>NW_023270816.1:1467246-1708462 GCF_011800145.1 Mirounga leonina
TAGAATAGAATAGAATAGAATAGAATAGAATAGAATAGAATAGAATAGAATAGAATAGAAAATAGGGTACATCTCCTTTGGTAAGGTTAATTATTGTTTTGTAAAATTTTTGTTTCAGTTGTGTGTGTATGTGTATGTGCATTTTAAACTATGATGCAAATAGGCGTTTGTTGCTATGGGTGATGGTCCAAACTTTTGAAAACCACTGCTCTAGATGGATGGTAAGTCTTTAATGAACTCTTGGGGTAAGAGTTGAGAACTATTTATTCATTCTTGTATTTCCTTACCCCTAGCAGTATGTAGCATAGATATTAGGTGCTTGATATTATTTGTGGAAGGCAGGCAGGCAGGAAGAAAGGAAGGAAAGAAAGAGGGCAGGAGAGAGGGCAGGAGGGAAGGAAGAAAAGGTTGGAAGGAAAGGAAAGAAGGAAGAAAGGAGGGAGAGAGGATGGAGGGAGGAGAGAGAGAGGGAGGGAGTGAGGAAAGAGGGAGGGCTGGAGTAGGGCAGATCTGGAGATTATACTTCATTCCTCAACATCATCCAGGATCCCAACAACCATCTCTCTTCTCCCTTTTCAAAAGAGCTTCCTGAATGATCTGGAAAGTGAGTCAGTGAAGACGCCCCTAAGATAGATAGAAGTAACCAGCTTCAAACCAAAACCCGAAGATCAGAATAGTAGAGACTCATCACGGGTAAAGGAGAATGTCTGAGAAAATGCTCTCCTTAAGAGTTTATGTCATGTCTGCTCAAGAGATTTTGATGGGGTAATACAGTGCATTAGACTTCTATTGCTGCTGCGCTCAGTTACCACAGATTGAGTGGTTTAAAACAGCACAAATCATTATCTTACAGTTCTAGAGGTCAGAAGTCCAAAATGGGTCTTGCTGGGCTAAAATTAAGATGTTGGCAGGCTTCATTCCTTCTGGAACTCCTAAGGGAGAATGTTTCTTTGACCTTTCCAGTGTCTAGAGGCTGTCCTTGGCTTGTGGTCCTTTCCTGCATTTTCAGAGCCAGCAACATTGGACTGAGTCCTTCTAGTACTGCCTTCTCTCTGCTTCTCCTGATTTTCTCTTCCACTTTTAAGGACTTTGAGGTTACATTGGGCCCACTGGGATAAGCCAGGATAATCTCCCTATCTTAAGGTCAGCTGATTAGCAACCTTAATTCCATCTGCAGTCTTCATTCCCCATTGCCATATAACCTAACAGATTCACAGGTCCTGGGGATTAGGACATGGACAACTTGTGGGGCCATCATTCTGTCTACCACATATGGTTTATTCTAAGATTGCCAATCATTGGTAGCCCCTGCCAAAGCTTTGGTATTTGTATAGAGTACAGTTGGGCAGGGCATGTGTGCTGTGACTATCTCCTGGATGTGATAAATAGTTCCATTCATACAGAGCTGGGTCGTTGTCCCAGGAGAAACACTGATCTGACAGCTGGTTTGGCAGGGTTAATTGGACAGCCAGGTTGTGATATTCTCTTGTGTGGTACTTTTGCAGAGCTGTTGTCGTGTTGCTGATCTACTTGATGAAGTTGTCTGTAAATAGCAGCTGTCTTCAGCTGGCTCACCTACTCCCATCTACCAGATTATATGTGGAACATGGGGGGGGGGGGAAAGGAGTGTGAGCATGCGTAGTAGTGACTGAGTGCCTGCATCACGCTCTGTGTAGTATCATTTGAATTTAATCTTCAGAATGGCTGTCCGAGGGAGGTGTCATTACTATTCCTGTCAAGAGATGAAGCAAGCCAGGCTCAGGGGGGCAAGCAATTCATCCAATAGATGACTCAGCTGGTCTAAGAGGCAGAGCTTGGATTCCAGCCCTACTGTTCCCCTCCCAGGAACCACGCAGAGAGGGGAGATCAGTGCCAGGCCCCCAGTATTGGACAAGAATCTTTGGTGAGTCAACTGTGTGCTCAGGTTTCCTACCTCCCATAAAAAGGATGGCAGTACCAGAATCCACATCCAATGCAAGGGAATGTGTCAGTGATAGGCAGGAGCGAAGGAGCTGCTCTGTGGATGAGAATTCTGTTTTCATGATTGGGTATTAATGACCCTAGTATATCTATTGGGATCAGGGAGCAAGTTTCTACGTTATTACTAGTGTGAGTTATGTTGAAATCTCCTAACTATTGAAGGTATCCAGGGTTACTTCAGCTCCTTAGGAAATTTAGTCCGAAGTGCTGGTCACAATAAACCAAACAAATTACCTGACACATTCCCTTTGGCTTTTTAAAGAAATGTTGCTTTAATTTTTCTACCCCTTGGCTTTTGGAAATGCTCAGCCAGTAACAATCCACTGAAGTAAAGGACCTCATGAGTTGGCCTCATCAAAGGCCATGGGAAGGAGCAGAGTTCACTGTAGCTTCTTCATTTTTTTTTGGTGAAATCTGTGTAAGATGCAGTGTGAGGCCTCCTCTGCTGCATATATTTAATTTTTTAAGTAAGTAGAAAACATGTCAGGCAAACAAAAGAACCTCGTCTTACTCATCTTGGTTATCTCCAGCACTTGCAGAGTAGATGCTCGACAATTATGTTTTATGAATAATCACATTATTCATTCCTTTATTAACAAAATGTCATTTGAGTAAGAGATTGTGTGGGGCAAAAGAGAACAGGGTAGAATCCTTACTTCAGGGAGCTTCCTGTCCAGCAAATGTATTTGCCCAATGCTTTTTTCTAAGGATGTTAGTAGTTGCATAGCAGGTATAAAGCTTATGGAAGAGTTCCTAAGTCAGCTGAGATTCGCCTGCATTGCTGCGGAAGCTCCTGAGCAATTTATTTTCTTTATCCAAGAGGTAGTTTCCTGGATAATTCCCATTATAATTTAATTTAAAATTTGACTTCCTCTGAGATAGAATTAAAAAAAGATTGCATGGAAGCAGACGTGTTTTGTACTAGAAATCTAATTAGAGCTATTTCCACATGATTTTATGAATGGAGAAATGGCTTTCATGCCACAGAAGCCACTGACATGAGCTAAATGTTTCAACCTATGGTGACTACTCAAATAATGTAGAACAATGTGGTAGGAAGAGCAGCTTTTCTGCACGTCTTGAAGTTGCCATAGACTCTTGACATTTAAGCATGTATGACTGGGGGGAACCATTTTTATGTTTTTGGATCCAGATGGTTCTTCCCAAAGGAGCACGGTCCCTGCTGATCAAGTGGGAAGTAAAGAAAAAAGTTTCCTTCTGCGGTAAAATCCACTTTGGAGCATAGCCCTACTGTTGCTGTCAAGGGACTGGAGCATCTCACCTCCCAAGATGCAGTGTGTCTGTTTCTAATGAAGATTTTGAATGGCCTGTGGTCACTTTTCTTTGAAAACCTTGTCATGTGCCTTGGCAGATGGCAGGTTTGCATTTGGGCATGAAATCTAGCACACTGCTGGCAAGATCCCTCTATTTCTTGAGACTTATTTGGGTAATAAGAATTTATAATTGAATTAAGTTGGCCCTCATAACTAATAATTTTAATTTTATGTGGGCACATGGTTGCAAGCTAAATACGAAAGACCATTATGTGTCTTTCCTGATACTTGCAAGGAGGCTAGTTTTCTTTGAATAATTATAGCCCCTCTTAGATAATGCTTCTTATTTGCCTAAACACAGAAACTCATAGATGTTCTCTGAATAAGGAAGAAGTTCAAAAGTCGTGACTAAGGCAAGAATCCTCGGGCTCCGAGAGGTCGGCCTGGCTGACATGTTAAGGAACAGCTGTCCAACTGCAGACTCTCGGGGCAAACCACTTAACCTCCTTGGGACTATTTTGTTTTGGTTTCAAGGGTGGGGGGAGGGGACCAGGTGAGCCCCAGTTCTAAAGATTCTCTGATTGTGTGACTGTGCCGCTTGGAAGGACAGGCTTTGGTAATAGCCGCCGGACAGAGTGGCTGGCGTGAGCAAACACGGGCACAGGTGCCCCCACTCGTGATTCAGAGCACAGCTGGTGGCCCTCGGTGACCTTGACAAGTGTCCTTTTCCGATGGAGATGTTAACAAACTGTGACATGACATGTGCTGTGGAGATGGAGGGTGCTTTGATGTCTTCCAGTTGGCTGACTCACATCTTTCCGGAGGGAGCAACTGGACTTTTGGGCAAAGGAGATAGCAGTGACTCGGGAAAACCTGATCCACTCCTCTGCACACATGCACTCTGTTCCCAGTAATTATAGCAGCATGTGACTGGGCCAGGGGTACCCATCATCAATAGCTGTAAGTCTGGGTGATGCCAGGGACAATGCCATGGCATGTGGTTTTTGACACTGCCGAGAGATAAGCCAAAGGATTGTAAAAAAAAAAAAAAAAATCCAGCTCTGAGATTTCACAGCCTCCAACAACAAAAGAAAATAGGAAAGAAAAGCAGTATTATATCTACTATGTAATTAATTGCCAGTCATCTAAAAGTAAGGGAAGCTTGCTTATAAATTATATATTTATATACAGTAGTTCTATTGCATTTTGAGTTCAGGGTCAGGGAGCTCTTCTGTTGTTCTGAACAGAAGCCAGGGAGCATGGGAGTCAGGGCATGACCAGTCCCTCCTATGGGGGCCCCCCGGCTGGTGAGAACCCCCTTAGGAGCTGACGCCTGTTTTCACAGGGCTGGTGGTGTATCATATCAGCCCATCCATGGCTGGAGTGGCCCCGGCATGCTCCTTTCTCCCGTTCCGAACGTCCCTGTGAGGACTTCATTTGATCAAATGATTTCAACTTGGTGGCGACCGCCCACTAGTGCCCCTTATTATGCTTCTAGGTGCCCTGAAACGTTGTATTTGGGTCACTGAAAACACAACTCTATGAATCATTTAGGCCACAGTAATAGCTGTAATCGCGTTTTCTTTTACTATCCTCTGGGTGCTTTCAAAATGGAACTCTCACCCAATTTTATCTGGTTTATCAAGTTTTTGCCGGTGTGGGTTGGGCCATGTGAAGACGAGCACTCACCAGGCTTTACATTATAAGGAGGAACCAGATTAAAGAAGAAAGGCAACTCGGGTCTCTCCCTCATTTGTAGTGGGCATGGAGCGAGCCATTTGCCTGATGACACTGGACCTGCCCCATGATGGAGAGAATCCTGGCATGACATGTTTCGTGAGAGCCCTGTCTGCATTGGCCACGGTCTCGGGAGACGGGACCGGCTCAGGGCATCCATTCCTGAGCCAGCAGAGCCTTTAGAGAATGAGCTTTCCGGGTTTCTCCCACAGCTTCTCTGTTTTGACCTTTACACAGAGACATTCTGCAAGCTGTTCAGCTCTCGCTGAGCACCGAGGACCTCTGCCACCAAGCTGGGAGAAGTTCGTGGTCACATGGGAAGGAATTGCCGTATCAGGTCCTTGGGGGTGGCAGACGTTGATCTCACTTAATCCTCATGTCGACATCAAGTACTTTATGGATGGGGAATCTGAGGCTCTGGGAAGTCACCAGGTAGTAAGAGGCAGGCCTAGGGTGTGCCAACATACGCCCCGCCTGTGGGGATCTTACCTCCTAGTCCAGGGAGAGGAAGTAGGCCTGTGCGTCGGGAAGAAGGCAAGAGTAAGGGGGCACCACGGGGAAAATGCTAGCACATGTGGAGTTGTGAGGGAGGGGGGAAAGGTGTGTTCCAGAAAGTTTTCATGGAGTAGATGACACTGGGATGAACATTGAGGAAAGGCTGAGATGTAAACTGATATATGCTTTCTTTCTTTCTTTTCTTTTTTTTTTTTTTAAGAGATTGGGGGGAGGGTCAGGGACAGAGGGAGAGAGAGAATCTTAAGCAGGCTCCACGCTCAGCATGGAGCCTGACACAGGGCTTGATCTCATCACCCTGAGATCATGACCTGAACCAAAATCAAGAGTCAGATGCTTAACCAACTGTGCCATGCAGGTGCTCCTAATTTGTGCATTCTTGACCAATGTCTGTCTCTGACATCAGATTGTAAGCTGAACAGGGCAGGGACCTCCCCTTTCCCCCTCCATCTGTTCCCTTTTTCCATTCTGCGATGCACCCCACAGGGTGGGCAGAGTGGCCGAGTCTGGCACGCAGTGGATGTGTGCTCGGTGCGTACTGTTTGAATGGACGGTTGGGCGAGCCTTGGATTTGGAAGTACTCGAGGCAGCGAGAATAGCGTGGATGTGAAGAACCGGGCTAGGGTCTTGGGCAAGGAGTGGTAGCCGGCGAGGCAGGACGGGCCGATGGATGTGGCACTGTGGGAGGCCTTTGGGTGCCAGACAAAGGGGCTCTAGAGGCCTGGTGTTAGCTGTGGGGCCTTGGCTAACTTATTTAATGTTTCTGTCCTCCAGATCTTCCTTATTTGTAAAATGGAGATTATGAAGGTACAACTTTCTGAGATCCTTTGGAAGACGAACGTGAGACCTGTTGAATGTTTAGCACATTGTTGGTAACTCAAGTGCTTGATGCTGCCTGGCTATTACTGTTCTTAATTCACTAGCCCTAGGGACAGTGTGACTTTCCTGTGGGGAAGGATGAGATCGGGCTGAGCCTTTAGGTAAATTAATCTGGTAGCAGTAGGATGGTTTGGAATGGAGGAAGAGACCCTGCGGGAGGTGCAAGGATGAGTTAATAGGTTCTGGAGCATGCAGGTGAGCAGTTGTGAGGACTTGAGCTGGGGGTTGTGGGAAGAATGTCGTGGTGGGTCCAGACTTGTGGAGGCTGGTTCTGAAGGACTCCGTGACTCACCAAAGGGGAGGGTGAAGGTTTGAATCTGAGCTCCTAAAGGCATCATGATTCTGTTCATGGAAAGAGGGGAGCCAGGCAGGTTTGCTTTGGAAAGATGATGAATTCAGTGTGGGTTGCGTTGACTCCATGGTGCCTGTGGAATTTCCAGATGTAGAAGTTCCAGTGAGTTGGGAGACCCCATTCTAGAACTCTGGAGGGAAGTCGGGCAGGCGAGTCCCCAGGGAAATCACCTGCCCAGAGCCGTCTGGAGGGAGTGCAGAGAGGGGGGCGAAGGACTAAGCTGGCAGGGAGGGGCTGGGGTGGCAGGTGGTGGGGTTGGCGGAAGCAGAGGTAGCTTCACCTGCTGAGCGAGTTTGGTAATGAGACTCGGCAGCCGCCAAGAAAGAGCAGGGAGCTGTGGTCATGCATGTGACATGATGACAACAGCTAGCTCTGCGGGATGGCCCTGCCCTAGAACCACAGGTCTTCCCAGGGTCACCCAGGTCTTTCCCATAATCGCTGTGGCCGGAAAGAGGGTTGGCGAGCCTGGGGTGCTGCATCAGGAGTCCCACCAAGGGCCTTTCACTGAAGGCTCGCTCACTGGTTTCCAGTCCCCTGAAGCTTTCCAGTGGACAGCACCTTTTCATTTTCAGACGGCGATGACGGAGGCAGCGCTGGAATAACAAATTAGGTTAATGGATGTGTCCCTCTGCAAGGAGGCCACGTCCCCTCCAGAGGATACCTAGATTCTCTTTATAGTGATGTCGTGAAAATGAACGGCGTGCACTGTGCTGTGCTCACAGGCATCCCGGACAGGCTCATTCTGTGCTTGCCCCCCAGTCCTGAATGGGCTGTCTTTGAAGTGAGATTTAGGTTCTTCATCATTTTGAAAGGAAGGTCATCAGCCCTCTTCCCAGAAATGTTCCTGCGTGTGCCTGTGGTCTGTGGACCCCTGGAAGCCCCCAGGTTAAGAATCCTTCCCTCAGATCCTTGCCTCAGAACTTTCCTCTTATTAATAAGATGACCCTTGACATCAAGGTGAAATCTATTCAAATACGTAGGCTACTAGCTCTTCTCAGTAACTTATATTGTTGATTGCTATAGGATAACAAATTTGTGTGTTTAAAACTGGGGAAAACGGTCCTGTGAATGCTAGGACTCATTCTTTCCGATATGAAATTATGGGGTCATATAGGTCGGATTTTTGCAGAAGAAGGGAAAGCACAAGTTGATTAAAATTACAGACGTTCGTGTTTCTATGGGATGGAAGAGTAAAATAAGAAATACATGCAGGTCCGTTTTCTATTTATTTTTATAATTTGTTTGATTTTTTAAATAGGGATTAAGCTAGTTAAAAGTTATGTGTACTGAAATATCGTGTAATCTGTGAATTGAGGTGAAATATAATAACAAAATGTACCATTTTAACCATTTTTAAGTGTACAGTTCTGGATCTTGTGACATTAAGGATCTTGTGTAGTTTAAATAAGTCCATTGTGAAAAATTTCTAAATCTTCAAAAAAAAATGAGAAAGCAGAAAAGATTGTAAGAAAGTATTTAACCAGGAAGATGTAATTCTTGAACTGAATTCTAAGGTGTCACAAATTGGGGATTTCCTAGGCAAGAAGACCATAAGCATTTAACAATGCTTTATGGAAAGTTCTCGTAGATTTTAGAAGTAAAATTTTTTTTAATGGGGTGATTATTTTATTTTGCTAGAGGACTCAGAAAATCTCCAAGGCAGCCAAATTCAGAGAATTTTAGAGATTGTAGGATTAAAATCTGGACTTTGAGTTGTGTTGTGAAGTACGGAAAATCAATGAGACTCTTGAAAGCAAGTGTCAGGTGTAGACAGAGCTCTGTATTTTCATTAGCTGAAGTTAACATATTTTCACAGGTGTCTACAGTACAACACAATGCTAACATCTCACGTGAATTTGCAAATGTGAGCATCACCATAGTAACATCTATGTTAGACCTTTACATTTAACATTGTTAGCAGAAGATGCTTGTACCTTTGTAAAAAAAAGACTTTCTCCCAGAATAAAAAGATATTTTTCCTTGTATTATGCCACAGGATGTTCATCCTTTGTCCCAGGCATTGTTTTTGAAATTCAAAAGTCTGGATGTCATATTAGAAGCAGCCAAAATATTAGTGTTGGTGTCAGGAAGTTCAAATACTATTTCCAAAAGCAGTTTGAGCCAAAGTTGTGGAATTTATGGATGTACTTGGCTATGGGGGATAGTAGGGAAGGCTTTGGACAAATATATCTTATAAGTAATAAATTCAGGGTATTGTCCAGACTGTGGTGAGTTCCAAGGGCTGAATTCATCTAGAATTGAGCATTTATGCTGAGTTAGCTGCTTCACTGCCTAAAGAATCATATTGCCAAACAAAGAGTCTTTGTGGCAGTGAGTGCAAGGGTTGTTGGGTGACTTTAACACTGTGTCACTTAGGGTTGGGACAGTCCCCCGTCCAAAGGAAACGTCATTTCCCCCCATCTCGTGCAGCCATTTACGTCTCTTATTTCCTAAGAAAATTTTTCCTTTACATGTATTACCTAATGCCTCAACATCCCTCTTAGGTAGGTCCTATCATCATCTCCCTTTTATTTCTTATTTTTTTTAAGATTTATTTATTTATTCTAGAGAGAGAGAGAGAGTGCGCAAGTGGGAGGTGGGGCAGAGGGAGAGAGTCTTCAAGCAGACTCCCCAGAGTTGTCAGAACTGACAACTACCATTGCAGAGTGCTTGAAAATATCTTTAAGAACTGGAAGAATATAGGGGAGGATTTCTAATGATTGGGGGAGGACTGATTTTAGTCCTGGTGGGTATTGATTTATGGCCCAAAATTAGAGCAATACACCGTTTATACACAGGCAGTGAAAAGTGCCCAGGGTCCCGAGACGTGACTACTGGTACTCCAGGAGGAGCTGAAGGGGCGGACTGAGCAAGATGTCCTAGGGGCGTCTTGCAGAGTTTCACCACTCAGAAAGTGCTGCTCACTGGACTAAGTCTTGTGGAAGCAACAGGAAAAGTGAAAGCAGGAGCCTCTCCTAGTCCTCCCACGGAGCCGTTTTAGAAGAACGAGCGGTAAAGTGATGACAGCTAACCTCTATGGGATCAAACGGAGCCCCGTGAGAAGGGGAGAAGCAGGAATCCACTTGGGGTTCCTTAGGTGTTTTTAGAGAGGCAAGAGGAGGAGGGGTGAGGGCATGAGCTCTTCAGCCAGGCTGCCTGGGTTCAAATCCCAGCTCTCTCCCACTTACCAGTTGTGTGACCTCAGGTGACCTACTTAACCTCTCTGTGCCTCAGTTTCCCATATTTAAAATGGAGATGATGAAGGGCATCTGGGTGGTTCGGTTAGTTGAGCGTCCGACTCTTGGTTTTCGGCTCAGGTCATGATCTCTTGGATGGTGAGATCCAGGCACGTGTCAGGCTCCTTGCTCCGTGGGGAGTCTGCTTGAAGACTTTCTCCCTCTGCCCCACCTTCCACTCACTCACTCTCTCTCTCTCTGGAATAAATAAATAAATCTTTAAAAATATAAGAAATAAAAGGGAGATGATGATAGGACCTACCTAAGAGGGATGTTGAGGCATTAGGTAATACATGTAAAGGAAAAATTTTATTAGGAAATAAGAGATGTAAATGGCTGCACGAGATGGGGGGAAATGACCTAAGAGGGATGTTGAAGGATTAGGTAATACATGTAAAGTACTTGGCTCACAGTATGTGGTATATGAAGGTTGGCTATAATTCTAATTATTCTGTAACATCATGTTTATCAGGAAATCCTGACCACCTACCTAAGAGCCCCTCTTGCTAGGTGTGTGTTTAGCTTATTGGACTTCAGGGTTAAGGGGCTTCTCCCAGAGAACTCCTGCAAAGCTTGGCACCAAGTGGATGGGGGGGGGGGGGGGCTGAGAGATCTGTCACTGAGGGTTCACTTCCCAAACACTGCATTTGCCAAATACAAGTTGTTTTGTTTGTTAAGGGGTAGTTTCTTGCACCCCACATTTGCACAGAAGAAGACCTGTCCAAGCAGGCAATCTGTATCAGAGAAAAGGAGCTGATGCCCTCCTTCCTCCATCTTTCCTGTCCTTCTCCACAGGTGGTGTGATGTGATGGGTGACTGAGAGTGACTTCTGGAATCACACTGATTACTAGCTGTGTGATGCAGGGCAAGTTATCTAACTTTTATAAACCTTAGTTAGTTTCCTTATCTGTGCAAAGGGGCCGATAGGGATATTTACCTCATAAAATGTGATGATTAAAAAAGATAAAGCTTGAAAATGATGTTACCATTGAGGGGAACAGGGTGAAATGTGCACGGAACCTCTCCACTATTTTTGCAAATTCCTGTGAGCCTATAATTATTTTTTTTTAAGTGAAAATAAAAGCATGCAAAGAGCTTAGCATTGTTCTTGGCCCACAAATGCTGAGAAACTTACTGAGTATGTGTACAAATTTATTGAGTATGGATGCCCTCTACTAAATATTTTATATGTACAAATTGATTTCATCCTCAGAACACTGCTGTGAGGTAGGTCCTAGGGTTATATCCCCATTTTACAGATAGGGAATCTGAGTCACAGAGAGAGTAAGCCACTTATCCAGAGTCCCCCTGATGTAAGTACCATGGGAAGAGCTGGTGGTCTGCTGCAGAGCCCCATGCTTTAAGCACGGTGCTGTGTGCTTCTCCTAGCAAGAGCTCAGAGTGGTGAGCTCTTCTGGTGATGATAGAGCCCTCTGTTTTAGCAGCTCCTGGTGCCTCGTTCATGTGATTCCTGAAGGGGAAGAGAGCCTTTCTCCATGTCCTAGAATTTGTGCCCTAAATGACTCATGTTATTTATGACCAAAGATGAGTCTATGTGTAACATTTATAGATACCACCAAATCTGGTGGATTTGTTAATAACTTGAACGATGGGAACGTTGAAAACGATGTATTAGAAACTTCCATCAGAACAGCAGAGGCTGGACAGAGACTGCACACACACACGTCCTGCACAGGAAGACAGCCACGGGCGTAGCCAGATGTGCTTGGGGAGATCTGGGTATCTCTCGGGAGGCCGAGTGTAGGACTGTGGTGTTTCCTCGAAACAGGTGGGCTTTGGTATAGTCATAAGCAGCGGGACACGGCCAGACCAGGGAGTTATGTTATGTTCTGGCCATTTAGCAGACCCTTATCAGAATACCATGTTCACATTTGCTCTTCCGTTTCAGAGGTAACGTGGAATTGCCTGGAGAAGAGCCTGCTGTACTAGCCCTCACGGCCGGGGGCCCCCAGGGGCCTGCTCTTCTTCTGGGGGTGTGACAACTTCTCTTTCAGTTCATGGCTTGAGCTTTTCTTAAAAAGAAAAAAAAAAGTCTTTAAAGAGCATCTTAGCGTTGTCAGCGCTGCCCCTTGAGTTGTAGTTACCTTGAAGTTTGGACTCTGAAAGAGCCTCCCTGTTTCTCAGGACTATTTGTCAGGCTGCTCTATCTGCAAACGTGGGCTGTGGTCGGGGGTCATTTCTAGTAGCCTCCATGGCATTCATGGCTGCCCAGGCCTGAGCGTGAGGACTCTCACAATGCCCACTTTGTATACGAGGAAAGAGATTCCCAGGTGCCCTGCAGGGGTTTCCCCACGTCTCCACATGGCCTTTCCCTTGATTAAACTCTGGAACACACTCCGTTCCCAGCTCCGGGGAGTAATGGCCCTTGGTGACTGATCCCCCTAATGCACTAGTTCTACTTCGCCCCATGTTAGAGAACTCGCACATGCCTGTGATGGGACATTATTCCCCACCTCCACTGCTGCCTCGCCCCCAGGCCTGCACCATCATTACCTCCTGATGGGGCTCCCTGCGCCCCCTCCCCCCACATCCAGCCCTGTTCTCAACACAGTGACGGGTGATCTTTTCAAACAGAAGTCATGTCATGCCACCAATGGCTGGGAAGTCTTGCATGAGCTTAACCTGTCTGACCTGCCCCAGTCGGCCTAAGCTCCCGTCCCTCTCTCCTTGCTCCTTTGCTCCAGTCACCTGGCTTCGTAGCTGCTCCTCCAGGACCACTCTCGCATGTGGTCTGGACACTTGCTGTTCCCTTTGTGGGGAATTCTTTTCCCCCAGATGTACACATGGCTGGCTTATTTCCTCTCTTCCTTCAGGTGTTGAGTCAGATGCCACCTTCTGCTTATGCCCAACTCCTGAGGCTGCCCTATCTAAAGTGGAAATTCCCATATACTTCATATCCCCCTTCCCTACTTTGTTTTTTAAATATTTATTTATTTATTTGAGAGGGAGAGCATGTGAGCTGGGGAAAGGGCAGAGGGAGAGGGGCAAGCAGACTCCCCGCTGAGCACGGAGCCCGACATGGGGCTCGATCCCAGGATCCTGAGATCATGACCTGAGCTGAAACCAAGAGTAGGACGCTTAACCAACTGAGCCACCCAAGTGCCCCTCCCTCCTTTGTTTTTAATCCTTTCTTCTGAATACTATCTAATACATGTTTTACTTTTTAATCTTGCTTATAACCTCTTTCCATTAAAATAGATGCTTCTTGAGGGGAGAATTTTAAAATATGTTTTATTCTCTACTGGAATCTTCAGAGTCAAGAATAGGGTCCAGGTAGGGGCACCTGGGTGACTCTGTCGGTTAAGCGTCTGCCTTTGGCTCAGGTCATGATCTCAGGGTCCTGGGATCGAGCCCCACATCAGGCTCCCTGCTCAGTGGGGATTCTGCTTCTCCCTCTCCCTCTGGCCCTCCCCTCTGCTCGTGCTCTCTCTCTCAAATAAATAAATAAAATCTTAAAAAAAAAAAAAAAAGAATAAGGTCTAGGTATAGTAGGTGCTTAAAAAATATGTGTTGAATGAATGAATGATGAGTAATATTGCTCATAATCAGTGTGAGTTCTCCGAAGGCAGGGCATACAGTCTGTCCTCAATAAAATATTTGGAACCCTCAACCTGCAAACAGGACAGAGAACCTCCTATTTTGAAAGTTGAACTGTTTGCAGGGAGAGAAGTGGCTGTGTAACCTATTTAGGTCTTTTCTGACTCTAGCGTCTCCGACCATTTCAGTGCTAATGCAGAGTGAACCTAACAGTTCCCCAGATTTCTGTTTCTGCCTCTTTTTTTGTATCTGTAATAGTTTTGTGTCTGCAAGGAAGTCACTAGCGGAAGTTGAGAAGAGGGGCCTAGCTCACCTTTTAGGAGGTAGAGGTCAAGATAGAGACAGCAAATGGATGTAACATTTGTCTAGAAGGATCGCATGTGGCTCGGATCTTTCCAGACTTTGCAAATCCTGCATTCCGTCCCTGCAGGTTTCTGATCTTTGAGAAGAGAGCTCTTTAACTGCAGGTTGTTTCCAGGCAGACACCAAATACTTGTTCTTATTTCCAAAGTTCTGTTAATTTGGTTATTTGTTCTCTGAGGCTGTAGCCTCCGTGGCTCCCTGCGTCTGTAAGTGTTAGATTGGCAGATGTGTTGCGTGGGAGTAAGGAAGGAAAATTTCCTATGTTAATTTCTCTCTGACAAGCACATGGGCAAATCTAGACACAGCCTCTTGTATAAAAAAGTATAGGATAAAAGAGGAAAAAAAGAAGTCTCCATTCTTTAGTGTGTGTGTGAGTACTATTTCCATACAGAAAAGATCCTGTGTTTCATGGAAACCCATATTCAAAACATGGATGGGCTTCATTTACTTCTTCCTCATGTGTAGGATTTAATTAGGGAGAGAAAGTCCTGCAATATCTCAACTACAGTAGTTTATTTATGAATGGAGAACAGCTTTTCCTGATGGTCATGGGCACAGACCTAGTGAGACTCAAGAATGCAATACTGAATTCTCACTCAGTACCAGGATCCGGGTCTGAAGCTTTATGTGCATTTCTCACTCTTCCTCAGGACAAGCCAGTGAGATCAGTGTTCTTACAGATGCAGAAACTGAGGCTTGGAGAGTGTTGGCTGAAGGTCACATAGCCACTGAGCGGTAGAGCCATGTGTTTAGAGCTGACAGTCTGATTTCAGAGGCTGTGTTCTTACTTTACTGCACTAAACTTCCTCTCCAGGAGATAGAGGAAAGAGCCCTAGTGGTGTAAAAATGTACATCTCTCCCTTTGCCTCCTCAGCCTGCTCTAGCAGCTGCATACCTAAATGCAGATAGTAATAATACCAGTTACTTTGCATATTTAGCATAGATTGGTCCAAACAATCCAGTGGTGCACCTGTTTAAAGAATATCTTAAAGCTGAATATACCTCAATTATCAACAGTAAGTCCAGTTTTCTGTGTGATTGGAAATAGCTCAAGCATGTTGAGAGCCCCAGTAGGACCACATTTGTGCTGTGCACGGAAGTTGAAGATCAAACCCACTAGTTATGCAACTCGGATGACTGAGGGCAGGGTATTAGTTAAATTAGCTACTATAACACACAATTCCAAATGTTCACAGCCTTCAACAACGAATGGCTTGCTCAGATAGCAGGGGTCTGCTCTTCAGGCTGTAGGGCCCTGCATGGATGGGTTTTCCCCTCCCAGGACCAGCAGCTGTCTGGACATGTGTTCTCTTGGTAGAGGGCAGAAGCAAGATGCCACACTGACCTGCAACGTTGAATCCAAAGCTGCTCTAATGTGGCAGGTGTCACATTTGTTCACAGTCATTGGCCAAAGCACGTTCCATGGCCAGTCTGGACAGCGGAGCCAGAGCTCTATTGGGGCTACCAGGAAACGTTGCAGGTCACATGACAAAGGGCAAGGCTGTGTGGGCTTTTTGGGGTTGGGCATGGTGGGAAGTGTGAGTCTACCCCTGGAGAAGCTGGAAGTCTGCACTCTGTCTTGGCCCATGTAAGGATAAGGAGGAAGTCTGCAGTGACGTCACCATCATGGGTTAGGTATTTGATGTTGGTTTGCAAATATGCTCTGTGCAACTAAGTTTGCAATTCCTTGCTCTCACTTTCAGCATCTGAACCATCTTTGGGGACTGCTTTAGGAACCATAGGAAACAGCAAAGTGGTTGATTCTCCAGACTCTTGTGTAAGAAACTCTGAGAACTGTCTTGACCTGAGAAGTGTGACCATGACTTTCAGAGTCCTTGGGCCCATGTTTTTGGACAAGGGTACTCTCACACCAGACGGAGGCATCACATGGCCCTGAACTAAGAGAGAGGCCAGAGCCTGGGTAAAGGGAGGTGGCAGTGGGTTGACAGCAATCTCCGTGGGCACTTGCCTGGACGGAGGCAGGGGGCTGCAGAGCAGAGACCATGGCTGTGATGCGGGATCTCTGTGTCACACTCATGGTACTGAAGTTTATCGGTCACTGGTAGCTATAGGATTAAATAGGGAGGGTGGGAAGTGAACGTATCCTGGAAATTATGGCTCTGGTGTGCGGATCTTGGATGCAGATTCTGGGGGGACTAAAGCCGCAAGGCACGTTTCTATTTAAGTTCAGATAAATTTTTATAGATATTTGGAGCTACCTTCTTATTTTTTACAAAATGTTAATAGCATCATTTATTCCACAGGTGATGGATTCACAATGTTCAAAATTCAAAAGGAACAAAAAAGTTTTCAGTGAAAGTCTTCCTTTCCACCCTGTCTCACAACTTCCTTCAGTTCTGCTTGAGAGCCCGTTATTAGTTCTTGGGCGTCTGTCCTTCCCCAGACCCTTCATGCATAGGGTAAGACACATCCTTTGTTGCTGGAAAACTTTTTACAGAACAAAAATTACGTTAGAAATTAATTGTGCTGGGGGCGCCTGGGTGGCTCAGTCTGTTGTGTGTGCGACTCTTGATTTGGGCTCAGGTCATGATCTCAGGGTCCTCAATCCAGCCCCAAGTCGGGCTCATGCTGGGTGTGGAGCCTGCTTAAGGTTCTCTCTCTCTTTCTCTCCCTCTGCCCCTCTCTCCCCTTCCCCTCTCTCTAAAAAAAAAAAAAAAAAATTAATTTTGCTACAAACTTATTTGGAATCTTCTAATAGGTGTTACATTTGAACATGTTTGTTCCTCAGTACATAAGATTTTATTACTCAATATACTATAGGAAAAGTATTTTGTGTCAGTATAAATGTCTTTGCTCTCAAGTTGAATAATGTAAGAAGAGAAAGTTTATAAAAAGAGTTAGTACAGGTCCAAGTACTGGGTATTTTAAAAATTTAGCATTAGCAATACAGTTAACTCATGATACAAATCTTTTCATTTTTTGCTATTGAACTTCCTTTAAATTTATTTTTTTGTCATTTTATTTTTTTCATCATGACAGTGCAAGCCCTAATCCTCATCCCTTGTTTCCCCCATCCCCCCCCACCCTCTGGTAACCATCAGTTTGTTCTCTATAGTTAAGAGTCTGTTTCTTGGGGCGCCCGGGGGACTCAGTCGGTTAAGCATCTTGATCTCAGCTCAGGTCTTGATCTCAGGGTCATGAGTTCAAGCCCCACACTGGGCTCCACACTGGGCATGGAGCCTACTAGAAAAACAAAAAGAGTCTGTTTCTTGGTTTGTCTCTCTCCTTTTTTCCTTCATTTGTTTTATTTCTTAAATTCCACATATGAATGATATCATATAGTGTTTGTCTTTCTCTGACTGACTTATTTCACTTAGCATTATACTCTTAGCTCCATCCCTGTTGTTGCAAGTGGCAAGATTTCCTTCTTTTTAATGGCTGAAAAATATTCCATTGTATGTCTATATACCACATCTTCTTTATCCATTTATCTGTCGGTGGACACTTGGGCTACTTCCATAGTTTTGCTATTATAAATAATGCTGCAGAAAAATTCAGTATCCTTCTGAATTAGAATTTTGTATTTTTGGGTAAATACCCAGTAGTGTGATTTCTGGATCGCAGGGTAGTTCTATTTTTAACTTTTTGAGGACCCTCCTTACTGTTTTCCACAGTGGCTGCACCAGTTTGCATTCCCAGCAACAGTGCATGAGGGTTCCCCTTTCTCCACATCCTCGCCAACACTTATTGTTTCTTCATGATACAAATCTTTTATCCTCATGGTGCTTCAGCTTTATTACCTGGAAAATCAATAGAAGGATGCTTGTTATCCAGCCTCAGAATAGTAGAAGCAAGGCTCTCTTGAAGGGACACATAACATTCAGAAGGTTCTCTGAAAACTTCTGCACCGACTGTTATTACAGAGTGAGTTGGTAGAAGAACGAGTAGATCAGTAGCAGAACACGAGAGCTCTCTTTCCCCTGTTTTCAAAACTCCTCCTAGGCTTCTAAGCCTCTTTCTCTGAGTGCACCTGATTGTCGGTGGCAAAGTAAATATTATTTCCATTAACCACAGAGAAAAAAAATATTTGCAATACATCATTTCCCTGGCAGTTTGCCCAGGACTCTTCTTCTCCTGGAGCGGAAAGCATCCCTGGTGAGCCCTGAACAGTATGCTTGTGCTGCCTGCAGAGACAACTGGCCGGCCGAGCCCGAAGCCCTGGTCAGAGGCCTCCCGAAGAGTCACGCCCCCCTCTCCTTCTGCCTGTTACGCAGCAGGTGCGCTCTTGGAGGCGTCCTCTGCCGCGGGCAGCGCTCTGGGTGGGGTTTTGGGTTTTTTTAAAGGAACAATTCTAAGACGTTTTCGAGGAAGATTTATCCAGAACTCGATCAAAGAACATCGTTGGGCAAAAGTGAAGTAGTCATTTACTGTTAGTAGTTTGAAGCCAACTTCGGTAAGTCTGTCCACAGGTCACTTGGGTTGGGGGCCCCCTGCCAGAGAGAAGGGGGAGCACAGTGGCCGTGCCTGGGTGATCCTGTCCCTGCCCCTGCTGTCTCCGCTCTGCTCCAGTCCCTCGTGCCTCATCCTTGGCATTCATTGGAGGCAGAGGAAAGATACCAGAATGTGGACTTTCAGTAAAACCAAAAACTGCAGAGAACCACCGAAACTGGTCTCTGCTGACCCACAGTGGTGCTGTCGGTGAGGGTGAAGCCCGTCAATGTGTAGGGGATTAGCACATGTCCAGCTTTCCCATGAATGACTCAGAGACTTTTCCAGCACAACCAGCTTAGATGAATTAGTTGTATGTGGATATTTATGGCCCCTACTGATCTGATAATACTCTGGCTAGACTGCTAGCAGTCGGATCCCAGTTCTGCCTCTGAGTAGCTGTGTGACTTTGGGTAGTGCCCTGACCTCTCTGGGCCTCAGTTTTCCTCCTCTGTAAACTGGAGGTATCTGCCTTTTGGGGTTGTATTTGAAATTAAATGTCTTAATACAGGCAATGTTTTTAGAACAGCGCCTGAAGTATTGTAAGCCCTGAATGAATGAATGAATGTTGTTATTGAATTATTCTTCACAGACAGCTAACATTTATAAATGTCTTCTGTGTGTCTAGCTTTGTGCTGAGTCTTTGTCTGATATTTCGTTTGTGTCTCACAATGATCTCGTGAGCTTTATATTTTAGAAGTAAGGAAAATGAGGACCAGGCACTTGTCCAAAGTCAGTTAATAAGTGGCAGAGTAAAAATTTTAACTTCAGTCTGTCTGGTTCAAATTCCACACTTCCAAAATATTATGGACAGTCTACACATTCACAGTGAAACCCACTGTTGGTGAGCGTAACACAGCTAACCGCAGAATCCCAGGCTATAGGTGCAAGCTCCACCTTGTGTCATCACATTTGATATTTGCTTGTGGGTACCAGGAAACTACTGTTGGTCAAGGAGTTCTGAGAACGGAAGAAGTTCTAAGATAACCCTCCAGTAACACGACCTATTGTTTTCCTTTCTAAATCTAGGGAAGTCAGTGAAGATTTTTCCACCTCAGTTGCAGGAGACATTTTGTGGGCAGCCTTTGATAAAAAGTCATTCACAGGCCGTCACTTCCCCCACTGAGAAACTGGGCAGAGCACTCTTCCAGGGTCTGGTCGGTTGATCAAGGATGAGACCAAAGCAGGTGGAAGAGAGGCTGTGGTCAGAGGAGGCTCAGGCAGGATGACCCATGGAATGACCAAGGCAAAGTCTGAAGTGAACATGTGGCCAGAAGTTGGGTTCAACATGGAGGGAACAAGGACCCCAGTGGGGAGAGTCTCTGTGGAAGCCAGAGTTGGGGGCGGCAACTCTGAGCCTGCTGACAGGGGCGGGGGCTGGGCTGGGGGTCCGGGATACACCCCCAGTGACTCTTAGGGAAGGATTTTAGCATTGCCACCCCCCCCCCACAGTTTATATACATAGTTTGTGTATCTGTAAGAGTATTGAAAATAATAGCTCCAAATCATTGGAGATAAATCAATATTACTCAAAGGGATAGAAGGATTCTAGGAGTTAATTTTGCTTCTGTCTTCTGCCTGCTTCTTGTGGCATTTTTGATTAGACAAGGGCCATCATAGTTTATTAAAAATAAACAGAACCAAGTTGAGCTAGAAATAGAAGGATCCTTGGTTCATTTGTCCTGCCCCTGTCTTCTTCCTGTTACATCTCCATTTCATGTGGTTGTCTGGCCAAGACAGTGTCTATTTTTAAAGCAACAGAGGATGCTTTCAGGCTTGGGTGAGAAAGGCCGGCCTTAGTGAGCTGGGGCTGCAGCGCCTCGCTTTGGCCCAGCGGCTCCTCACAGTGAGTCACAGACCTCCTCCTCCATCTTGGGATGGTGAGTGGGCCACAAAGGTGCAGGACTGGGGATACGTCCTTTTAACCTTCTGTAGAAATTATGTGGGAAATCGTTTAGAATCTGGTCTGAAAGTGAAATCCCCTTCCACGTTTTTCATCCCAGGCCTTTAATACTGTTTTTTTTGTTTTTTTTTTTAAACTATATTTAGATGCAGAAACAAAACAAAACAAAACACCCAACTGAGGCAAGATGCTCAGGCACAGTGTTGGCCCAAAAGACTGAGTCAGTTAGTGGTGTGGAGTTCACTGGGGCAATTGCAGGTTTTAGCAATTCCGTGTGATTTTAATTTGATCACACTTCTCTGTTTATAACCTTTTTCCATAAAGAATTCAAAGTGCCCATACTTCCTGCAATCAGAGCTGTATTGGGTGATATTTATTATGTTAGGGACATTTGGTGGCTAGCTCCGTCCTTCCCTGCATCTAGATATTCTCATCTAAGTTCCACCTCCAGAAAGTCATCTTGTATCACATCACGCACACAATGCCCCCTTACAGCCTTTCCTTGCAGCCATATGCACCGTTCCTAAAACCCCAGCTCGGTTCCTACCCCATCCCAAATGTTTTCCTTGACCCTTCAGTTAGTCTGTATCTCTTCCTTTTCTGACTCCTTGACACATTCTCTGTATCACATAATTAGTAACTTGCTACATAAGAATTAGATGCTGATGTATTTGTGTATATGTGTATTTATATGTACATACAAACACATAGGTATATGCATTTGTAAATACATGTTGTCTGAATGTAATACCGTTTTATCCACTGAAGGTTTTATTTGTACATGTAGTTTCCAGTGTGGGCAAGAGAGTCCACTGTTCTGGGCTTTATGGGACCTCGTTCGGGTCCTTCTGTTTCTGTGTCTCCCCATGGGGCCAAATGGACGTGCCTCCTCCTTCTTTTAGACCTTGCTCTGGGTACCTGGGACTCAGAATTCCTTGTCCAAATGGCCTTAACCCACTTACAGAAGCCATGTGGGCTTCCCTGTGTTTGTGGGGCTGTGCACTCCAGGCCTGAGGGCTGGGCTGCAGTGGCTGTTGGAGAAGGTTGCGGGGTGACAGTGCTGGATGGCAGCCTAGGCTGTTCCACGCAAGGGAACTGAGGCAGGGTGGGAAGGAGAGTGAGGAAGGCCAGGGCTGAGGACTGGGTGTGGAATGCCCGGGAGTCCAAGAATCCTAAATAGAATTTGGCCTTCCAGGTCCTTATGGAATACATTTTGTCAAGGAAGGGGGATGGGGTCATGCCTGGCTCACTCAGTCTGGAGAACATACAACTCTTGATCTCGGGGTTGTGAGTTTGAGCCCTACGTTGCGTGTAGAGATTATTTAAAAATAAAACTTTTTTTTAAAAAGGAAGGGGGATAAACCCATTTCATTTAAGTTTTTACTTTGATTCATGATGTTTACATATGTAGGTGTAGGGTACGTGGGCCTCTTGTACTCTGACCCTCATGCCACAAATGTTGGGGCTTTTCTCCCCAGTAGAACTACTAAGTTCTTGTCAGCAGTATTTAAAAAATATTTTTGTTTGATTTCTTTGTAACTGGGGTGCTTAAGTCTGACTTTGAGTAACTGAAAGGATATATTTTGGTTAATTACTAAGTGAAACTTTGTTCTACCATGAAGCTTATCCCTGTACCAAGTAACTATTTCTCCTGCCTGTAATGTGTGTGGGAGTGGATAAAAGTCCCTATATCTATTAAATGACTAAAGTTGAATATACAACCTCACAAATAATCATAAAAAATAATTTTGCTCAGTATTCAGTTTATGTCAACAAATACTATTTTTTTCATCTATATTGCATTCACCTCTCCTGCATATACCGATACTATCCTTCTTCCCTTCTGTTGTTAATTGTCCAAAAACCATTATTAAGTGTGCCAAGCGTGTGGCCAGGCACAGTGAAAAATACATGAGGTCCCTACTGAAATTCTATGCTTGGAACAAAGAGAGGACAAATAAGAAACTTTAATAGATTTTCAGATTTTATGGCTTTCACTGTAAGTGCTATAGCAGAGTAGACTGTTGGTTTCTTGAAGAGAATATTTTCCTGTTTTTAAAAATGAGATCTTTTTGGCATTAAAAAAAGTAAAGATGGAAGTGCTTTCATTTATAAGTAGCCCTTTTAGTTCTCATAATTTACTTCAAGGCAGGGACACGATTTTTCCCATTTTACAAAGGAGAAAATTAGGCTCAGAGAGGTTTAGCGACTTACCCAAGGCCACACAGCTGTGACCCAGAAGGGCCAGGCCGAGAGTGAAAGTCACTGCTTTCACTGCAGGCCTCTTTGTGCCACCTGGCACCTCCCAGGCACCTAGGATCTTATCAACAGACTGTCACAAACACGTGTCACCTGGAGCAAGATGCATTTCCTGTGGGGTGAGATCAGGTTCGGAAAGAAATGAGAAGCTTCAAACCATGAAAGATTTTGGTTCTTCAAATACAAATTTCCCACCAGATACAGGTTTATCTGAAAGTTGGATAAAAAAGGAATAGAGAGGGGTGCCTGGGAGGTTCAGTCGGTGAAGCATCTGCTTTCAGCTCAGGTCATGATCCTGGGGTCCTGGGATGGAGCCCCACATTGGGCTCCTTGCTCAGCGGGGAGCCTGCTTCTCCCTCTCCCTTTGCCATTCCCCCTGCTTGTGCTCTCTCTCTCTGTCAAATAAATAAGTAAAATCTTTAGAAAAAAAGGAATAGAGTATCCTTTGTATATTACATGAGTATCATTCAGTTTCCTTTAAAGTCACTTTAAAATAATCAGATTTTTTGAAGTGTAATTTACAGAAAATAAAATTCACCTATGTTAAGTATATGTTGGGTATAGTTGGACAGATGTGTTCGGTCGCGAAAACATCTCCACGGTCATAAGAAGGAATTTCTAAGATCTTCTGTGCCCCTTTGATGTCAGCCCCTTCTCCCGGCTCCTGACAATGGCAGATCTGCTGTCATGATAGTTGGGCTTTTCCTAGTATCTCATATAAATGGAATCATACCGTTTGTAGTCTTCTGTGTCTGGTTTCTTTTACTCACTTTGGGCCCACTTTTAATTGTTTTCTGCTTTTACTCTTTTGGGCCTCAGGGCACATGAACGGGGCTTTACTCTCCAAGTGAAATCAGATGGTGCCCTAATTCCCTGCGACGTAGGAAAATTCACTCGGAGACTTAGGCACCCCAGGGCAAACCACTGCTCTGAGATTTCCCGCCCACACATTGATGGGCTTTAATGTCCGACCCCGATGGCTTGCATGGCAGCTTTTCCACTTTCTAACTGTGATCTTGAGCAGGTTTACTTTCTCTGGGCCCTGGTTTTCTCACCTCGGAAGTGGGGGTAATAATTTGATATCCCTCATAGGCGCATTTGGGCCAAATGAGATTTTACATGGAACGGACTTGTATCTGGCCTATCATGAGAATTAATAAGGACGATGATTCTTGAGGTATGGCTACTACTTCTGCTTTCTGCCTAATCACAGACCTGTGCTAGGGACCCACGAGGTAGAATGATGGACATTACCCATTTATGGTATTTCTCAAGCCACGCTAATTTGCAGATTTTTTTGTAACGCATCGTGAGCCTTATCTGATGGTGCTTTTGAGGCACATGGTAACAACGTCGGTAAATATTTATAAATGTTAGCAAATAAATGTATTTGAAGAGGAATAGTTCCAAGCCCATGAAATACACAGCATTCAGAACTAAAGAGAAGTAAATTGCCAAATTGTTTCATGAACCAAGGAATTCCTGAATACTCAATATTCTTCTTTCACTTTTGCATAGAATATTTTCTTTGCAAACTGAAGGGCCTGGAACTAACCAGCCCTTGAACAGATCAATTTTATGACTTTGAGAGATAAATAAAAAGCCAAACCCGTTTCTGAAAAGGTCGTATCTTTCCTACAAACCTATTTATGCCTTTTGACAATTGGATTTTAACACCCCTCCTTGAATCTGTAAACTGGACTCTAGTCAGCTAACACAGGTGTGCAAATGGCAATAAAGTGGAAGACAGCTTGTGTTTCCCATAAATATTAACGAGTTGATTCCCAAGTCAAATTTCCTCAAGGCATGTGTCCATGTTCAGCATTTTGCCCCGATTTTAACTTCTTACAATATTATGGATCTCTACAAGCAGAAACATGTTAGTGTTTTTAAGTAATAACTGTTGTTAACTGTGGAAGAGGTTTGGATGTCAAAAATCTGGTCTTGTGTTTATGCACATTTGCAGAGGCTGGTTGTGTCCTTCTGGACAGGTGAGATCTGACTCCTGTTGGGGTGGAGGGTCGACATGGAAGGACAGGAATGCCGAAACCACGCTTATGATTTCCAAAGAAACCAATTAACCTTTGCTATGATCTTGACCTTCATCAGAGCTTACAGATGCTAATCCTTGCTGCATCTTCCTTTGATAAATTTAGCACAAATCAATATCAGAAATAATAACAAGTTTTGAGGTATTTGGAGAAGTGGCAAATAGAAGGACAATGACCTTGCACATTGTCCATGTCATGTGCTGCTGTCTGAGTTGGAGAAAGGTGAAGTCTGTACCTGCTCCTTAGCAATCAGAGCAGAGTCATTCTATGAGTTGGACTATGAGTTCCAAAAGGGCAGAGTAGCCTCAGTTCATGGCACAGTGCCTGGCACATAGTAGGCCCTCTATTCAATAAACATTTATGTAATAAATATGTATTCCTTCAATAAGCATCTGCTAATAAATGAATACATGGGATACTGAAACAATAGGTTAATCTACTTCTGGACTATGGTAAAAAGAATAAGAGCATTTGGTTCAGATAAACCAAATTCAGTTTTTTAGGGTGAAAGATTTTATAGAAATTAAAACACAAAAAAACCCTCATACTTGGATTATTTTCTGGAAGCATTGTTTCTTAAATATTACTTATTGCAGATGGCATATGCTTTTGAGGGGAAACAAAAAAGCAAGCAGTGGAGCAGAGAGTGCCTGCTGAGGTCTCAAGGGATGCATGGGGTCCCCAGGACTGTGGGGGATGACAGTCTGGTGGTCCCATGAGCTCTGGGGAGTCGCCAGAAAGTTGGGATGGCCTGGAGTGCTGGCCTGACCTAGTGCCTTACTGATACTGGTCTGCAATTTCTGAGGCTGAGGTCATGGTGCCCCACCAGCCCCTCCCTCCACCCAAACCTGGCCTTGGACTGGACAAATTTCCAGTCTCTGACTTAGGTTTTACATTTCCGAACTGCCTACCACCTGCACTACTAGTTTCCTAATGTGCTTAGAATTTTTCTACAAATGGACTCACTTGAAAGGACTTAAGTTTGTCCATGAACTACTTAAACCATCTGCTTTCTGAGTCACCCTTTGGGAGACACTGGCCTGCCCATTTCTAGCCTGAAATAGATCACCTTTGCTTATACTCCTTTGTCTCCAAGCGGAAAAACAGTTCAGATAGGATTTTTTGTGAGGGAGGGTGGGGAGTGTGTGTGTGTGTGTGTGTGTGTGTGTTGTGTATGTTTGGTATGAAATTGTCTAATACAATTAAGGATTTAAAAAAAATACTTAAAGCCTTATTGTAATTTTAAAATCCAGTAGGCCCTATGTTCTGCTCAATTCTGTAATTTCAGCCTTTGCCTTTAATAGACCTTATGACACCTTAATTTTCTGTACTGTCAAGGAAATTTGGGCTTAGATTTTATAACCGAAATTAAAAAGAAAGGTGTTCGACAAATCTCCTAAAGATCACAAGACATGGGAAGTGTTCTTTTTAATCAAGAAACTGTGGTTGATCCTCTAGAGGAGGATAATAAATACAATATTCTTGTTTTCCATCCGTCCCCCACTACCTTTTACATGATAGAAATCTCCTGTCCTATAAAACTTCTGCTCTGAGCTGGGTTGATTTATGACAACTGTAGGTGTTATGGATCTTGGTATTTCTGGATTCTCAGGGGCATTTTCTTCAGACAGGAATTCCAAAGGGATCTCTACTTTTCACCTGTGTTCTTTAGATTCAAAAGACTGTCTGTGTGTTGATCTTTTATTTTGAAGCTCTGTGAAATCTGAATGACAGTGTATCAGTACCCAGCAATCCTGAATCCTAAATTCACTCTTCTCAGATCCCGCAGAATAAAGCTTTACATTCTCATGAACTCTTACCTTTTCCTTTCTCTCGTGATCTTCTGCAGTGGAACTGGAACCATCAAAAGGACTTAATTCTAAGGCACATTTTTTTTACACAAACTTGAGAGTCTCATATTTTAGTATCTTGTTTTGTACTAAAAAGGATCCTCTAATAATTGGACTCTGGGCATAGATTGACCAGCTATCCTGGACTTTAAATTCATTTATTCATAGGTGTTTATTGAACGTTCTTGACTTCAACATCATTCATTCATTTGGTAGGTATTGAGCATCCACTGTGTCCCAGATGCAATGCGAGGTGCCAGAGGTGCAGCATCTTTCCTCCAAAGACCAGCTGGGTGACTGGCTGGTCCACCTAAACTTGTGTTAGATCGCATTCATCCTAAGGCCATTGTTTTTTTGTTCTTTTTTTGTTGTGGACCATGCTTGACCCCACATATATACTTATTTCTGGTGGCAAGTGCATTCCTTTCGATTCTGGCTCTGAAAATAGCCCTTATTAGTTGGCAGGTGTCATTCCAAACCTTATGCTTATTTCAAGGGCTTTAGGTATGGGGTGTATAAATTAGGTCGAGGCTTCTTGGAGAACAATAGGAAAAACTATCCTTTGCTTAGACAAAACATGTTTCTTTTCCTCACAGGATAGGACTGGTGTGGCAGTATTGTTCCTCAGAGTCCTCAAGGCTGCGCAGACTCCTTTTTGCACTAGGTGTAGCTCGCCTACATTTCCAAGATTACCTCATAGTCCAAAATGGCTGCTCTAGCTCCAGCCATCATATCTGCCTTTCAGCCACCCAAAAGGTCAAAGGACAAAGAAATAAGGTTAGAAGATTTGCATCAGGTATTCTTTAAGCATCGTGTACTTATTTTTCTAGCCATGTGCTCAATCTTAGCTACTTGTGAGTGCACTTTTCTTCTAATATCAAAGAGTAATTCTCTGTCATCTCTCTAAATACTTTATGGTAATGGATCATGCCCTTCAATTCCAGAAGATCCCTGGCTGTGAAATATGTTTATCCATAAAAAAAAAAAAAAGAGGAAAAGTGCAACACAACATGACTGATTTTAAAAATGCTTCTAATGCATCTTTAAAAATGAACTCACAAAATTAAAAGCAAATAGAGATAAATGCTCCCATTTTTCTTCTGGCACGTTAAAAAGCCTCTGAAAGTGTTGATGGTTTTCTCCATTTTCACGAAGGAGTATTTGATGGCACCTGTGGGCCAAGCCAGCTCTCTCTTGTTCATGCTGTATATGACACTGACATCACGTCTAAATGCCCCCTAAGCAGCAGTGTAAGCACAATATTGATTTCAGCCAAACCAGAAGCATCGCTCCGGGAGTGCCCCTGACAGCCCTGGGAACGATGCCGTTGGGCACCTTGGGCAGAGAACAGGCCTCCATTCAAGTGTCACGCATTTTAACAGTCTTATTTATTGCAGATGAAGAGCTTTGCCCATGCTGTTTTCCAGCTGCTCGTCTGTGGCCTAATGTTTCTTGGGAGGTGCTGCCAGGCCACGTTGAAAGTCAGCAGTAAGCCTCTAGAAGTCAGCTGAGCTAAGCATTTACTGTAGTATCATTTCTCTCCCAAATTCTCGAAGCAGTTCCCAGTCTGCGTGGCAGGATACAGGGTTAGCAGTGGCTACTTGATACAGACAGTCCAGATCTTTCTGAAGATGCGCCGTCTACGTGGGCAGCAGAAAGTGTGCCAGAGACGCCTAAAGAGGGCCGAGTGATGGATCATCATGTCCTAGGGGAGAAGCGCTCTGGAACAAAAAAAGACAAAAGCCAGGGAGGAAAGCCCTCAGGTCTCCAAGGTTCGTGGTGAGCCGGCGCTCCTTCTGGTCCCACCCTCCTCCCAAATGCTGCAGGTAAATCTCACCTGAGATCTGCACCAGGCTGTTGGTAGACCCAGAGGCTTCTTAAATCCAGAGGCCCCAGGGATGCTGCTGGGTTTTGTTTGCTTTTGTTTTGTCCTCCGGCTCCTGGAGTTGCCGTGAAGTTGGCGGGGTCGGGCTGTGGGGGTTCTAAGAGCCCCCCGCTTCCCGGCTGGGACGCCACCCTTTTCTGCAGGACTCCGGCCACGTAGGGACCATTGTCGTTTTCTTCATGAGGCACAGAACGGGATCTTTCTTACAGTCAGCTGGGGATACAGGCGGCTCTTGTTAGAAAGCAAATGACTGTGGGACACGCCGTTTCCCCTCAGAGAAGGCAGTTCGTTTTCCACGAGGAATGAGAGGAACGTGCTGGCCCGTTGGGCGTCCGAGCAGTGCTCTCCTGGCCCTGATCTCAGTGCCAAGTGAGGTTGTTTGACAGCGGCTCCGCACGCCACGCCCTCTTAATCTGATGGGGGCAGAGGCGAAGGAGCTGTTGGCATCAGAGAGGGAACAGAGGAAACAGGAGTTTTGCTTTTTTTTGGCAATGGCTTGGTTTCCTTGCGGTTGGTGGAGGTTTGCAGATTGCTGCCACCGTCGTGAGAACGCATGCCCCCGGCTCGCGGGAGACGGGTGGCTGGCTTCGGCCGACACCTGCTTCCCGCGGACGCCGTCAGGCTTGCGGCCCCTGATACCCAACGCCGGGGCAGGCTCGGGGCTCAGCAAAGACCCTCCCAAAAGTGTGTGTGGCCTCGGAGCCTTTCGATTTTGTAATCGGTCTCGAGGACCTAAAAATACTCCTGATGCTTTCAGTTGCTCCAACACAGTCTCCATTTGGCCCAGGTGGCCCAGGTGGCCCTCTCCTGCTTGTCCCGCAGGTAGAAGAGAGCCGGTGGGGCCGAAGGCGGGGCCGCTCCAGCCTGGGCTCGCCTGAGTCGGGGCCACGGAACAGCTCGTCGGTCCCCACGCCATGGAAACTCAGATTCTGCAAAGTGGGAAGGACCCCAGCTGCCCGGTCCAGTGCCCAGCCGTCCCAGGCATGCCACGATCCAATTTATTTGAGAGTACTGTTAAACCTGCCAGGAATTAAAGAAAGGCAAAGCCCCGTCATCCCTCCCCTTGGTAATTTGTGTTTCTCTGGAGTACAGGTGTGGGTCGACAAAGGCAGCGATCCCCATCAGGCTACGCTTTTAAACCCCCCCTTTTTTTTAAGTTTGGAAATTTGCCAAGGAAGGGAGAGGTTTCAGATGAGTTTTACAATTATTTGGACAGTTTGCCTAACCATTTGGTGCGGTCCACCTCTACGTTAAATTGCTGTGGAATGATGTTCCCATTAGCAATCTGTCATACATGCTGGTAAAAAGACTGAGCTGTCATGGACACTTCTTTGGCGCCCGAGTTGGCCACAGGTCAGGACTCAGTGGTGAGGTGTTCTCATGACTCAGTCTGAGGCCCCACGGGCTTCATCTGTTTGCCTGCAACAAACAAATGGAGTCCAGAGTCATTCCTGGAGCTTGGAGCAGGAATATTAGTTGGTACGGTTTTGTGGATTGGGTTGCTTGAGGTCATTTGGGAATGGTATTTTCTGTAACCGGAATATGAAGTCGGCAATTTGTTCTAAGAATTCTAGAGGGGAACTATCCTATAATGTTTTAAAATGGACAATAATGCCTGCACTATTCTCCCTTTTGCTTTTGCCTTGTCAGTGAGTAAAATGCATGGAAATTAAGATAGCCCAGTATTCTCTGGAAGCTTTACCAATCGTTTAAATGTTATGTTCTTTGCTTTCTTCACAAGTCTGAAATTACAGAAATGTGGTTTTTCTGTCAACTGCTAATAGGTGATATCCATGTCAGGTGATGCCTGGAAGTCAGTTGCCCTTGGCACGGGGATCTTGTTGAGATCTGAGCTGTCGATTCTGCATAGATTCTGTGTTCTTGGTTTTGGTTGTTCTGAGGAGTGTCTCATCCAGTGGCCACTGCCTGGCCCCTCCTGCTCCCTCTCAACTAAATGCAATATTGAGAGCCCCCCCCCCCCCCCCGCCACAACAAAGAAGCCTCGACCACCATGCTGAGCTTTTAGTTGTGGGCCTGGGATTGTCTCTGTCCTGGTGACAAAGAAGAGCAAGTTGGGACAAATTAAACACAAGACCAAAGAAACCAACACATAAAACAGCCACAAGGACATCTGCTTACGCTGGCTTTGCAGAGAGGATGAATAAACAGCTGCTGTCTCTTTCCCCCACCCCCCACCCCATACACTTGGGGCTGTTTCTTCTCTTTCTGCAGTCAGTATATACGAGACTCAGGTTCTTGACATTTATTTATGTTTAAGACTAGAGGAGTGTTTTTGTGGGGGGTTAGGACGAGGGAGGATTATTCAGGGTAATTATATGTGATTGCTAACAAAAGTCTTTTTTTCCTCTTCATAGTTCCCATGGTGATTTTTTTTTTTTCGTTTGGCGTAGCATTGATCTTGTGGGTTTTAATTAGACTCTAATAGTCCCTAGGAGCAGAGAGTGTTGTGATTCGTTGGTATCTTCTCTTGTTTAATATTTGTTGATGGTTAGACAACAAAAAATGGTACAAAATCTATTCTGTTGGTATCTGTTACATTGTTTGACACCATAACAGGAATATAAGGGCATCATGAAAGGGAAAAAAATTAATAGTAAATGCTTTTGCCTTTTTTTTCTCTTGAAAATGTCAACTCAAAATTCCTTTGGAATCACCTGGTAAAATTACAGTTTTCAGAATTCACAAAAGTGGATAGACCACAGAGGTTCCCAGTCTGTGGGCCTTAGCCTAGGGGAGGCTGGGGGCGGCAGGGTTATAGCAAGGGGTCAAGAATGCAGTACTGTCTGTGAACAGTAAGTACTATGCCTTATGTATATATGTGGTGCTATTACAGTTTTTCAAGTGCACGGAGAGTCACTGTTGTGACTAATCAAACATAAATTCAATTTAAAAGCACAGCTGAATTCATGATAGCCTTCTATAATTAGTATTTTCTCAATAATCAAAAGATATAAAATACAACTACTACCATATAGGGATGCACATAATTTTTTAACATTAAAAAATAGTTCCTGTCTTTGAAATGGACAGGGACCACTATTCTGAACTATTTATCAGAGTCGTGTTGATACACATATTAACCTGGAGATGTATAGGATAAAGGTATTCCTCCAAAGGTATCTATGAAAGATCTTTCTGGAAAACAAATTGTTGACATTCCCTATAATGTAGAAAATGTGTCCTATAGCTTCTGCTGTTTCTCAGTGATAGCACTCCAAGTTACTGTTTGATGGGGGGACCAGCCTCACAAACAGAATAAGTCAGCCTCTCCTTGGCTGCTCCCTATATCCCCTTCCCTATTAGCCTTTACAGTTTCCCCAGCTGTTAGGAGGGGGATGAATTCCTTGCTTCTGTGGTAGTGGCTGGGAATTTGGAAACTGTGTTGGAGAGGCACTATGAGTTGCTGAAGAATAGGACACCTTCCATTCTGTGACAGTGAAGTTTGACCAAGCTTTTACTATATCTAGGTGCCACTCACTAATGAACGTTACCCATCAGCTGACATGGGAACGGTTGGGGATTCTGGGGGAGCTGAAGTAGAGGCACCTGAAGAGAGCCTCAGGATTGGAATCTCTTGGATGCGTAAGCCTGAAGAACCAGGTGGGGGAGGAGGGATGGCTTATATTCCTTAATTCCTTATAATTCCTTAAGCCTGAAGAACCTGGCAGGGGTGGCTGGGAAAGGGGCACGGTTAATGGACAAAGCCTCCACTTCCTTCCTCTAAGTTGCTGGGTCCATATGGAACTGGGATGTCTTCCTAGGTCTACTTCTCCAAAGATCATTGTTGATACCTCCATAGCAATTCTTGAATTGCCATGATGAGGAGTTTTGAAGAAGCTTGCTGCTGAGGGCTGAAAAAATAAACTCTCCGAATTGGGCACATCATTAGATGTCTTAGACATCACTGATTCCAGTTTCCCACTCCATACAAGAATCCTTCTGTAGAAAAGCTTCCTAGAAGTCTAGAATCAAAGAGTTCTGGATCACCTGAAATCAGGAGTGCTGGTTCTTACTTGCACACTTGATTTATATGGAGACAGAAAATAACATGGCTAACCTGGGCCTGTGTGTAAACATCCCATTTGCCAGTGAGTGCAGATGCTTTAGAGGGAATAAGTGAGGTAGGGTTGCGCAGGGGGGTGGCAGAAATGCACGCAGAGGCATGGAGTGCTTGCGTGTGACTTCTGACCACGGTCAGTTATGTTTCTCCCTAGCAGAGGTTGGTAACCATGGGAGGTAAGCAAATAATTCTTGTATCTATTTTTTCCTGTTTGGACAATGAATGCAATGTCCGTGTGCTCAAAAAGGCTCCTTTTCCTGACTGCTAGCCACAGTGATTGGCTTAGGAAGAAGCAAAGTAAGAGCTGGTTAAAATGCACATGCAGTTTGTAGTGGGGCATTCCAATGTCATTGCTATGTACTTTCGGTTTTGGAGTCTGAAATAACACACACATTCCAGGGGCCTGAGAAATTCCCAGGTGGCCATCGCCATAGAAGTTATCTCATTAAATCTCATTAAATCGTGGCAGAGGGTCCAGGCTTCTAATCTCAAATGGTTCAAGGGGAAAAGTGGTCTCTATGGGGGAAAGATGCCTTTGAGAGACAGTCCACCTGTGGGCAGAGTCTCCTGTGCCTCTATGAATACGTTTGATGTTCTCTTTCTCCTCATTAAATAATGACTATTACTAAAAATAGCTTTCAAAGGGACATCAGAATACAGCTGTGCATTGCAAGACATAGGCATCAGGCAGATCACTGTAGATTTTGGAACTTTGATTTCCCAAACTCGTATGAGCAGGTCATTACCAGCCCAAGCCCCACTGCCCATGTAATTCCCAAAGGCAAAGACATTTGGATTGATAAAAAGTGTGCTTCCTGGATATGCTTCCAATTCCTACTTACTTTTACCACAGCAGCTATATTTTAGGTTCAGGTCTTTACATTAGAAGCCTCCGTCCCCACCCTTCCAGACACATCCTCCTTCTGGCTATGAAATAAAAATGTGAGCACCAATGGCGGTGCCTATCCAAGGTCCAAGGCGGGGCAAGGAGATACTAGCCTCAGGTGGACACCTCCCCGCTGTGGAAGGGGAGCAGAGGTAGAGGGACAGAGAGGGAGGGTGGTGGTGGGGTGAGCAGATTCTCTGCTAGGCACTCCGTGACCCTCTCTTCCACCCTGTAAAGAGGATGCCAGGCAGTGCAGTTCCAGCGCTTTCTAGCCGGCCATTGTATGTATTACCATAGTCAGGATTTCCAGAATTAGCAATATATCACTTTTGGAAGCTACCCATTGGAGCACCCAGCCCCTGTGAGAGGTAGAGCAGTCTGAGTCTTGAGGTCCTCATCCGTGAAGAGCCTGTCACTAATTTAGGATCATTTTCATGCTTTAGAAAAAACTTTAAAAAGCCCTGTTGTGTCAGCTCCTGGTCTAGGCAGGTGGCATGGCACCAAATGAGGCTTTGCGGGTGGGCATTGCGCACCCTCATTTCCCTAGATACATGTCCCATGTTCATTGCAGCACTGTTCACAACAGCCAAGATGTAGAAACAACCTAAGTGTCCATTGATGGATGGATGAATAAACACGAAAATGTAGTATCTACATGCAATGGAATATTATTCAGCCATCAAAAAGAAAGAAATCCTGCCATCTGGCAACAACATAGATGAAATTGGAGGGCGTTGTGCTAAGGGAAATAAACGGGTCACTGACCGATAGGTATTGCCTGACACCGCTTATATGAAGAATCCAAAAATAGTTGAACTTGGAGAAGCAGAGAGGAGCCTGGTGGTTATCAGGGGCTGGGAGGAGGAGGGAATGGGGAATCATTATTCATTGTATCAAGTTGCAGTCTTGCAGGATGAAAGAGTTCTAGAAGCCCGCTGTGCAGAGTCATTCAGAGGGTAGATCTCATGTTAAGTGTTCCTACCACAATTTAAAAAAATTAGAGCAAAACTAAAAAAAAAAAAAAAGATGCAACTCACTATCGAGCCATGACCTTAAACCTTCTCTGAGCTTACTTGGAGTTTCTGCCGGTTCCATCTCTGCCATGAGTCTCCTGGTTTTTCTGCCACCATGTAAAGTGAGCTCTTCCTTCTATTTCTCTAAATTTACCTCTTCAGCTCCAAGTGGCCTCCTTAACTCTGTGACTGCAGAGAGGAGATGGGCATGCCTGTTCATCCTTCCTGTGCTTTTCCTAACCTGTTTTCTGGCGGTGTTCACCCTAGGTGTCCTCAAGATCTCTGAGGTTACACGTACAGTAGTGGATCCTTTCAGAACTTCAACGGCAAAATTCCCTCAAAGCCAGAAGCCCGTATTATATCCGGACTTAACAAGAAAGACTGTATTTTCCTTTCTCTTTGTTGTTACGCTCTGTTCTACCACAGCTGGGAAAAAAAGCCGTGCCTCCACTTGTTCTCAGGGCTTTTATTGACCAGGTGCAGATTCCCAGGACTTTTTATAAACGTCTGGCTCTTTATGGTGAGGGAAAGGAGTGTTGTAGTTTCTGGCTTCTAAAGATCTCTTCGAGAACCTCTCTGGAGGATCAAGCATATCCTTGTGTTGCTGTGCATTACAAATCTCAGAAACAGAAATGATTGTGTTTATGAATCACCCCCAGGTGTCTGTTCTCTAAATCTGCCCCTCACAAATGGGAAAAGAGGATGAGGCACTCAGTTTCTAGTGCCTGGCTTGGGGGCTGCCAGCCCTGCCCTGCTTTGGGGAGGGCTCCCCTCCCCACGCAGATTCAAGCTGGAGTCACCCACTGCGAAGGGCTGGCTGTGTATTGTACAGAACAGACTCGGTTGGTGCAGTTTTAGTTGTTTAACTGTGACCCTCACACAGTTATTAAGAAGACAATGGTCTCATTTCATTACTAATGAAATTTCCTAAAAGCCCATAAAGACAATTGCTTCTGGGGAACAGTGTCCAGATTCTGTGTCAGCTGAATTGCAATGGGCAAATGCGCATTATATGAAGGATCATTTATAATACTAGTCATTAGATATGTAGACATGCACAAAGAGCAAGTGGGATGGATGGAAACTAGATCCTTTGGTGGGAAATGCTTAGTTTGGAAAGTAGATACCTAAGAAAACAAGAAAACAGGAAAAAGCCACAGCTTGCTGTTTCTGTTGTCTCTTTGGTGTTTGGAATATGGCAGAAGTAGGGATGTTGACTGCTGAAAATTATTTCTCAAGCCCATAGCCTTGGTCTTACCCATGTGTGTTTTGACAGTGATGTTTTACGAAACACCTCCCACGCCCCCCAACACCTTACCAGAGGAAAGAGACATTGAGCCTAGAGGGAGAATCATTTCAAAGGAAAATAATCCAGTGAGTCCATCTAGCACTCCTGCTTGAGAAGGTCCTTCCAGGTGAAGATGGCCATTGACTGATCTACTCTTTGATGTAAAATAATCCTCAACATGAGCAGATGTTGCTGAGCTTTGTCCCACTCTCCACTCCCCACAGCTTTGATTGATCAGATTAAAAAATAATGCTAATGATAAAATTTAAAAAATTATAGTAAGCAAAGATTTTTTTTTTTTTAAAGCAGTAATAGAGAGGCACCAGGGTGGCTCACTCAGTGAAGCATCCCACTCTTGATCTCAGCTCAGGTCTTGATCTCAGGGTCGTGAGTTCAAGCCCCGTATTGGGCTCCATGCTGGGCATGGAGCCTACTTAAAAAAAATTAAATTAAAAAGTAATTAATTAATTTAAAAAACAGTAATAGAAACTCAGTCCATGCTTAAATATTTCATTGTTATAGCCATAAATATATGTTGAAAATCCTTCCTTAACTTGGAAGTTTAGAAGTCCTAGAGATTGATGAGAATCATTCCCTGCTGTTGAGAAGATTGCAACCTGGAATATTCTGTTTGTATGTTTATTTTAAAGATTTTATTTATTTATTTGAGAGAGAGAGAATGAGAGAGAGCAAGCACATGAGAGGGGGGAGGGTCAGAGGGAGAAGCAGACTCCCCGCCGAGCAGGGAGCCCGATGCGGGACTCGATCCCGGGACTCCAGGATCATGACCTGAACCGAAGGCAGTCGCTTAACCAACTGAGCCACCCAGGCGCCCCTGTATGTTTATTTTAATACATGTGCTTTTGTAACATTGTTCTTGACTATGTATGCTGAATAATTCCTTTCACTGTAGGACTTTGAAATAATTCATTTCTCTACGCTTTTCTGCTCCTATGACTACAGATAGTTCATTCAGACCAGGAATTATCAAATTGTTCTTCTGATTAGATACTTCACTTCTTAGCTTTATACGTAATAGGTGTTCAATAAATATTTGACTGATTTAGTGGTTACTTCCACTCTTCAAATTACATCTGTAACTTATGAAGTAGATTTTGGGGTGAATATGTGAAACTATCATTTGTCCAAATTCACCATTTTTTTTTTTGCTGTACATGAAGGATCATGAAAAATATCACATTCTCTTTTCCTGCCTGTTCTAGTAATCTGTTCTCATTTAAGAAACCACCCCAAAACTAGGGCTCAACACAAGTTTTGGTATACCATCTCACGGTTCTTTGGGCTGCCTTGGTTCAGCTGGGCAGTTTTGGGTTAGGGTATTCTGGGAGTGTGGTACTGACTGGGCTGGGAGACATGGCTTCTTCACACATGTGTGCAGCTCCTGTGTGAGGGTACCTGGAGTCCAGGAGGCTGGCTGAGCATCTCGTCTTCCCATGTGGCTAACTTTGGCTTCCTTACAGCATGGTGGTCCTGGGTGTTACAGGAAAGCAAGGCTAAAGCTGCAAGACTTTTTTGAGCTAGGCTTGGCAATTCCAGAACAGCACTTGGGTCACCTTTTCTCAGTCAAGCAAGTCACTAAGACCAGCCCAGATTCAAGGGGAGGGCACTTAGATGTAATCTCTCAGTGGCAGGAGGAGCAAAGAATCTGCAGCCATCTTCAATCTGCCACATGATGTATTAAAAAGTAGCCTTTCTTTTTAACATTTTAATGATTGCTTATTGAGTTGGACCAGTTAATAGTGACTTATTTTTGTTTCAGAAAAGCACAAATATGGTCATTTCTCCCACTGAGCCATTAAATTTTAGATGACAGTAATTTTAGATACTACCTAATTTGTCATAGCCAAGTAGATACCCTTAGGTGCCCACTTTGAAACTGATACCAGCTTATCAATTCTGAGGTCCTGACTCACTGGTATTCATGAGAGCCTTTCTGAGAATTTTCTCCTCGAGAACAGAACTTTTGGGGGCCAGAAAGTCACAACAACCGCAGTACAAATACCCAAGCCCATTAAAACCATAACCAGCCTCGTAACAAGATATTTTCCCCAGGAACCATAAACATTGTGAAATTAAATAAAACAGGCTAGTTAGAGCCTTTCCAGGAGGAGCTGTTTTGAACCATGACGGCCAGATAGTTAGCGTCATTCTATTTAGCAAGAGAGGGTAAGAAAAACAGACATTTCCCAAGGTTGGCCTTTCATGAAGTGCCATGAGGCTCTCATTAAAATGTGATGTACTGAGATCCTCTGTCCCTGAGGGCAGCTTGTTCTCTGCATCAGCCTTGCTCCAGAAGTCTGAGCTGGGGCATTTAGGCTGGTTCTGCCCTGGCACACTCAGGCCTCTCTTAGGAAGAACGAAGAGCCCACGGGGAGGGTCCTGTGCCGGCTTCTGGGCTGCCAGCCCCATCTACCTGTGTGCTTTGCCAGTGCTGGTCCCCATGGCAACTCAGGCCTCAGTTTGCCGTGCTCTTGGGAGCTCAGCGTACCCTGTACCGTCTACACAGAAAGAAAGGGAGCTGCTTCCTTGAGGCCCCGTCGTCGCCGCATCCCTGCGCTGGGACGGTGCCTGACACACAGTAGGCTTTCAGGCCGCGTTTGTTGATGGAGCAGTAAAAGGCTGGAGTCACATCTGTGCTTTTTCAAAATACTGAAAGAAATAGGGAAATTTTGACGAAAATGCAAGTGTTTTGGCTTTTCCTGAAAACCATGGAAACCCGGTGACGCTGGGCCCGAGGGGCAGTTATTGGTGGGAACAGCATGGGGTCCTCTCTGGGTCACCTGGTTTTCTAGGGGCCCATGGCCACCTGCCCCAGCTGCCACTTTTACCCAGAAAGCATATCCCACATGTCATCTCCGGGTTGTAAACACCTCAGGGTGTTTCAGAAATTCTGAAATTTCAGAAAAACTGAAGGTTTTGTTGTTTTTTTTAAAAAATAATTGCCTTATTAAAATAAGTCAAGCAGAGAAAGTCAATTATCATATGGTTTCACTTATTTGTGGAACATAAGGAATAGCGTGGAGGACATTAGGAGAAGGAAGGGAAAAATGGGGGGCGGAATTGGAGGGAGAGATGAACCATGAGAGACTATGGACTCTGAGAAACAAACAGGGTTTTAGAGGGGAGGGGGGAGGGGGGATAGGTTAGCCCGGGGATGGGTATTAAGGAGGGCACGTACTGCATGGAGCACTGGGTGTTATACCAAAACAATGGATCATGGATCACCACATCAAAAACTAATGATGTACTGTATGGTGACTAACGTAACATAATAAAATTAAAATAAATAAATAAATAAAAATAATTGCCTTATTGAGCTATAATTCACATACCACAAGAGTTACCCATTTAAGGCACACAATCCAGTGGCCTTTAGTCTGTTCAGAGCTGTGCATTCATCAGCACTATCTAATTTGAGAACATTTCCAAGAGAAACCCCGTGCCCATCAGCAGTCACTCCCCATGCCCTACCTACTCCAGGCCCAGGGAACTGCTAATCTGCTTTCTGTCCCTATAGATTTGCCTATTCTGGACACTTTGTATCCATGGAATAATATAATTTGTGACCTTTTGTGCCTGGCTTCTCTCATTTAGCATAGCGTTTTGAAGGCTCATCCATGTTGTAGCCTGTATCCATGTTTCTCCCCTTTTTATGGCTGAATCATATTGCGTTGTCTGGATAGACCGCATTGTGTTTATGCGTTCTTCAGTTGATGGACATTTGGGTTGTTTCCATTTGGGGGCTGTTACAAATAATGCCTGGAAGATTGTCAATCCCACTAAATAACTGTGTGCTAAGTAGCACATCAAGGATGAGAGGGAAAACTCCATGTCAGAAAAACAAGGGAGAGGTTATCAACATACCAAAAACTCTGGAAAACCACTCCTGTAAGAAGGCAGAAGATAATGTAGCAGCTCCTGAGTTCCAGAGGGCAAAGGGCACACCAGGGAAAGCATGGCGGTGGTGGAGTGGTGGCTGGAGAGGGGGCGACCCTCACCAGGAAGCATGGTCCGCGGGACCTGAGGCTGAGTGCAGCCTGCAGTGGCCTCTCTGAGCTAAGTCACCTGGGGAAGCTGTCCCTTGCCAGTGGAAAGGACTGGCCCACGCTGTCAGTTGCCAGCTCTGGGCATCAGCGCTCATGGACCTGCTCAGGTTAGGGGCCTCCCCACGTAGGAAGAGGGTTTTTCTCCAGGCCTGCAAGCCACATGGCCTTGATATTGTCTACTACAGCAAATAATGCCCCCCTCAGGCAGTTCTCCTGATGGCCAGAGGCTCCCCTGATCTCAGTCGCCCCAAAAGATGAAGTCTGTTTTCAGAATGACTGTCTATGATTAAGGTGAAAGTGATTGAAGGAGGTCTTGCCCTTCTGGGACATCATTTTGCTGAGCTTGTGGGAGGATTCTGCCCATTCTCCTGTGTTCTGTAGAGGATGAGCCTGGAATGATACTTGCTTTATAATAAAAAACAATAGGTACGATTTACTGATGACCTGCTGTGCTGTAAGTCCATTCTTCCTATTTTAATGAACCGAGCATCTTATGAAGATGTTTTTTTCCCATTAACTGGATGAGAAATTTGAGGCTCAGATACAGCAAGGAACCCAAGGTCATTTGACTGGTGAGTGGCAGAGCTCGTATCTGAGCCCTGGACAGATAAATACCAGATCTCTGTTCCCCTGAGCCCATCTTTCCAGAAGGTGGTATTTCGGGGAGGGAATAGGTTTTTTGTTTTTGTTTTTTTAAGATTTTATTTATTTGAGAGAAAGAGAGAGCAAGCTGGGGGAGAGGCAGAGGGAGAGGGAGAGAGAGAGAGTGAGTGAGCAGGGGGAGGGGCAGAGGGAGAAGGAGAACGAGAATCCCAAGCAGACTCCCCACTGAGTGGGTAGTCCAACGTGGGGCTCGATCCCAGGACCCTGAGATCATGACCTGAACTGAAATAAAGAGCCAGGCGCCCCAGGAAGAGGTCTTACTATGAATGACAGATCATATTTTTCTGGGGCAAACTTGTTTGGTAGGTGAGTCTGACAGCAGGGTCTACCCCCTTTGGCCCATAAGCCAGTGCCCTCCTCCGCAGCAACCTGAACCTGTCCTCAGTCCGGCCGGCACCCCCAGCTCCAGGCCTTCCTTCATCGTCCCCTCGGTACGGCCCACGAAGCGCTGCCCTCCCTTGTGCGAGCTGATGAGCCCGTGTCCATAAAGGTGTGAATGCCCAGGTTGCACGCAGTGTTAGCATCCACAGCCCTCCCCCCTCAAATGAAAGTCCTTCTCAGTAGGTTTTTCAGGCTGTTTTTGTCTTGGGTAGGATAAGTGAGGTTATGCTAAGGTAATAAACAGCTTCAGAATCTTAGTGCCTTGTGACAACAAAAGTCTATTTCTTGCTCAAGCTACATGAACACTGATGCCCGCTGGGGATTCTGCCCTAAATAAGCGCCTCAGTCGGGGACCCAGGCTAATGGAGTAACAATCCCCTCACTTGTTGACACCATCAATTAGATGTTCTGGCCTGGAAGTGACACATGACTGCCGCTCCCAACTCACTGGCTCCATCCAACTGCAGGGGCTGGAGGGACAGTCCACCCAGGTCCCTGGAAGTGGGGGAGAGCTGGAAATGACAGGCGAACAGCGCCTATGTCCACCACAGATGTCTTGGCACCCTCCTCCCCGGCCCCTGCCCCCCCTCTAACCATGAATTACAACAGGGATGGGCCTCGGGCAGAGAGACCCGGGCCCCCACTCTGTATGGTGGAGAGTAATATTACTTTTAAGTGTGTTAAGAGGATTACATGTGCCTGGCACATAGCAGGTGTTTGATAAATGACAATTTGTAAGGTGCTGTGTAGGAAAAATTATGGGTTCTTAATAGCCAAAAAAAAAAAAAAAGGTCTGATAGTCCACTGTCTTTCAATTCTGTTTTCCCTAGATAAGCCAATGTCTGGGATTCTATTCTAAGGGCAGGAAGAAAACACATTTTAAAATGCTATTATTTATACTTTTGAAGAACTGGAAGGAACCCAAATTAAACATCCAACCATAGAATTATTAAGTAAATAATGACATATAGACTTCACGAAATGTAATGTAGCCACAAAAATAACAGGGAAAATTATATAACAACATGCAAATTGCTCCGGATAGTATATTGGTTGAAAATATGTTACAACGTTGTAGATATTCATCGACCACAAGTGTGTTCAAATAAGTGCAGATGAAAAAAGATTGGAAATGAAAATACCAAAAGTGACAGTTCTATTAGAATTATAAAATTATGAATATCTTTCAGTGTTACTTAGGTCGTTTAAAAAAACTATTATCTTACAGATAGAAAAACTTCAGAAAAATATCCTAAGTGCGTTTGTTGATCTACTGAGAGACTATTAAGAAATTTTAAAGGTAGAAACATTAATACCGTAGTGGACATAGATGAAAATACTACATAGATGATCCCTGGTTCACAAACCCAGTGGAAGAAATTGGGCCCAAGGTAAAGGAAAATGTTTTTAGAAAGCAAAAGTAATAGAACGTTGCAGGAAAGCATACACACACACATATTAGGATACCTTCCAAATGTGAGTAGGGCTTGTCAAATTTGCAACCTGCAGAATTCTTGAGGAGTAGAAAACTCTAGAGAGCTGGTTTAGCAGTCCTCCACTTGGCTTCAGTACTTAGTGGCCAGTGGCCGGGTCAGCCCCACCCCCACCCCCGCCCCACCTGGACATGTGAAGGCCTTGTGTGTCAGAAATACGTCTTTTCTATTTCTATAAGGCTTGGGTCTGTTTTGGCACCTGACCCAGGGTAGCTCCATGGTTTCCGGAATCTCCAGGACCTCAAAGCTCAGGTCCCTGTATCCCCACCCCCAGGAATTTGATTCTAAAGGTCTGGAGTGGGGTCCGGGCAGGAATCTGCTTCTACACTCTCCTGGGCCTTCTGATGCAGGTGTGTGAGGACAGTACTATGTGCCCCTCGGGGAGGCCTCCGAGATGTGTTGGTAAGATGAACAAACTAACAAGACTTATGAGGGATCCAGCTTTAAATACAGTCTGCTGGTCTATAATTCTCATATTTTCTGGTGATTTCTGTGTCAATGGACTCCTAGCCTCTGAGCTTCCCCCTCTGGGAAACCCCCACCCCCAGACACACCTGCTTCTCCCTTGGGGCTCCCTGAAGAAATGGGTTTATATTACACAACTGGCCTCCACAGAAGATTCCACATATGCTCAGAAGTGGTTTGTGTCGGTTAATGCCGCCTTACAGGAGAGGGAAGAGGTTATCACAGGAGGGAGCTGTCTAAAATTAAGAGTCTGTGGGCTTAAAATAGCTGGGAAAGTGGCTCTCTTTGTGTAGAAAACTGAACCTGTTTTGCTGAGCGCAGTGCTTATTAAGCAGCCGGGGAGAGAAGATGGTCTTGGAAGGCGGGAAGGGAGGAATGAAACAGAAGTTCTGTTGTTTCAGCTTTGAGAATGCTCCTCCCCGAGCCAGGGCTGTGACGTTTTGTGGCCAGATGCAGGAGAGTTCATCTTGAAGATAGGCAAGAGAGCCTCTGTGCCTATTCCCTCATCTGTAAAATGGGCTTCATGGTGGCGTCTACTTCATGGCTTGGCGTAAGAGTCAAATGAAATGCCGTAGATAAAGCACTCGGGATGGTACTATTATGTTTCTCATTGGAGAACGCACATGGCATTCCTGCAGGTGGGGATGGTCTCCACCAGCAGGAAGGAGCCTCTGGTCAGGACAGCCGCTGTCTGCAGCCAGGGTGGAGGGATGGTGGGGCATCAGGAGGTGAGTCAGAAGTGTGTGTCCCCATCAGCCTGGGAGGAGGTGGGGGGAAGTTAATACAGGCCTTGAAATCAGCGTACCTTCAGCTACGCATGGAGAGGGGGCAGGGTCGGGCCTTACGCAGAGGTAAATGTTTATTAAGTGGATGCATGGGTTTCTAGGACCAAGAGCTATGATTCCTGCTTTGACTTCAGACTATACTACTTGACCCATCAAACAAGTAGAGTGGAGGTTTGCTTCTGGGAATAGAAAACACAACTTTAATGCCTGAATCCACATTTACCATGTGAATTAAAAAAAAAAAATCAGTCTAGAGGTGATTTTCTCCTTTTGTCATTCCTGGGCCTTTTCTATGAAAGACAATTATAAATACACAGGTTCTGGCAGTAGCCTGTTGCACAAACTTATTACAGGAAAGTGCTGAAGAGGGCTTGCTTACCTGGTTCTTAACAGGTGCACACAAAGGACCGCTTTGCTCTTAGGAACTTTTCATGTTTTCCGGCACTTACTGGACCAGGTGCAGACCAAGCAGGGGCCCCGTTTGTAGCTGACAGCCCTGATTGGAGGCACTGTGCTGAGCCATGTCACACCACAGGTTGCTTTTCTAAATAAAATTAGTATTTTGGGGGCACAGTGCTTTGAAGAGTAAAGATAACAAGATAATTGGTGCTTTTGAAAATCTATGGCTCATTTTAAGAGTGGTACTCAGTTTTGATTTTTGATTATATTCCCATGAGTCCATAAATGCAGAAACGCCCCCAAACCATTTGTGTTTTGTTTTCCTTGGCGGATACTGGGAAAGTCTCTTGTATTTTTTTCAATACATATATATCTTTTTCTTTTAAATGTATCTTTATCATAAGAAAAATTGATTTGGTTAAATGGTCCCTATTAGGGCTACACTGGCAAAGATGGATTACAAAGATAACATTCTAAATAATTACTTGACATTTTTCTCACTTTTAGGTCTGTGTGGAACCACACGGCCCAGCTCTGGGTCACACAGTTGTCATGTTTACTTACACGTAGGAAGTCATAACACTGTCTTTTGTCTCTAGGATTTTTGTCATTTATTTATGTTGCTGGAAGTAAAAGGTAAGAAAGGCTTTTTCCATTGTTTTCATGAATATGTTAGGACCTATATTATATGAATGAGGTTAACTTTCTTCAGACTTATGCGAGATAATTAGCAATTTCCATTTGTGTTTTGGTGCTGGGGTTTTTATCCGGGTAGGCTTTAATTAAATGCCCTTTGCTGTTCAGTTAATATATCTGTCTATTTAACTCAATTTGACTTTAACGCAGAGCTACTAGGTAATTAAAACAGTTCAGTGCCATATCCAGGATGGAATGAGAAAGTCTCAATTTAGAAGCGCAGCGCTGGAGAACTTTGCATTAAATGTGTGCTCAGGAGTTAGCTACAGTAAATTTTCAGAAACATCTACTTGGAAGCAATCATGAATAAGAAGAGTCTGTCAATGATAGAGCTTTGTGTTATTATGTGTTATTTGATAGCGCATCTGTAAGTTAGGAAGCAGAATGTTATGAACACTCATAAATAGACCAGGCAATCTAAGAACTAGGGCGTGCCTCACACCTCACAGTCTTGCACCGTTTCCTTCCCCCAGACTTCACCACGAGACTAATTTTATGGGGTTTCTTTGTTGTTGGTTTTTTTTTTTTTTTTTTTTTTTAAAGAAGAAGGTAATTGTAGATTCGGGTTTGAGTCTCCTGTTTTCACATTTCATTCTCCTCACTTCCAAATCATTTTGCTGAAAGTGACTTCCATGAAGTCAGGGACATACACCTTTATCAGGCTGGTTTTCCTGAGCCTTCCCCACGAACAACATGGCCAGAGTGGTCCCTTCACTGTGTCTTGAGAGGTTCCCCCAGCACACCAGCAGTCCAGTTGTAGTGATGCTCCTATTTACCAAAGTCTGCTGTTAGTAACTCTTCTGAGCATCAGAACCACCAGAAAGTTTATCCTTGTATCCCTGACCCTGAGAATAGTGCCTGCAGCTCGGTAAATGCTCAGCAAATGTTCGTTATGTTTAATAATTTAGGAAATACCTATAGGAAAAATTTAGGTAGAGGATCATTTCAATACCATTTCATTTAAGATCAATTTTGGCAGGATGCCTGGGTGGTGCAGTTAAGCAGATGACTCTCGGTTTCGGTTCAGGTCGTGATCTTGGGGTTATGAGATCGAGCCCCGTGTCAGGCTCCACACTCAGTACAGAGTTTGATTGAAACTTTCTCTTACTTTCCCTCTGCCCCTCCTCCCTGTGTGTGTGCACTGTCTCTCTGTAATAAATCTTTAAAAAATCAGTTTTAGCATTTGAAATCAAATATATATGTGTGTATATATATATATATATATATATATATATATATATAATATACTACATATATAAAACAATGAACTCTGAAGGATCTAGCAAGTGAGTCAGATCCATGACCCTTCCAATCCACTGGCACCAAGAGATGGTCTGTGGAGAGATATAATATCAGCCACCTGTACTGAGTTGGAGATCTCTTCTTTGGTAATTCCTCTATAATCCATCCGTCAGAAAGGCAGCAAGGTGTTGGGATTAAGAACATGGACCTTGGAGCAAATTTCCTGGGTTCAGGGTCTGGCTCAGCCACTAACCAGCTGTGTGATCTTGGGCAAATTACCTAACCTATCTGTGCCCTAGTTTCCTCTTATGGGAAATGGCGATATAGCACTTACCTCAGAGGGGTGTTTTGAGGATTAAATGAGTACAGGGGTGCCCGGGTGGCACAGTCGGGTAAGCATTCGACTCTTGGTTTCTGCTCAGGTTGTGATCTCAGGGTCGTGAGATCGAGCCCTGTGTCGGGCTCTGCGTTCAGCGTGGAGTCTGCTTAAGACTCTCTCTCCCTCTCCCTCTGCCCCTCCTTGAGAGCTTGCGTTCTCTCTCTCTCTCAAATAAATAAATAAATCTTAAAAAACGTAAAATAAATGAGTACAGATATGTAAAACTCTTAGAACGGTGACTGACACATTGTAAGTGCAGTGAAAGAAATTTGTTATTAGTCTATGTACCTCCAGTTTTTTTTTTTTTTACCTTATTCACATTTTTAATTGGCTGTCACCAGTCTTTGGGACCTGGGTTCCTCATACTCACCCCCACTGGAGGAGGGGAGGGGTTCTTCATTTCAGGCAACCCCGGGGGGCCTCTCTCAGGGTGCTGATATGCCCTCCTGCCACACTCCAGCATACGGAATTTGCTTCTCTTAATCTTTCAGGGAAGGATCTCTCAGAGTTTAACTAGATTTTTAGCCACTGCTTTTGCCTAAGGCTTCTGAGCTCACAGGAGGTTGGTTTTTGTTTTTGAAGGTGTGAACAGAAGTGGCAAGGAGATGTTTAACCTTTGAACCTGAGCACCTCATTATGAGGGCAACTATGTCAAGGAGAGAATTCACTCAGTCCCAAATATGTCTTAAGTAGGATTGCACCGGGCCTGCCTAGTTGGGCACCTCGGGCTCCCCCTCCCAGCCCAGAGGTGAGCTGGAAGCTCAGTGGTGCTTAGACTGTGGAGTAATTTCTGGGATTTCGACATGAATCTGATAAACAGAGCTTTGCACCTCCATGAGTTAGAGTAGACAGGCCCTTATCAAGTCAGACTGTATTCTTGAGGGGGCGAGGGAGTTTGGTTTGCCAACAGCTGCGGAGCCCCCTCCCCAACCCTGGGCAGGGGCAGCCTGGCTCCTGGGGCCAGACGCAGCAAGAAATGGCAGTGGGAAGACCACCGAGCCCTGCCCTGACGCCCTGGGGCTGCACGGGTGAGCACCCTCTCCCAGAGTCCAAACAGTGCGCCGTTCCACCTGATGGCAGACAGGCAGCAAGGTGTAGTGGAAGAAGCCCAGGCTCCCAGCTCTCAGACGCTCTTGCTTTGGGATCCAGAGGAAGCCTTTCATAGCCTGTGCTTCAGTAAAATGGGGTTCATTCTGATGATTCCTTCTCTGCCTCTGTCACAGGTTGCCGTTAAGAGCACATGGACTATTTTAAAAGTGACAGGCTCTTGAGTTCCGTGCTGTACCAAGGTTAGGCATTGGGAGCGGTCCCGAGGAAGGGGATCCTTTTATCACTGACACTTTCTCGAATTGTCTGCCCATGGTGCTGCTGGACAGCAGATAGACTTTGGGCTGAGCTTGGGATGACTTTAGATTTCTCTCTGATGGTGAATCTGTGTATGGCCTCACTACCATGAGGACTGATGGGTTTGTGGCCGCCGTCACTCTCTTCCCCAAGGTTCACCGCTGTTTGGCTCAGTGGCTCTGGAAGGGCCCTCTAAGGAAGACAGCTTTAAGGCAAGCCCTCCCTGAGGGTAGTGGTACTGTCACGGGGCACCTCAGCCCGTCCAAGAATGCAAACGGCTCACTTGGTGTTCCTGATTATGCATTAGGCCCTCTGATGCAGGAGTTTCATGTTTGAACAGGCTTCCCCATTGCTTTTATGAGATAAAATAGACACTTTTCACATTCCGAGAAGAAAGGTATAAATATCACGGAGTTCTTATTCTCAATCTTGAAAATAAAAATTTTCTAGGGGTTCCAACAGATTTGTTTTGCATTGTTCATTTTTATCCATTGTGTTGTTAGGAGAGCTAGAGGGTCATGAGATTGGTCTACGTAAGTTGGAACAGGCTGGTGAAGAACTCTGGCGAGGGAGGGTCCGATCAGTGGAGTTATTTTCTGGCTCGGCCTGGAGCTCCCCCATCTCATCCATGAACCCCTCTCCGAAATTCTGTGTGTACACAGGTTTCAGCACACCCACTAAGTCTTTCTATGTAGACCACGGAGAGAGAGTTGATATTTTTATTGTGTTTTTGGAAATGTGAGGCAATACTTTCTGTAGATGAGCAGCTTGTGTTTCTTAAGATAGTGCCTTTTCTCTTATTTTTCCTTCCTTTTTTGGGAAAGTCTGCAGAGAATGGACAGTCAACTAGAGGGGGTTGAATAGCTACAAGTGAGTTGTTCCCACGTGTGGGGTAACCAGTTAGTTAGCTCCACAGTGAAGTGCTGGTCGGGACAGGGCCCGGCCTGCCTCCTGACCTTCTCTCCTGCACTCCCACAGACCCCATGGCTGTTCCCGTCCCTGCACTTCGAATACTCTCACTTTCTCTCCTTTGCTCACGCTGTTCCTACACCTAGAATCATTTCTTCTCTTACTTTCCTTCTTCTGTTCCCGCCCAAACCCTACTACCTCCACCTGCAGAAATTTACCTCTAGTAATTATACCTAACACAAATGTCACTTCTTCCAGGAAGTCCTCACTGCTCACTCCAGTTGGGAGTCAGTGAACTTGACTCATCCTTGATACTCCTTTATTACCTATATATATATATATTTTTTTTTTTTTTTTGCACCATTCTTACAGTGTTGAGAGTACCCAATGCTTGGAATTGTTATCATCAATCCATCTATCATCTGTCTGTGTCTGTCTCCTCTATGTCTGTCTGTCTGGCTGTCTCTCTTATGAGATCATCAACACCTAGAGGGGCATAGCATGGTCCTGAGAAGAGATATCCTTGATTCAAGAGTGGGGCCAGGACTGGGGCATATCTAGCGGCAGGTGTCCAGTCTGAGGGATCTTGAGGGGGAGGAAGGACTCATGCCAGGGGTCAAGATGACTTGGGGTGTCCTCAACAGGTGTCAGCCACAGTGGCTTTTCTCTTGGGACAGCTCAGGGTGTTGTAGACTCCCGTCCATATCCAACCTCTGTGCATTCTGCCCCCGTGCCTGCCCTCTCACCTGGCCCCTAATGGCAGGTCTCCTGCTCTGGCTGAGCGAGGGGCCTCGGGTCTCAGCCTCACGGGCAGCTGGGCTTTGGGAAAGCTCACCTGCCCTGCTTCTTCCCATAACTCCGTAGCCTCTAGCACAATTCCAGCAGTGCTATTTGAGTTATTACATTTGTTTACCGGATGAGCACATTTGTTTCTGAGGTGTGTCTTAGATTCTGTTAAGCGTGACCGCTCATCACCACAACACCTCATGTTGCAGTTTCAACTCTGAGCTGCCTTGTCAAGGAAGAAACAGTTTTCATTCCCCTTGCTTCTCTCCTGTTTAGTTATTCGTGTGTTTTCATTCACAACAATGGTCCAGGTTGGGTGGGGGATCTAAATATGAATAATGAATAAGATACGGTCCCTGACAGTCCCTTGAGCCCAGTCCAGCAGGCTTTATCCTCTCTTGGGCGTCATCTCTGGGTCCCTTCTTGTCCTGTCCTGCTGGGCCGCCCTCGCTGGTAGTGTCCCGCTCTGTGAACCCCTGCTCTGAGGGCAAGGGGAGGCCAGATTGTATATATGCATTCAGGGTGCAGCCCCTGGGTGAAAGCCGCTGGGCTGGAGAACCCCCTGAGCATTTTCTCTCCCCACTGGAACCATCTGTGGCTCTTGAGAGCTTGTGGGGGAACCCTTTCTGCTCTTTTTGTTCAAAGTGAAATGCATTTTGAAGGTTTATTGTGGCTTGTTGGGGGTAATGACAGGTGATTGTCTCTCCAGGACAGGCAGGGGGACTTTGGGACTTGTTTGGTCTCCTGACTCGAGTTCCAACAGAACCATGTCCTCTTCTTACACTGAATCAGGGCATGCGTTCTTGTCCTGCAGCTGTTCTCTGCCCTTGAGCTTGGCGCCACAGTTCTTAGGGTACCATACATGTCCGCACATCCTTGAAGCTTGTTGTCATGTGGACGTGTCTTTCCACGCAGTTTTATTTCGAGTGTGCTATTCAAATTGCTTTTAATTAATCTCATTGTTTTAAAATAAGAGTGGCAAAAGAATCCCGTTCCTCAGTTTGGCATAACGTTTATGTGGCTTGTGCAAGTTGGGCTGACCATCATGGCCTCCTCCTGCCTTTTTAATTTCCCCCTGCACATGTTGGGTGTTCCCAGTCATTTCCATCATTATAATTGAACTAGTCCACTAGTTCATTTGTTGGGACCCTGGGAGGGTGAGGACCTTATTTGTCTCATTCATTGTTTCAATGCCAGTCCTTAAGACTGTCTGCCATATGGTAGGGGCCCAATAAGTATTCTGTGACTACATGTATAAATGAGTTGGCCATGAAGCATCCACATAAAGGGGGTTGATGCCCTATTTTTGGTAACGCTCACGTCTGTACCACAGACTACGGTGAAGCTTATTCATGCCGAGGGTGCTCTCCAGGAAGGGCACCATCTTATAACCAGCATCCTGGCATCAGGCGTCCATGTATGTGTGGGCAGAGAAGATCTGAGTTTGGAGAACAAATCGCAATGAATCAAGAAGGCAGATGTTTTTCCCCATAACCTGGCCAGCCCCTGCCACACCACAGTCCCGCAGATACTGCTGCATGTAGACGGGACTCACAGAAAAGTGATCTTACCATCTTCACGTTCTGGGAGTTAGCTGAGGTTTTCTGGGAAATTATGGCACCATATACACCTGGCCTCTGATAGTAGCCACTTGGAAACGTCCGGTTTGAATACCTGAACTAGAGGGAGGACATCTCACAAATGGAGAACATTCTAACGTCTGGATGCCGCTTGCTGTTTCTCCCTTAAAATAATCTACCTTACGTTCAAGCTAATCAACACGCTCTTCACAGCTCTTCAGCACCCCAGCTTAATTGGCCTGAATTGTTGCTCTCAGTGTGAACAGTGTGCTCTATTCTCAAGGCTGGATTTGATGACATCTCATTATCCTCACGGCGCAGCCTGGCGAGATGAGACGGAGGGCGCCAACGGCCACAGCCGGCTGCCATCAGCATGCTGATTGCGTTTGCAATCATCCTCTGCTCTCCGGGCAGCATTTCCAGTGTGACTGTCTTCAGGGGCCCACCCGACTGTCCTGAGATCCAGGGTGTTGTTGCACGGAAGCAAGGCAAACCCTGCCATCTCAGCCCTTCTCCAATCAACTCAGTTTTAGACATACTGGTTTTCCACCTGCTGATGCTCTGCAAGCATTTCCGTGCAAGCCTTGTTCTTTGCAGGGGTTGTTGCTTCACAAAACGCTGGTTCTAATACACGGCATCTGGCTGGGAGCTGCGGGCAGTGCATTATCTGTAGTGTATTATCTTCATAGGAGAACTGCCCTTAAAATCAGATGAAATGTGTTCTGCAAACTTTTTTTTTCTTATGACGTGGCAAATTGCTTTCTTTTATGCAGAATCAGTGGGACAATGCCAAAGAGAACAGAACCTCATTATTTTTTTTTTTTTAAGATTTTATTTATTTGAGAGAAAGAGATCAGGAGCAGGAGGGAAGGGTAAAGGGAGAAGCAGGCTCCCTGCTTAGCAGGGAGCCTGATGTGGGGCTCGACCCCAGGATCCCGGGATCATGACCTGAGCCAAAGGCAGACCCTTAACCGACTGAGCCACCCAGGTGCCCCAGAAGCTCATTATTTGTAATAATAATGATGCTGGACCTTGGTGGAAAGATGTAATACAACCTCTAGACCATTTCATGATCGTTGCCGGCTAATTCCTAGCATTCCTTCTGCTGGAGGGCAATTATCGTTCCTGCCAGAATGACATGGAAGAAGGGTGGGTCAGGAGGTGAGACCGTGGGTAAAGCCTGTGCGTCCCGTTCCGCTTCCGTGTTGTTTGTGTGTGTGTGACACACTTGCTCCACCAGGAGGCCAGGCTTCTTCATTTTGGAGGATTTTCAGATGCATGACTCAGTGTTCTCTTTATTTATTTCTAATTGTAATCTGCTGCAATCTCTCTGTGTAATGAAAAGTCCAACAACATCCAAGGACTTTGGGGGTACAGACACAATTGAATGAAACTGTGGCCAGAAACCCTTCCTTTGAAGATTTCCCATGGCGTGAAGATTAAGGATAGTGAAGCTGATAGAATGGGGGGGGGGGTTCATTTTAAAGTAAGATAGGTGTTGGACTCATAGACGCTCGGACCTAGCGATGAACGTGAGGCCCTGACCGATGAACTTGTTCCATAGCGTTGCGGGGTTTGGGTTGGGGCAGACCTGCAGGGTTGGAGTACTGCAGCATGATCTGCTCAGGGATCTCCTTTCTGTGGGGGCTTCACTTACTATCCCCAGGTCCACCCCAGGGAGGCAGTTTTGTTTGTCGAAGGGTTTCCATGAGGAAGTAGAGAAGCCAGAAAGTTTGGAATATCATTTCCCTTGTCCTGCTGGTATCTTCCCTTTTATTTAAAAGTTTCCTTTCTGAGCTTTGGCCAAAGTGTTATTTCTTTATATTCTTCTCATTCGTTTATGTGGTTAGGTTTTTGTTTTTGTTCTGCGTTTCTGGCTCTTCCGGGCTTGTCCTGAACCAAAAAGCATGCTTCTCCCACATTGATTTTGTGTCTCTGGCTGTGATGTGCAGAGCTCCAGTGACTGAATATTCAAAAGCAAAACCTTTAAAAAAAATTATAATTTAAAATCCACACCTGTATCTCTCTCCTGTTTCTGATTTTGTTTCCATTTTGGCACTTAGGAAATGAGGGGACCCTATTTGTATTCCAGTCAGTGGTATTGATTACTGGGTTCTGTCAGTTATGTGACTGGCCCTAAGTCTGCGTGACTGCCTCCCAGTATGTCCTTGGTGACATCGGAAGGGAGCACAGCTCTCCTGTGGAAGAGAGTCATGACATCACTGTATCCAATGATGTCACATAAGGATACTCAGCTGTGACTTGAGTATTCCTTGTCCTGGTTAAACTCTCCAGGCCAAGCATCTCCTACCTGCGTTATCTTGGGCAGCCAACAAACTGTGACTGACATATCTTCACATCAAATGAAGGCAACGGACACAGTGAATATGCATATTCCTTCCAGCTCTGAAATCCTGTAATTTTGATTGTTGCTCCTGTGTGTTTCAGTTCGCCAGGTGAGATCTTGAGTCGCTTATATAAGTTCCCGTTCTTGCTTCAGCAAGCACATAGAGAGTGCCTACAAAATGCTAGGAACTGGTGTCCAGAGATGGAAGATGCCCGCTGTGCTTTCAAAGAACACAGTCCAGCGGAGGAGACAGACACAAAAATCCCTCTGGAATAGGGTCATACAGTCAGTCTTTGGAGAGCGATGGATGCTCTGGGATCCACAGGGAGCTGGAGGGAAACCCATCCCCGAGGTGGTCATGCTAGAGGGGAATCTTGAAAGAGAAATATGATTTAGCCCCATTGATGGTAGTACAGGGATGGGAAGGATGGGTGAGACTCAAGGATATATAAATGGGAGAAAACAGGGTAAGTGTGGTGTGCTGGGGAGTTGTCCCATGTGTCAGGGTGAGGTGACCACGGGCCAGTGGCAGAAGATGGGGCTGGGAGCTCATCATAATCATGGCTGTTTTGTACTGTATTCCTCAGCCGAGTTAAATTGGTGTTAGCATCATTTTGCAAGTGAAGACATAGAGGTTAAGTAACTTCCAGAAGGGCATGTAAGTAGTAAGTTTAAAAAGCAAAATTTGAACATGGGTCATTTTGAGACCAAACCTCAAGCTCTTTCCTCCATGCAAACTTCTGTCTCTGCTGCTCTCTCTGATGGGGCATGCCGAAACACCCTTTTGCTCCCTGGCCCCACTGCCCTACTGGAGAGTGTGGGTTCATCCTAGAGGTGATGGGGTTGAGCTCAGAAGGGTTTCAGGCAGGAGGAGAACACGATTAGGTGGGGAGGTTGACAGGAAAATGGCAACTGATCTGGGTCAGCTGGTCCCTCGTGCTGGGCGGATTCCATTCCAGCACCACCCTGGGACAGCATGAGTGGCATTTGGAGTCCCACAATCCTGGTCTTCTGTCTCCCTTCCGTTGTTAGCCTTTCTTGTGACATTGGACCTACATTTCTTTGCAGACCTGTGAGGGTTAAAGAAAACCCAAAGTGAAAAAAAAAAGTAATATCCACTTGTAGTTATTGAACCTTTACTGCATGCCTTTGCTGAGCATCGCACCGTTTAATCCTCACAATGCTACAAGGCAGATCAGCATCCCCTGAGTACAGACACACACTTGCCTAAGGCCACACGGTATGTAAACGTCCGGAGCTGGGACTACACCCCAATCAGAGTGTTTAACCTCTAAGCCTGTTGCTTTCTAGAAGCATAGTGCCTGCTGCGTGGTTGGGAGTCAGAGTTTTTATCAATATGATTATAGGTGTTTATTATGTTAATTACTATTAGACGGGGTCTGAGAGCCAGGCAGGAGCTGAAGGAAGATGGCAGAACCCAGGGTAGCAGGCTCGGGACTCCCAGCCAAGGCCTGTTCTCTTTCCCAGAGCCCTCTCCCCCCCAGGTGGGCGCACAGGAGCTCTTTTCCCCACCCCGCTGCCGCTCAGAGGATCTTGCAGGCCTTTGGAGCAGATTCAGGATGTGCCTGTCCTACACCAACTCGCTGGGGCCATTTCCTCTCTCAGAGAGACTCCCTGGGTCCCACCCAGCTACAAGGTGCCCTGGGTGGGGGCCATGTGCTGGAGGACCATGCCCTCTGCTTCCTGCTAGATACAGACTCCTCAGGAGTAGAGTCTCCATTTGCCATCCACATGGGATCTGAGACTCTGCACCATCCCTTCCCAGGGGGGAGGCAGCCAGCCCCACCCTGCCTCCTCCTCCCACTTCTAGGGGCCCTCAGCACCCAATTCCGTCTTTCCAGTCAGACCCTGCCTGGCATTTGCAGCTAACTTGCATCTTAATTTCTGGGGAGAGGAGCGTGGAAGAGGGTTTGCTTTGGAGACAACATTCACTGACCTCTGCTCTAGTGGGATTGGACTTCAGGCCTGGGAATCTACCTCAGAGCCCATGGGGCCAGCCTCCTCCTTGACTTGAAGTCAAGGATTTCAGGACATTTGCATCTGAAATCCGCTTCCCCTGTCATCCAGAAAAGCCCCGACTTTGTGTTGGTTCTAGGACAGGGTGTGGAACCCTTGTGTTTATTTCATAGGTATTGTCATCCTGTAGACAAAGCCAGAAAGTTTTCTCTGAAACTCACGATGTCGGAATAGCCTACCCTTTTTAGGGGGACTTAAAGGCTTAATTTCAACTCCTAGGTAGTCACATTTTCCCTGGCCTTCCTTCTGTCAGGGGCCCAGGGCCATCACATGTCATTTCTGTATTCACCGTGATGCAGTAGTTAGGTGTCTTTAGGCAGAGCACGGCTGTCCACAGGGCTCACTGGACCTGAGGTTCTTTCTTTACATGGGTTGTGCTTTAAAAACAGCGCACACGTGTGCCTGGATGGGCTTATCTGCCAGGCTCAGGGCAGCCCGCCCCCTGCCTGGGAGTTTGCCTTCTGAGCGTCCGGGTGGCAGTGCCTTCGTGTGGCTGGGGCATCAGCAACAACCATGCCACCCCTTTCACTTCCATAAATTGAGGATGTGTGTTTTGTGAGCGTGAGAAGAGTAGCCACTTGTTTCTTACGGATTTACAAGATAACCTGCATCCGGGTTCCATGGTAGCTCTCTGGTAGTTGGTGCAAGAGAATGAACCTGCTGTCTTCCGGAGTCTGCCTTGAATGGTCAAGATGTTTACTAATACAGCTTGCTTCATCCGACTACCAACGCCTTCTGCAAACCTAGAGGGAATCTCAGATTGCTCCTTTTACTTGTATTCTTGCTCTTCTCAAGGAGGAATATTTAGAGTTGACATTTTTAGAAAATGAAAACGTTGCTGGAGACTTAAATTGTAACATCAACCTGATACACAGAGCACGCTCAGGTGTAACTGCTTTCTTTGTAAAAGTGGTCATAGCTTAAAGCTGCACCAAGGAATATCCCGATAGGAAGTACTGGTTTTGAAATTTGCAAGAAGAATATGGGCAAGTTTTTTTTAAACACTCCCCCCGCCCCAGTTGCTCTCATTGAATGGTTACAAAACGTTGTAGCATTATTCTCGTTTCCTAGACTTTTTCCATTTTAATAGCATTTTCAGGGTAAAGCTTGTGAAGGCATTCCAGTATTAGTGCCATCTGGATTTTAAAATGGGGGGGGGGTTATTCTTACGGAGGGGGCTGAATCTGGTAAGACTAGAACCCAGAGCCCTGCCTGGCTAAGCCAGACTCCACCAGGCACACCGGAATGTTCCGTGTTGTTAAGGCGGATGTGTATTGCCAAGCATTGTTCCAGGCAGGTTTTCTTGGGAAAGTTGACAGAGCAGATGTCTCTGTTCTGTTTCTCTGTGTACCGAATCTCTGGCTCAAAGAGGCTCAATTGCTTGCTTACACTTCCGCAGCCTGATAAGTCACAAAGCTGGGATGCACTGATGCTCTTTCCACATTCATTCAACGAATATGTATGGAACATTTTGTGTGCTGGGAACTATGCCTGTAAACAAAGTAGGTCTGTCTTAGAAAATACATAAGTCATAGGGATGAGAAGTGCAGCCTAGGGAATATGGTCAGCAATACTATACTAATGCTGTATGGTACCAGATGGGGACACTACAGATTGTGGTGAGCGTTGCGGAACATACAGAACTGCCAAATCACTCTGTTGCACACCTGGAACTAACATAACATTGCATGTCAACTATACCTCACTAGTTAAAAAAGGAAGAAAGAAAGTGGGCCTGTCTAAAATTGGGTCTGGAGCTTACAGTCTAGTGAGCAGGTAAGCCAACACAATGCCAGATTGTGAGGAAGGAAGCTCATCGGGCATTGAGATGGAGAAGAATATTTGGGTGAGGGGTGGGGAACCCACCTTGGGTAAGCGATGAGAAAGGTCTGAAGCCCACAGGAGGAGAAGGGGCCGGGCGAGGTGTGGCTGGGTTGGCTAGAGCTAGGAGAGATAATGCCGAACTGCCCTGGGTGCCAGCAGGGGACACAGATGGAGTGGACATCTGGGAGGTGGGTCTCTCCCGATGTCGGTGGGATGGGATGTCAGTGAAAGTGAAAGAACGGGAAGCATGGAGGGTGCCCTTGGTTTCTGGATGGAGAAACAGTGGGTATGCCATGGACTGAGATGGGGAAGTGAGCAGGGGAAGAGGAAATACCTTTTTGGGCCATTGTGGGGGTGGGGGAGGGGATAGGAGATGAAGATTTATGAGGGTCTCAGAAATTACTTTCAGAGTTTTTGTAATCATTGTTCATTCAGTTTTCCAATCTTGTTTTAATGCTTGAATTTGAATTAGGAAAATTACTTGGGTAATTTTATCCACGTACTATTCTATCTCTGGATATGTGTCACTATTCAGGGGTCTGGGGTCTGTGGGTAATTAAGAAGCAGCAGATGTAATCCCTGGCCTTAAAAAGCTTCTAATCTAATTAGGAAGGCAAGGTGTATCTATATGAAACCAACAAGTAATTGCCACTTGTAATTATCTAGAAAATTCTAAAGGCAACATATAATCAAGTGCATAATGTAACATGAATTATATATAAAATGTTGCGAGAACACACAGAGGACAGTTTCGGGCACATTCATTAAGTCAAGAAGAGTCTCTTGGAGAAGTTAAGTCATGAATTGGACTCTGAAGGAAATGTTGGCTATTGCCTTGTACCAGAGCATCAGAAAGATAAGACACTTGGGTGGGGCTGTGTAGACGGGAGCGAAAGTGATGAATAAAGCCACAGAGGAGAGGAACAAGCCGAAGGGAGGGTAGGAATGGTGAAAATAATACTAATAACTACCAGTTATTGAATGCCTATAAATACCAAGCACTTTGGTGGGAGCTTTACAAAAATTGTCTTATTTAAATCTTTTCTTTCCCTTTCCTTCCCTTTCCTTTCCCTTATTTATTTATTTATTTATTTATTTATTTATTTATTTATTCATTAGTAGGAGTGGGTGGAGGAGAAGAGGGAGAGGGAAAGAGAGAATCTCAAGCAGACTCTGCACGGAGCACAGAGCCTGACTCTGGGCTCGATCTCACAACCCTGAGATCATGACCTGAACTGAAATCAAGAGTTGGACACTTAACAGACTGAGCCACTCAGACACACAGCCAGCTTCATTCTTTTTTTTTTTTTTTTAAGATTTTATTGATTTATTTGACAGAGAGAGACACAGCGAGAGAGGGAACACAAGCAGGGGGAGTGGGAGAGGGAGAAGCAGGCTTCCCGCTGAGCAGGGAGCCCGATGTGGGGCTCGGTCCCAGGACTCCGGGATCATGACCTGAGCCGAAGGCAAACGCTTAACCGACTGAGCCACCCAGGCGCCCCAGCCAGCTTCATTCTTAAGGTCGAAACATTCTCAATAAATTTAAGAGCAAAACACAGATGTTACCTTGAGCATTGCCACTTAAAATTCTTCTGAAAGTGATAGCCAGTTCAATTAGATGAGAAAATAAAGGTATGTTGTAGTGGAAAGAAAGAGGCAAAATTACCATGACTTGCCAACATGGGATTGTCTACCTTTTTCCAGGAAGAGAAAGAAAACAGGAGAACCAAAAGTATTAAAAATAACATAAGAGATATTTCAGATGGCGCATTACAGATTTTTAAAAAATTCTTCCTCAGTACACTGACCAACTAAAACTATAATAAAAATCATTCAAATTTTTAACCCAATACCTAAGTAGTTTACATGTAGGAATAAATTTTAAGGAAATGTGCAGTACCCATAGGGAAAAAAAGTATGAGACTGAGAGGTTCAAAAGCTTATTTGAATAAATGGAGGATTATGTTAAATATCTAGGTAGAAAATTCAATATAGCAAAGATGTCTATCCTCCCCCAAATTAGTTTTTTTTTTTTTAAGATTTTATTTATTTATTTGACAGAGAGAGACACAGCGAGAGAGGGAACACAAGCAGGGGGAGTGGGAGAGGGAGAAGCAGGCTTCCCCCCGAGCAGGGAGCCCAATGTGGGGCTCAATCCCACGGCCCTGGGATCATGACCTGAGCTGAAGGCAGACACTTAACGACTGAGCCACCCAGGTGCCCCCCCAAATTAGTTTATAAATTTAACACAATTCTGGCTGAATTATAGTTATGATTTTTGGGGAGAAAGTTTTGAAATAACTTGAGTTCATCTGAAAGTAAAGAAAATATGTGTATATTTCGGGAAACTCTGAAAAGTAAATAATGAGGGGTGGGAGGATGAGGGCATTTTTGTTTATAAATAATTATTGGGACGCCGGGGTGGCTCAATCAGTTAAACGTCTGCCTTTGGCTCAGGTCATGATCCCCGGGTCCTGAGATCCAGCCCTGCATCAGGCTCCTTACTCAGCAGGAAGCCTGCTTCTCTCTCTGCCTGCCACTCCCCCTGCTTATGCTTTTTCTCTCTCTCTCTGGCAAATAAATAAATAAATAAAAATATTTTTAAAATTTATTAATTTAATAATAATTGAAGCTATATGTGGTCCTGATCCCAGGACAGCCAGAGAAGTTAATGACATGGAATAAGACCTAAGAATATATAAGAATTTAATGTACTATAAACTCATATGAATTTATGAGAAATTTTACATCAAATCTAGATAGATTGATACTCAAACCATCTTATTTAAAGACCACAAAGATGAAAAAGTATTTGCAAGGTGCTTGTTAGACAAAATATTGATACAGAACAAAAGGCAAAAATATTGACTCAATAGAAAGACAAGTTTAAGAATATGTATGGATAATCCACCAAAAAAATATGAATGATAAAATAGCAGAAACTGGGGCGCCTGGGTGGCTCAGTTGGTTAAGCGACTGCCTTCGGCTCAGGTCATGATCCTGGAGTCCCGGGATCGAGTCCCATATCGGGCTCCTTGCTCAGCAGGGGGTCTGCTTCTCCCTCTGACCCTCCCCCCTCTCATGTGCTCTCTCTCTCTCATTCTCTCTCTCAAATAAATAAAATCTTAAAAAAAAAAATAGCAGAAACTGCTTAACCTCATTCACTTCCTTATCTGTATATAAATTGGTGCAGCTTTTTTGGTGAGCAGTTCAGCAATGTAAATAAAGTTCTAAAAAGAAAAGAAAGAAAAAGCATCTCCTTGACCCTAATGTCCTATTCTAGGAATTTACCCTTAGAAGAATACTGTAATTTGACAATTGAGCAAAGAGATACAGACAGGCCTTTTCATTGAAGTATTGTTTATAATAGTAAAAATGCCCCAACAGTCCAAATGCCTGTCTGGTATTTCAATTGCAAGCCCCAGAGCAATACAGACAGTGTGACCCCCTTCTGGGTTTCCTCCACCTTTCCACAGGTCTCTTTGCCTGGTGCCCGCCTCTATCCTGAAGCCCCCAGCAGGGTACGTGCACTGGGCAGTTCTCTGTAAAAGTCATCAAAGCAAACCCTGCTTTGGCGAGCCAGGCCTTTCGGTGCCAGGCACTGAGTGTGGGCCGCTCCTTGAAATCGTACTTATGCTGCTGGTCGGCCAGCAGCACCCTGCCTCTCCTCTCCTCCCTGGACCCTTCCCTGCTTTATCACCCCGCAACAATGGCCGGCTCCCCCAAAGTCGTTTAGCACTTTGTCTGAACCTACCTTGCTCAGTATGAAGAGATGGATGGGTGAGGCAGAAATCAGGGATTTGTGAGGTCAGTAGATCCAGAGCGGTTGGAGCTGGGGAAGGTGGGATGGACAAGAGGAGGCAGGGGGCAGGGGACGGGGGAGGGGCGGGGCATCCCCTGAGGGTGTGTCCTGAGGGTCAGAGCCATTGCTGGCCGTGGCCAGGGTCACGGTCATTCATGGTGAGGGTGCCACCTCACCATTGCCCTGTTGGACAGTATCCCCACCGACGCCCCATCCTCACTGACGCATTCAGGGCTGTATGCCCACCCTGCAGGGGGAACGTGTGAATGGAAGGAGGAGAGGTACACAGAAGGTCCCATCACCTCTTCTCTGTGAGGGTAGGGCCCACATTTGCAGGTTTTTCTATATTCTTCGAGTCAAGGGCGGGAAGCACATTTATTCTCTGTTCCCCCCACAGCACCTGGCCCACTGCTTTGCATCTAGTGGGTATTCACTAAAAATTTATGGAGTGGTTGACTGGACTGGGTTAGTGTCCCTGGAAATGGAAAGAAAGAAGATGAATTGAGAGACTTTGTAACTGGAAAGACTAGGATGTGATGAATACATTTATAATGAGATCATATAGGTTTCCTCTTTTACTTCTTAAAATCAACTTCCACAAATGAGCTGAATACGAATTTCTGCATTAAAATTATTTTGTTAAACTGAGAAACCGAAGGCTTAAAGCCACCGTGTTGGCGGGGAGTCCCCAGGCCTCAGGCCCCGTCATCTGGCCCAAGCCTGGTAACGAGGTGCTTCCTGGGCATGTGGCCTTGGCTGTCACCCCATTAACAGCTCTGGCTCCATAAACTGGCAGCTAAAAGGGATTTGGATGGCCGGGGGATAGGCTGCGAGTGATTGTAATGATAGAGTCACTAAGTGGCTAGCATTTCAGTTGTGATCCTGAGGATTAATTATTTTGATTATCGAATTATCTCTTGTGCGGATTTGCCATTTTCAGAAGTGCCCAGCGCTTACCCACTCGAGCAGGCGCAGAGGCTCCCCAGTTTTGGCACAGGGCCTGGCTCAGAGAAGCCGGGGCGCTCCTCCCTGCCAGGACCACCCTCCCCTTCCTCATAGCATCAGCCGCAGCCGTGACTACACACCGGAGCCTCGGTGCCACCTCCCCCCAAACCACAGCCCTCTAGGCGGGTAGCATAACTACCCCACTTCACAGGAGCAAAAACCCCGCCCCTGGCTTCCCTCCTCACCCACCACCTTCATCGAAACCACCAGCACCTCCTTCCCAAGCACAGGGGCCCCCACATCCACCCTGGGGCCAGGCAGGTTCTTTCCACATCAAGCCCCATCTGTCACCGCCCTGCTCGGAATTAGCAATGGCTCTTCACGAGAGGCACTGGGTCCCTTCTGGGCCCCCTCTGCAGCCTCCTCCTGCCCCCTGCCCTCACTCTGAGCTCCAGCCCTTGCAGAGAAACCTTGCGGCTGGAGGGCCCACCCTGCCTGTCCCCTGCCCCTCTCCTTCGGCTGTCCCTTTCCGGGGAGACACGGCCACTTCTGGAATTGGGGGAATGGGCCTTCGGGGCAGATTCTGCTCTTTGGTGGGTGGGGCAGCTGACACATAGAAAGACGTGCTGTGATTTCTCCATGGTTCTAGAACTGCAGGAAAACAAGGGCTTTGCTTTGCTCACTGCGATTTTCCCAGTAGCTGGCACAGCCCGAACATCACAGATACTCAGCATGTAAATTAAATGGATGAAGAAAGGGTAAAGCAGGTGAGAAGCTTAGGAGTCAGGGGTCAGGTGGGCATGAAAAGGCCTGTGGGAGGCCTTGAGAATGGACTTCTATGGATTGGGGGAATGCTCTGGGTAAGACATTCCAGGCATAGTGCTTTGTAAGAGCAAAGGCCTAGCAAGGAAGCAGTGGGGTTGATGGGGTGGGGGGTGAAAGGACATAAGGACATTATGGCAGGAGAGGGTCTTGTGGGTCAGGTATAGTTTGGGATTTTATTCTGAGTGGGATGGGAAGCTGTCAGAGGATTTTAAGCAGAGGAGTTACCTTGCATGCTTTAAAGGTTCCCCCTCCAACCCCCACACTTGTAAAGGGCAGAAGCAGGAGACTGACTGAGGTACTACTGCACCAGTCCAGGCAAAGATGGCAGTACTTGAACCAGGCCCTGTTGGGGGAGGTGCAGAGGGGCTCAGACCTGAGATGTGGTTTGAGGTGTGGAGCCAACTGGCTCTGATTAGGGACAGGATGTGGAGGAGTCCAGAAGGACAGGAATCCAGATCACTAACTGACCATTGCAGTCTTTCATCTGGAAACAAGCCTGCGTAGAGAAGGTGCTCAGCCCCCTGCGCCCTGAGCACCCCCCACGCCTCTGAAGGAAACATTCCTTTCCTTGGGGTTCTTATTGCAGGGTTTGCTCATCTGTTAATTAGTGTGACTGCTTGATTAAGTCGCTGTCACCACTAAGCTCCTCAGAGCTGAGCCTCCTCCACCACCTCTTCTGCCTCCTTCTCTCCTCTTTCTCCCCTCCTCCTCCCCTTCCCTCTCCCTCTCCCCTCCCCTTTCCTTCTTTTCCTCCCCTCCCCACTCCTCCTCCTTCCCTCTTCATCTCTCCTCTTCCTCCCTTCCCTCCTCCTCCTCCCTCCTCCCTCCTCCTCTTCCTTCTCTCCTCCTCTTCTTCCCCTCCCTTTCTCCTTTCCTCTTCCTCTCCTCCTCTTCCTCACCTCCTTTCTCCTCCCCGTCCTCCTTCATGGTCTGGCTTTACCTCTAGGACCCAGCGCAGTGTTAGGCACATAGTAGGGATGCAGCATGTGCCTGAATGAATGAATGAATGAATGAAGCCGAGAGAGAGTGTAACCCAAGTCATGTAGCTGGTAAGTGGCTTTTGACACCACTCTTCAGCCAGGGCGCTCTCCTCCCATCCCCCTCACTCTTCAGGGGCAGCGGGAGCAGTGGGACCTCCACATTCCACAAATACTCTCCCTCCCCTCCCCCCCCCCCTCTGTCCAACCCCCCCCCCCCCACCAGGTTATTTTCTGGAACTCTGAGAACCTTCTGATAGCAGTGTTTGTATTCATGTGTCACCTTGTGATGTTGAGATCGCTCTCTGCTTTTAGGAAATCTGCCATATGTGTTGCGTGCCCTGTCAGGGTTGGAGCCTAAATTAGACCTTCCAGCTGTGTTTGGGTTTCAGGCACATTCGTGGATCCTTCTATTCCCTTTGCTCCATGCTAGAGAGAGGAATTGGCTTTCCTGAACCCTCAGTGCATGGGCCTCTCCCCTCCCCCCTCCCTCTCTCCTTTCCCTCTCCTCTCTTCCTCCTCTGAGGGCAGGACCAGTGGCGCCTTGGGGGACGTGAACGCCCATTGTCAGTGGAGGGCTCCACAGAAGATGACAAGTAGGGAGGAAGCTCATTGTTGGGGTGGTGCGTGACGGAGCCCCACAGCATAGATCATGCATGGGGAGGCAGGGGCAGGCGGGAGGTGGATGCCACAGCCCTGGGGTGGGAGCCCGTGTGTAGGAAGAATAACCTCCACCCCCACTGGACTAAGGACAGTCTGGGGCCTGCTGGGACCTGCTTAGGGCCAAGAGAGAATGGAATTGGGCCTGTGACCCCTGGGTGGGGGAGGGGCTCTGGAGGCCAGGGCACAGGTGAAGAGGAGCTTTGCCCTACATGCCATAGTGATACCATTATCTTCTGGCAACTTATTGCTTCAAAAACCCCTGAAGCCAAAAGCATGCCAATCAGGCATGTTTACTGGGGCAAACAGTCAACAGTCTGAAAGCCCTCTGAACCCGTGGATCCACAGCTGTGAGCGATGGCCCAGAAGAGCCAGAGCCATGGACGTGACCTAGAGCCAGAGGACGCCAGCAGGAGGAGCGCTGTGGGGGCGTGGCTCTGGGAGTCCACGGCCTTCTGTCAGTAACTTTGTTTCCAGCTTAGTGACATTGTCCTGTGGGCCTTGGGGGTGGAGAAGCCTCTCCCAGGAGGTGGCCACTTGGTATCACCATCCCAGCTGTGCAGTAGACCAACATACACACATGATATACCCCTGTCCTCAAGCTGGTGGCTTTTGCAAGCTCTCCTTGTCCATGCATCTCTCTGTAACATTAGTGGCTCCGCTTAGTCCTTGTTTGTAAAGAACTGTGGTCCCCCAGAAAAGTCCCGCAGGGTCCTGGCTCAGCCACTGACTCTTGGTTGGCCTTGGGCATTTATTTCCTTGGTTGCTTTAGCTTTACCACAAGGGGGTTGGACTTGATCCTCTCTAAGGTACTGTAAAGTCCCTAAATTTTTGAAAGTTTGAGGCCAGAGGGAGGTCACTCTCAGGCCATTTGGCTGTGGAGTGCTGGGCCCTGCCTGTGATCTGTGTGATGCAAGGTGGGGGGCGCCTGTCTTTGGATGCCAACCCTATCTTCGACTTCTCCTGCACCCTCTGTGGGACTCTGCAAGGCTAGACAGCCCCATGGCAATGACAACAATGACCGGGATGCACTCTCCCATCTGGAGCTCTCAATCTGCAGGGGGAGGCAGGGCATTGGTTATTATTTGCATTGGAAAGATGGTGACCTGAGGTTGAGGGGACAGCCGGACAACATGTGGACTAGACTCCCAGGCTCCTGGAGCGCCTTCCACATCCACGCAAGAGACAAAAGACTATAGGCAGATTTTTATAAAGAGGAACATAACTTACTTTTCTTGTAGATTGTGGCCCTTTCGAGGACACCCATTCTCATAAAATTTTTCATTCCAAGACAGTTCACTTTGTTTCATTAAGGCAGTTTAAAAGGAAATAACTCTTTAAAAATCTAATAAATTCAAAGAGAGAAAATGTTAAATTGCATTCTGTAGGCTCTAAGGTCTCAAATCCATTTCATTTCCTGAATGCATAATCTCAAATCCGTTTCATATCCTGAATACATATTCTACATTTAAACAATACCAGAGACAACCAAACCAATAGGCAAGTGATAAAATGCTCACTGACAACGTGAAAGTTTCTTCTTGTCTTCTTGGCCATAAACAGACTGCATTTTCCTACCTCATGTTTCTCTAGAAATGACGTGACTTGGAACGGAGATCTTTTTGTTACAGCTGTGTTATGCTATTAAATGGAACTAGAGCCTCCTAGGGTGCCTCTTTGGGTTTGTTTTTCATTCTTTTTAACATAGATCGAGAAAAGCATACCCCAAGGAGATTGAGAGTTTTTGCAAACCCCTCCCCTCAAAGCTTCCATTTGTAGATTCCTTGCAAAGCACTGAAGACATGCAAACTTCCATATTCTGGAGCATTTAAATAAGCTCTAATTTTGTTGCCCTATGAAACTGTGAGATTTTTTTTTTTTAAAGCAGTCCAAAATTGGAATGGAATACAAGCCTTCTGCACTTCCTGTTTCATTCACTTAACCAGCGTTTATGATGTACAGGAACTGAGGTGTTCGGGGAGGGAGACAATGATGTGCGCTCTGAGGGGACACAGGATTTAATCAGGAGGAGGAAGCAGAAAAGAACGGCAGTAATAAAGGTATAGAAGGAGGACTATGCAAAGCATCTTGGGAAAATGTTGAGGGGTCCGTATTAATGATCATACCTTAATTATGTGGGCAGTCCTGGAAAGCAAGTGGGGCATAAGAAAAGCCAAGGAGGGGACGCCTGGGTGGCTCAGTCAGTTAAGCGTCTGCCTTCGGCTCAGGTCATGATCCCAGGGTCCTGGGATCGAGCCCCGCATTGGGCTCCCTGCTCAGCAGGGAGCCTCCTTCTCCCTCTCCCTCTGTCTGCCGCTCCCCCTGCTTGTGCTCCCTCTTTCGCTCTCTGACAAATAAATAAAACCTTAAAAAAAAGTTTTGCTTAGGGTGAGCTCTAAGTTCGCATTATTGTTATAAACTTTCTATAGTGAATCCACAAAGCAATGTTTAAATGGCTTCATCTTAATTTGAGTATGGTGGGTGGATATGTAATCGATGTCTATTGAGTGTTTTAATATGAGATATTGTAAGACCAAATTACATTTATCAGCATTTTTCAGCAAGGTTGCACGAGCTCAGCAAATAAAATACCGAACACTCTTATTATTAACATCTATAATATTCTTATGCTCATAAAGGCCGCACTTTGAGAAGACAAAACAAGCTTGGGGCTCTCTTCTTGCCATTTTGATGGTTCCCCACCAGCCAGGCAGTGTGTGGGTGGAGGATGTTTTAAACATTCCTACTCACAGCAGGGAGTGTTGACGAAAGGGAAGAAGCCACACAGATCACCGTGATGCCCGCTGAATTGGAACAGTGTAGTGAGGGACAGTACGGGACAGCTTCCGTAAGAAGGCAGGAGCAAACAGTTGGACCAGGCCAAAGATAAGGACACATAAAAAAGCATTTGTGGTCCTCTAACCTTTCATGACTACGCCTTTCGTGTTCTCCTAATAAAGCCAACTCCTCTTCCTACCATATTCTTTCTTACTGCCAAGAATCACAGAGCTTCTGGGACTCCTGGGACTCCAGCTCTCTCTCCCCAGTGTAGTTCAGAGGGAAGAAAGGTCAAGTCAAGCACAGCGGCCGCATGGGCTCACCTAAGACGATGTCTAGGGCCTGTGTAGGTAGGCTTTGTGTGGTTCATAGGGTATGTGGGTGCAAGAGTTCTATCAAGAGCTGGTCCATTCCCCCAATGGAAAGTAAGTCACCCCTTCCCATGCTCTTAAGGTTGAATTGTGCCCCCCCCCAAAAAAAGATATATTGAAGTCCTAAGTCTCAGAACATAATCTTATTTGGCAATAGGGTTTTCATAAAGATAATCGAATGAGAATGGGGACATTAGCATGGGCCCTAATCCAGTGTGATTGGTGTCATAAAAAGGGGACATTTGGACACAGACACAAACACACACAGAGGGTAGACCGTGTGAAGGTGTACAAGGTGCTATGGTCTGTTCGTCTCCCCACTCCACCCGAATTCCTATGTTGAAATCCTAACGTCCAATGTAATGGTAGTAGAAGGTAAGGCTTTGAGGAGGTATGGAGGACTTGAAGGTAGAACCTTCATGAATGGGATTGGTGCCCTTATAAAAGGCTCTGGGGAGCTCCCCAGTTCCTTCCACCATGTGGAAGTTGCCAGTTATGAACCAGAAGTGGGTCCTTGCTAGAATGTGCCCATGCTGGCACCTTGATCTTGGACTTCCCAGCCTCCAGAGCTGTGAGAAATAAATTCCTGTGATGCTAAAGTACTTTCTGTTCTAGCACCCCAAAGGGACTGAGACACGGGGAGAAGGTGCCATTGACGCACCTGATTGTAGTGACGCATCTCCAAGCCGAGCAAACCCAAGGATTGCTGGCAGATGCCAGAAGCTAAAGGATTCTCTCCTAGAACATGCAGAGAGAGCACGGCCATGCCGGCACCTTGATGTCAGACTTCTAGTCTCCAGAACCACCAGACAAGACATATCTGTTTTTTTTTATGTCACCTGGTTTGTGGTACTTTGTCATGGCAGCTCAGGAAACGGCTACACATGCCAACTTGCATAACAAGGCTTCAGAGGGGTTCCTTTTACACAGGTCACAGAAACCAGACTCATTATTTCCTTCCTTCATCACTTCCTCGTTATCTCTTCTTATCTGCCCTTCTTGTGAACACAGTGACAAAACGTTTTGTGGGTGTCAAGGGAGGGCGGTGTAGCAAAGCAGAGATCCCGAGGTTATTCTGTCTGTTCTAGGTGGGATGGATTAGGGAAATGGGGGGAAGGTTGCTGGAAGCTTGTGCCTCAGGGAGATCAGGCACTGGGGGCCTTGGCGGATGGAGGCCAGGTGGAGGGGAGATGGGGGGAGCCAAGAGCCTGCCTGGAGTAGGATAAGGAAGGAGACGGAGGGCAAAATACAAAATGAGGGCAAGATTTTGAACTTCAAGGCTCTCTGATTTTGAGAATTATTCCTTGCTTGGGAGAGTGAGTGTGGTGGCTATAATGAGACGAGTAGAAAGGAGTTTCCATTTTAGGAACACCTATAGGTTCCGCTGCCAACATGATTAACTTCAGCAATTGGGAAAGGTGGAGTTTTTAGGGGTCTCTGGCAGTTCAGTAGTTGTAGAGAGCTTGAAAAGTATGGGCTTGAAAAGTATGGTGGAATGTTGGCATTCATGGATTCAGACTAAGAGTTTTTACTATCCTCTGAGTATTCCCCAAGGGCTGATGGTGGGTCTAATGACACTACCTCGTGTGGGTGTGGTCAGGGTCCTGTGTGTAATGCGTGTCCCACAACGTGAATCCCATGAGGATTTGGTTCACATTGTGGGACACCCATTACACACATGGCAGCCGAGAACCTCCATCACATTTACAAGAGTACTTGAATTTGGGGACTTGACAACTTGGAATTTGCAAAGATACCATGGTGATACTGCCAGAAGGAGTCAGCCAAGGAGAAGCCCTGTCTGTGAGCATATTGTTCATGAATTCTAGGACCAGAGAGTTAGCACCAGCTTTCAACCCAAACCCCTCATTCCAGCAGTTGGGGGATCTGAATCTCTGACTTGCCACCAATCAGGCAACTGAAGATAGTAAGTCAGCACCAGAATCCCGTTTCCATGTCTCTCTCTACCATACCAGTCAACAAGCAATTTAAAGTAATTACCGTATGGCCTGTGCTGTGAGACACAGCTTCCTCTTCAAGCCTATAACCTAATCCAGGAGACAAAGCCAGCATCCCAGCATTGTTTGCTGAAGCAGGGCCTCCTGTGGGTCCTCGAACTTGGAATACTCCCCTTTTCTTCATCCATGTCCTGGAATAATAATAGTAAGAATATCTGTCTTCTGAACGAGCTATGTGAAAATATTTTGAAGACTGTAAGATGCACTATGAAGGGAGTGTTATAAGCAATGAGGAGTTCAGAGATGTGAGAGACCAAGGTAGACTAGCCGAGGGGAAGACTGAGAACAGCCTCTGTAGGGGGTAGAACTTCGACAGAAGACACTGGTGGCTGAGGAGCCTGTCCAGAAAGAAGGAGCATGAGCAGAGGTGGGAAAGTGTGACTCGGGGAGCAGACTGATCCCAATGGCTGTGATGGGGACTTACTATGTCTCCTCCAGCCCATATTTGGGGTCGAGTCCAAAGCAAAGTGACTCGAGGGATTTGGTGCAGGAAAGTATCAATATCGATATCATCATTGTGCAGATATTATTATTTTTATTTTTGGAAGTCCTTTAAGGCACATTACCTCTGGAATGTTCTAGCAAATATCTGTCCCATTGAGCAGGGAGGAAAAAGAAGCTTACTGGAACAGATGTTAGCACTTTATTCATTCTCCCTCTTGTCCTATTTGGTTTATTTCTTTTGCATGTATAAAAGTTAAAATAAAAAATAGCAGATTCAGATAAAGGTGGTAGTGTATCCAAAGAGTGATGCCAAAACATCTGTTAATTTAAACTTAGGACTTTATTAATAGATGAAAGCTACCCAGCACTTCTCTCTGTATCTACTTTACATTGACGTCCATGCCTGTTAGGCAAGGAGAGCAGAGCAGATTTTTGACCCCATCTGCTTAATAGTAATTCCATTCCTATGGGTTCCTAATGGCTTTGGTAAAGCAGAACTGTGTTTAATGCTGTTTTTGTTTGGGGTTAGACAATATATCCAGTTCTGAAAACTTGAAGGGAAAAAAAAAACCAGAAAATGCTGACAATCTGCCTGGTTTCAATCCCACTTGCCTTTTGCAGCTCATAAAACTCTTAGAGCTAAGCTTCCACAGGGGATCAGAGAACACTTCTGGTGTGTGGCCACTGCTGTGGTGTCCTTTGCCGTAGAGCAGCATCTGGTCTTCATCCATCAGTCCAGACCTACCTCACTAGGAGGAGTTAGTTCCTGACATTTCCCAGGGACGTCTTTGAGGCAGGCTCATGGGATGAGAGCGACAGGAAGGGTGTGCACCAAGGTACTGGTTTTGCTACTTGGATCATCCTAAGCATACAATTTTAATCAAAAGTATGGTATCATATAATATTTAAGAAGTAGGGATTTGATAGGTCTGCACTTTTTAGGAAACCAATAAATCCATTCATTTATTCATTCAACAAATATTTAGTGAGGACTGGGATTGTTCTAGCAATGAATAATATAAGGTCCCTGCCTTCAATGAACCTACATTCTAGTAGGGTAACAGACCACAAACAAATCCACAAATACGTGTGTAATATAATACCACATGATCATTCTGACTCTTGGGAGAAAATTGAGAAGGATAAGGCAGTAGATTGGGGGAGATTGTGCTGTTTTGTTTATTTTTTTTTTTTACATCTGAGTATAGTTGACACACAATGTAACATTAGTTTCTGGTGTACAACTTAATGATTTGACAAGTTTGCACATTATGCTGTGTCCACCACAAGTACAGTTCCCATCTGCCCTATTACATCGGTGTTATACTATCAGTGTATTCCTCCTTATACTCTGCTTTCATTCCGGTGACTTACTCACTCCGTAACTGGAGGCCTGTATCCCACTCCCCTTCACCCATTTGGCCCAACCACCGCCCCCCTCCCTCCTGGAAACCATCAAGTTTGTTCTCTGTATTTATAGTTCTGACTCTGCTTTTTGTTTGCTTATTCAGATTATTTGTCTTCGTGGTGTTGAGTTATATAAGTTCTTTATATATTTTGGGTATTAACCCCTTATTGGATATGGCATTTGCAGATATCTTCTCCCATTCGGTAGGTTCTCTTTTTGTTTTCTTGATGGTTTTCTTTGCTGTGCAAAAGCCTTTTATTTTTGGTGTGCCCCAGGAGACATATCTAGAAAAATGTTGCTATGGCTGATGTTAGAGAAATGACTGCCTCTGCTTTCTTCTAGGATTTTTTATGGTCTCAGTTTAGATCGTTAATCCATTTTGAGTTTATTTTCGTGGATGGTGTTAGAAGGTGGTCCAGTTTCATTCTTTTTTGCAGGTTGCTGTCCAGTTTTCCCAGCACCATTTGTTGAAGAGATTGTATTTTTCCCATTTTACATTCTTGCCTCCTTTGTCAGAGATTAATTGACCATATAAATGTGGGTTTATTTCTGGGCTCTCTATTCTGTTCTATTGATCTGTGAGTCTATTTTGTGCCAGTACCATACTGTTTTGATGACTACAGCTTTGTAGGGTTGGTGGTACCTCTAGTTTTATTCTTCCTCAGGATTGCTTTGGCTATTTGGGATCATCTGTGCTTCCCTACAAATTTTAGTATTATTTTTTCTAGTGTTGTGAAAAATGCTGTTGATATTTTGATAGGGATTGCATTGAATCTGTAGATTGCTTTGGGTCATATGAACATTAATTCTTCCAGTCCTTTAGCATGGAATCTTTTTCCATTTGTTTGTGGCATTTTCAATTTCTTTTATCAGTGTTTTATAGTTTTCAGAGTACAGGTTATTTATTTCTTTGGTTATGTTTATTTATTTATTTTTTAAAGATTTTATTTATTTATTTGAGAGAGAGAATGAGAGACAGCACAAGAGGGAAGAGGATCAGAGGGAGAAGCAGACCCCCCGCTGAGCAGGGAGCCCGATGCGGGACTCGATCCCGGGACTCCAGGATCATGACCCGAGCCGAAGGCAGTCGCTTAACCAACTGAGCCACCCAGGCGCCCCTGGTTATGTTTATTCCTAGGTATTGAGATTAGGCTGTTTTAGACAGAATATTCAGGAAAGGCATCTTTGGAGAGATGACACCTCTTTCTGCTTTGAAGAGCAGAAATATGAAAGTAGTGAGGAAGCGAGGCTTCCAAATATCTGGTAAAAGGCATTCAAGGGAGTGGGAACAGCTGGTGCAAAGGCCCTGTGGTAGGATGAAACAGGCATATTTGAGGAATGGTAAGAAGTTTGGTGTGGCTGGAGTGCACTGAACAAGAGGGGAAGTGGTAGCAGATGGGGCCAGCAAGATAGCCAGGCACCAGATCAGGCAGGGCCTCATAGACTACATTGAGGATATAAGGTTATGTTCTACATACAGTGGGAAGTCACTTTTACATTAATCACTTTAGCAGCAGTAGGCAGAGTGGAGTGTAGGAGCATGGGAGCAAACAGAGAAATGCAGAAGTCATTGCAAGATATGGATGACAGACTAGTGTGGATCTGATCGGGGTCATTAATGGACTCATAGGAAGCAACTGGGACGAAGAGTATTTTGACAGTTGACGTGATTTGCTAATGGGTGAATTTGGAATGTGGTTCCCAGGGGAACAGCTCTGTTCTAATTTTCTAGTTAAAGATGCCCACAGGCCAGTCACTAACCTCAACCCTGACCCCATCTCCCCAGAATGAATATGACCCATGGCAGCTGAGTCCACGGCCCCTTCATGAAGGTGAAGAATCATCAAAACCTTAAATGGCTTTCATAATTTAAAATACAAGTTTAAATTTTAAATGTGATGCATTTTTGGTGAAGAATAAAGATGTTGCTTGTTTTGTATCACCTTTTCTTAAACCTTTCCTTAGCAACCTTTCAAAATCATAGCAGATGTTCCTTAGAAAAATAAACTAAATTGCAATTTCCAGCAAAAAAAGACCCATTATCATGGGCTCATTACGAACTTCATTATTTAGCATATTGGAAAGATCGCGTTTAATTTACAGTTTCTTCTGCAGGAGAGGAATCCTAGACAAAATCAGTATGGTTAATGGTGTAAAGGAAGCAAACAATAAAAATTCAGGGTTTCCTCTCCTCAGTGCTGGTATTTGAAATTTTAACTAATTTTCTTGTAGAAATAATAGTGTTGGGTGGACTCATTTTGGATTTTCTATTTGCTTTCCTTTTGTTATTATTTCTTCCTTCCTCTAAGGCTGTTTATCAGATTTTTCCCCTGCAAAGATAGTTCGACATACTTTATATGGCTTCTAATTTTTTCTAAGGCAATTATGTTATTGCAACTAGGATATTGCTGTAAAAAATTGTGCAAAATTGGAATAATGTGATTTTTTGGGTGTCAGCAATTTCTTGATCTTTTCCTGACTTGAATAATTATTCCAGGAATCTGTTCTACTCTAAATTAGCTGTATTACTGGATATTTTCTTGTTCTTTAAGATTACATTTAGAGCCTGTGATTAGATGTATTTCATTGCACTGAAATATAAACTTTGATATTAAAACTGTGTCAGCTCTTGTTTTGTATCTATGAACACATGAAGTTATTAAAAAGCATATTCATGTTCAGAGTGTTTCTACATTTCTAAAGCCAGTATGGTTTTATTTTGGATTACAAAGACAAAACTAGCACCCTGGTGACTGATTTCCTCATATGAAGATGGAACATTTCGCTGGTTCATGGAGCTGGTAGCTTTGCTGGTAGCAAGGTGTCAGTGGTTGGTTTCATGAGTTGATAGTAAGATTGTCATTCTTCAGCTGACACAAGTTGCTCAGATTCTCCCTTATTGATAAGGATATAATAATGTTTTACTTCTCCCAAAAAGGAGAAGTTTTCTAGACTCTTTAGGATTATAGGACTCTTCTGTTCTGGGATGGAAGAGATTCTGTGGCTAAAATTCATCTTTTGACCACACGGGTCCACCCACCCTGAATGTTGGGCATTCATGCACTTAACCCAACATTATTAACAGTAATGGCGGCCAGTTTCCTTCAGGGTATGTACATGCTAGAAGGGAAGACCAAGAAGGTAATTATATGAAACAGTAAGAAGACAACTCAATAGAAGCAGGAACACCGTGGCTATGAGCTCGCTGCTTCACATGAGTGCTGAGAGAGTGGATAAGAGCCATCAGCCTTGGGTGACATGAGTCGTCTCTGTTGAGGAGATACCTTGAGGGGAATTTAATTAATAGCAACTATGCTGAATGATCCTACTCAGGGGTTCCAAAACCTGTCGTGGCAATAAAGCTTGTGCTCACAATCCCAGATTTCTGAATGCTGTCCCTGCTGCCTGAGTCCCCACCTCTCACCACTCACCCATCCCCCAGCATAGTGAGGTAAGGGCTGCTCAGGTTCATCTACAAGCTTCCTCTTTGTGCTGTTGGCCAGTCCCTCTCCACGTCTAGCATCCAGTAGCATCTCAGGGATGCTATTCACATCTCATGGTCTTCTGTTGCTTTAGTTTGTTTGCTTATAAACCACATAACTGACCACATAACCTCTATCAGGAGGCTTTTGGTTGAAGTAACAGAAAGCCAGGTGCACATTGGTTTAAGCAACGAAGAAATTTATCGGTTTGCCTAAGTTGGCATGCTGAGACAGAGTGGATCAATGTTGGTTCATCTGGCAGCTCAGCAGTGTGATCAAGGACCCGGATTGTCCCATCTGTCTGCTCTGCCTTCCATGATGATAACGTCATTCTATGATTGTTCTCCTTGTGGACTTAGGATGGTTGCTGCAGGTGGACTTGCTCGCTGCCTCTCTTACTTCTAGGGTCAGACAAATCCTGGCTTGCTGTTGCTGACTGTAAGAATAGGGAAAGGTCTTCCCAGAAGCCTCCAGTGGGCCTCTCTTTGCATCTCTTTAAACAGATTTAACCCTGCCATTCCTGAACCACTGACTGGCAGGAGAGGATACCCTTAGATCATGTGTACCCACCTTTTAAGCTGAGTTCAAGTCCCCAGGCTACAGGCTACTGATTAGTGTGGACACAGTTTAATGACTTGCAGAGCCAAGGGCTGTATCCATTACATAAGACTCAGAGCCACCAGTGTTTTGTAAGATACTGTGCGTCTTATTTTCCAACACCCCTAAGCAGGATTTGAGGCTGGTGAATAGTTTGACACGCAGTGCTACAAAATGAATTGCCTCAAATTCTTAGGAGCCAGGTGGTAGACAATCTGAAAACATGAAAACATGCTCAGCCTCATTAGTAATCAGGGAAATGTAAATTAGGATCACAATGACATACTATTCTACTCCCACTAAATTGGCAAGGATTAAGACATCTGACTATAAGTGTCAGCAATGATGTGTGTGTGGAATGAGGACCTCTCCGGTACTGCTGGCAGGGATGGGTGTCATCTGGTCTCACCACTTTGGGAAAAAAGTTGGTATTACCTTGTGAAGCAGAACATGCCTATAGCCTCCGACTCAACAGAAACATATATTTTATGATTTCTTCAAGAGACGTGTTCGAGAATGTTCTTGACAATAATGTTCATCGTAGCAAAAAACTAGAAACAATCTAAATGTCCCAGGACAGAAGAACAAATAAATGCACTGTGGTGTATTCACACAATGGACGGCCATACAGCAGTGAAAATGAAGAAACTACAACCACATGCAATGATACGGACGTATCTTCAAAATTGAATATTCGATAGAAAAAAGCAAGTTCCCAAAGAGCACACACAGTAAAATATCGTGTTTATGAAACTCAAAAGCAAGTAGATTTAAGCAATATATTGTTAGGATGCATCCATATGTGGTAAAACTATGTTTAAAAGCAAGGGTGGTTGGGGCACCTGGGTGGTACAGTCGGTTAAGCATCCGACTGTTGATTTCGGCTCAGGTTATGATCTCGGGTTGTGAGATTGAGCCTTGCGTCAGGCTCCTCACTCAGTGGGGAGTCTGCTTGAGGTTCTCTCTCTCCCTCTCCCTCTGCTTCTCCCCCCTACTCTCTCTCTCACACACATAAATAAATAGAATCTTCAGAAGCAAAGGTGGTTATCTGGGGAGGGTTAGTCTGGAAGGTGGGATCTGGGAGAAGCACCAAGTTGACTCCAATGATAATTGGTAATGAGTTCTGACCTTTAGTTGTATGGTAGGATTGGGGGTGGGGGATGTTTTCTTTGGGCCCGCATAACCTTCTATCTCTCCACCCATCATCCATATCAAATACCACATAATAATTTTTAAAGTAGAGGCTCACTGAGCTCTTAAGTAAATGTGACTTGTTGCCATTGGGTGACAAAGTAACAGGATTCTTTTTAAGAGGAAGCCGTGTCTGATGGATCAATTAATATCCCATCAGGGAACAAATCGTCATATGGTTGGGGGAACCAGTGGCTGGAATCTACTTAGACCTTGAAAAAGTCTCTGATTAATGACTCTATCATAAGTTACTAAAACCCTGATGTCATTGTGGGTTGGGGAAATATTTACTCATGGATAGGGAGGCAGCAATCAGAGGTAATAAACAAAAAAATAGGAATTCAATGAGCCTTCATCTATGTGTAGAGGTCTAAGCTTGTCGTTTCTGTAGTGATCAGTCAATATTTGCCTCATCGTGTATTTTTAATGAATGATTTGGAAGAGGAACGCACGAGCAAGAGAATCCCCTGGTGAGAGGGAGCTCCACGTGCAGCCAGGCGGTGAAACACCGAGCACGTGAGGTTGAAGGTCAAGGTCAGGGCTTGTGTGACTCAGAAACACAGCGGACCAGCTTTAGTGTGGACAGCATACCTGTTCAGTGATTTCCACTTCTGGTTAAATTCCCCTCTGGGCATGGATGCTTGGTGGGAAGACACGGTCGCTTCTGTGGTTAAGAGCTCTTGCCAACTGAGCCCATAATAGAGTCTCTTAAGTGTTAAAGAACAAGTGTCATTTCTGGTAAAGGTGGGACTTGTGGTGTCATTCACTTTGATTCAGCACAATCTATTAATCCCTTGTGAGAAACTTGCCGTGTCTCACCTCAAAATGTAAAGACAGACTGAACCCAGTGTTCGAGTCCCTGTCTAACCGCCAGTGACTACACTGAACAACTGTGATTCTGTCAGCCTCTTTTGGTTTCCCCTTCAGTAAAAGGAAAAGGTGATGATTTCTGATGTCTCCTTCAGGTCCAATGTTCTGTGACTCTGGGAGTCTCTTCGTAAAGAACCACATGTCCTCCCACCCCTCCTAGAGTCAGCAGAGGCTAACGTGGCCTGCCTGCCCTCTGACTCACACTGTTAGTTGTGCTTCCATTGGGTGGGAACCCCCAGTTTGTGAGTTATAACGCAGACCTCTATAATTGTCTACATTATTTCTCAGTTGTATTAATTATGTTCCAGGTACCTGTCCCCAGACCATGCAAAGGATAGTAAACTTAGCAATGACAAGCTAGAACTTTCCAGAGTCTTTCCAGAACATATTAGATGTGGTACTTAGATGGTGCATGGAAAAAGCCCATTAACTTTAGTGAGCTCATTTATGTAAAACTTATCAATAGATACGTTTTATAGGGGTCTAAGGGAAATGTTTGTGTGAGCTGTTGTCTGTAGCTAAAGGAGAACTGCCTCTCTGGGTACTGTGGAGTAGGTGTACCACTGTGCTTGCCCACGGCTTCCTAAACACCTGGGTCCTTACACCCAGAGTGAGTGAGGCCATTGAGAACCTGTGTGCCCTGAGCATCCTACTCTTTTCTTTTTTAATTTTATTTTATTATGTTAGTCACCATACATTACATCATTAGTTTTTGATGTGGTGTTCCATGATTCATTGTTTGCGTATAACACCCAGTGCTCCATGCAGAACGTGCTCTCTTTAATACCCATCACCAGGCTAACCCATCTCCCCACCCCCCTCCCCTCTAGAACCCTCAGTTTGTTTCTCAGAGTCCATAGCCTCTCATGGTTTGTCTCCCCCCTCCAATTCCCCCCACCTTCATTTTTCCCTTCCTACTATCTTCTTTTTTTTTTTTTTTAACATATAATGTATTATTTGTTTCAGGGGTACAGGTCTGTGATTCAACAGTCTTACACAATTCACAGTGCTCACCATAGCACATACCCTCTCCAAAGTCCATTACCCAGCCACCCCATCCCTCCCAACCCCCACCACTCCAGCAACCCTCAGTTTGTTTCCTGAGATTAAGAGTCTCTTATGGTTTGTCTCCCTCTCTGGTTTCATCTTGTTTCATTTTTTCCCTCCCTTCCCCTATGATCCTCTGTCTTGTTTCTCAAATTCCTCATATCAGTGAGATCATATACTCGTCTTTCTCTGATTGACTTATTTCACTTAGCATAATACCCTCTAGTTCCATCCATGTCGTTGCAAATGGCAAGATTTCGGGGTTTTTTGATGGCTGCATAATATTCCATTGTGTATATATATATATATATATATATATATATATATATATATACCACATCTTCTTTATCCATTCATCTGTCAATGGACATCTAGGCTCTTTCCACAGTTTAGCTATTGTGGACATTGCTGCTATAAACATGGGGTGCATGTGCCTCTTTGGATCACTACATTTGTATCTTTGGGGTAAATACCCAGTAGTGCAATTGCTAGGTTGTAGGTAGCTGAGCATCCTACTCTTTTTTTTTTTTTTTTAAAGATTTTATTTATTTGATAGAGAGAGACACAGCGAGAGAGGAAACACAAGCAGGGGGAGTGGGAGAGGGAGAAGCAGGCTTCCCGCCAAGCAGGGAGCCCGATGCGGGGCTCGATCCCAGGACTCTGGGATCATGACCTGAGCCGAAGGCAGACGCTTAACGACTGAGCCACCCAGGTGCCCCGAGCATCCTACTCTTAAAAGGTCCCCATCCCTCAGTGTCCAAAGTCCTGCAGGCCTAGGCATAAACACACACACAGGCGCGTATCTGCTGAATCAGTTTTCTCTCTTCGTCCCCCTCAGGATACCACTAGGCCACGTGTAACTTAACCCCTCAGTGCTTGACAGTAAGTATGGACACTGCCCTGCTCTAGAACGTTCTCCTCTTGGCTTTCTGCTGTCTTGGATTCTCTTCCTACTTTCTGACGTCTCTTCCGTATGCACTTCCCATCTTCCTGCTCCACCTGGCCTTCCGAGTTTGCTCTTCTTCTGCCCCTGGCTCTCTTTGCAGTCTGCAAGAGGGGAAGCAGATGTAGATTTTAGATGGGCCTCACAGGAAGCATAGATGAGCGACGGGGCAGGGTTGCCAGGGATGCTGGTCTCATGCAGACTGCATGTGGTTCTCATCCATCACGGGACACGGGACTCTGCCACGCAGCCACGCCCATCTGTGGCCCGGGTGGACCACTACACTCTGCCCACCCTTTTCGAGGCTTTGGCTCCACACCTAGGCTGCTTGCTGCTGATGTTTTGCCATTTCCTTGAAAATTTTCTCTCCTTGCAGTATTTTTAAAAAATGATACAAATAATGGGACACCTGGGTGGCTCAGGTCATGATCCCAGGGTCCTGGGTCCTTGCTCCCCACTGAGCAAGGAGCCTGCTTCTCTCTCTGTGTGCCACTCCCCCTGCTTATGCTCTCTCTCTCTCTGACAAGTAAATAAATAAAATCTTTAAAAAAAAGATACAAATATAATTTTTTTCATCAAAACTGACCTTTGTTTTAGAAATAAAAGCATGGAAAGCTATTGTCTCCAATTTCACTCTCGCCAATCCCAGTCTCCCCTCGGTGCCAAGGCCTCTTGCCTCTTTTAATGCAAAGTTGTCTCCGTCTGTTTCTAAAGTTCAGATCTGTTTGTGCGTGAGTTCCCAAGCCACACCGTGGGGGCAGAAGGCCTGGATTGCTTACCTCATGTTTCCACCTGGACGGTGGTTCCAGGTACCACTGGAGTCAGAAAGGATTTGCAGGTGCGAGCAGGAAGAGGAGTCGCCCTGTGCCCGAGACTTGTCTCAGGATATTTGCTTCCTGGTGCCGTTCTCTGTGAAATCCAGCTAACCACTGTGCGCAGAGTGGAGCGGCGTGGGGAGTGCCATGGTGGGGGTGAGGGTGCACGAGGGGGGATTTTTATGTAAACCACGTCCACTCGCACAGATCCTCAGTGCCCAGCATGTTTCATTTCCGTGTTGGTTTAATGCATGTTCTGAGTGTTGTTGTCACTTCTTTCCCTACTGTGAATTTCTAGAGGACCCGTGTGTGTGTGTTTAGTACCTGTCACAGTGGCATAAACAAATGATATTTAACGATGCTTGTGCTGTTGATTGGATCGTGATAGCCGGTAGAGAAGGTGTCAGTTATGCCTTTTAGGGGTCTTGATTTACTAGAAACAGATGCATAGACCGCAAGCTCTAGATCGGGAAGTGGTGAACCGGACCTACCTTGACTAAGAGAGTGACAAACACTATCTCAAGTGCCTCGTACGTGTGAAATAGTGCCCAGATAATAGTACACTGCTCCCGCCTGCAGTTATTATCCTCATTTCAGAGTTGAGGAAACTCAAGCAGAGGGAGGTTAAGTAATTTGAAGTCATGTAGCAAGTAAGCATGGAGCAGGGCTTTGATGCAGTCATGCTGATGCAGGCTCCATGGCCCTGGCCACCAGCTGTCTCATGTGGGCTCCCGGCCAGGCCACCTTGCTCACTCCAGAGCCCTCTCCTTCGCTCACAGCTCTACATCCGTCTGGAATGTCAGCAGCTCTGCTCCTGATCTGGTCATTTCCTCCCTTAGGATCTTTGTGACCCATCTTTCAGAGATGGTGCAGAATTCCTGCATGACGTGGGACACAGTCTGTGGTTCATCACACAGCCAACCACGTACACACTGTGAGCTTCTTTGGGGAAATAAAGCAATAATAAATAAATGGCTTATTTAGAAGCGGGTGAACTTTTTGGAACAGATAAAAACATATCTGTCTTTCAGTACTTGTATTTTCTCATTTCTACACCTCATCAGAATTCAGGATTTGGCTACACTAAGTATTCTTAAAGCATTCTTCTCCCCTTATTAAGGAATGAAATATTTTACGTATGCCAGGTAAATATTTTTCCTAACCTCAGGAAAAGCCTGTGTTTCTGCCTTTGTATGCAATTAGTGTTTTTTTTTAAGATTTTTATTTATTTATTTATTTGAGAGAGAGAGAGAGAGCACAAGCAGGATGAGGGGTGGGGGGGGGAAGAGAGAAAATCTCAAGCAGATTCCATGCTAAGTGTGGAGCCCGACATGGGGCTCGATCTCACAACCGTGAGATCATGACCTGAGCTGAAATCAAGAGTCGGACGCTTAACCAACTGAGCCACCCAGGCGCCCTCTGTATGAATTAGTATGTCATTAACAATGACAGAAAGTTCAAAAGAATGCAGAAAAGAAACGAAATCCTAGTACTGGGGAACACTGAACAAGACATGTATGTACCTGTCATATCAGTGTCCTAAACTTGTTTCTGCAGTACTTCATTAAATAAAGCACCCACTTCTAAATAAAGTGTAGTTGGTGCTGTTATGCTTAAGGACATTCTTCAGCTGAGGACGCCAGGAGAGATGGCCCCAGCTGGTTGGTTACATCTCGCTCTTAAGCACAGATTGCTCTTAATGGCTCAGTGTTCTCTCTAAGATGTAAACAAAATTGACTATTCAGCACCATTCTCCTCTCGTTCTGTTATTAGCTTCCATAAATGTGCACTAAAACCTCAGGAGTTGTCATCGATGTGCCTATAGACAAGATGTTTCACAGCTGTGAACGCGGAGGTAGCCTGCTCATACTTGCTAGTAAAGCCGGTGCTGGTCGTTTCAAGAGTCGGGGTCAGATTGGATGGTGATTCAGTTGTTTCTGAACATCTCACACCCTTACCTAAGCCGTTACCATTCCTCGCTGCAGTCTGCGTCCCATCTGGGATTCTGTCAGTGGAAACACAGACTCACGGCTCTTTTTACCTTTTGCTATGTATTATTTATGTTGTAAGGGACACCTGACTAAATGCTGCACATACATTTACTTCACTTACCTTATTATTATTATTATTGTAGTATTTGTGTATTATATACATATCCTCATTCTTTATGATTGTTGTAATGTTATTATGGGATGATTATCACTGTGGTTTTATACATTAAGAAACAGAGGCTCAGAGAGGCTGGGTTACTTGCCTGAGTCACACAGCTAGTGGTGGAATTAGAGATCAGAATCCAGGCTTTTTCTGATCTGAAGATGAGGCTCCTTAGCCACCCATCGTGGATCTTGAAGGGAACTTAGAAACGTTGATTTCCAGCCCCTCATTTTATGGCTGCGCAAGTCGCGGCTCAGAGAGGGGGACTGACACATCCAGGGTCTCACTTGTGTCAGTGGTCTTCAGACCATCATGCTCCTCCCACCATGACCGTGACCCACTGCCGCCCAGTCCTTGCCCTTTCTCTGTGACAGTGACTGATGACTCACACAGGTCATCCTGAATGAGTTTACTTGCCTGAAATTGGTTCTGTCTATAGGAACAAAATGAGTTGAGTTTTCATTAGCAGGTGTGCAAAATGTAGATTCAGAGATTAAAAGAAAAAGCCGGGAAAAGACATGTCGAAGGCAAGTGGGTAGAGATTCTGGGCTCTCCAGTTCCTTTTGGGACGAGCAAACCAGCAAGCTCAGAGCCAAGCCCTGTCGGCCACTGCCCTCCCTTCTCGGGGGGCAGCGTGGAATCACTGCCCTGAGCAAGGGGGTGCCTCCTGCCGTGTCCTGGAGGGATTTTCACTTCCACGTCCAAAAGTCTGGTATGACATGAGTTTTCCTCTCTTTGCACACCTGTGGTCACTCTCACCTGCGCTTAGTCGGCTGTGCAGAGAGCAGGCCCCTGACCAAAACCGAAGTACAGTAGTCCCCCCTCCTTACCCACGGGGGGCACCTTCCAAGACACCGCACCCCCATGGCTGCCAGGCTCCGGGCTTCCTATAAGCAGCAGGGATGGAAGACTCTGCTGTAGGGGACAGTGTAGCAAAAATGTCCTCTGATGAGACTGTGGTTGTTTAGTATTTGGATCTCACCAAGAAGTCGGATCAGAAAGGGTCCCCAGGGCCCCCAGTGTAGACAGTAGTCTCCCCTTATCTGCGGTTTCAGTTACTTGTGGTCAACTGAGGTCCAGAAGCAGATGATCCTATTGTCAAGGTCAGTCGTAGCCTAATGCTACATCACAGTGCCTACATCAGTCCCCTCCTGTCACCTTATCATGGAGGCATTTTATCCTCTCCCATTATCATCATAAGGAGAGTACAGTACAACAGGATGGTTTGAGAGAACATGTTCACATAACCTCTATTACAGTATATTGTTGTAATTGTCCTCTTTGACTATTGTCATTGCTAATCTCTTACTGTGCCTAATTTATAAATTAAACTTTATCATAGCTATGGATAGGAGAAAACATAGTATATGCAGAGGTCAGTACCCACAGTTGGGGGGGACCACTGAACTTCACTTTTGGTGTTAATTAGTGGGCAGTGAGATGGGACAGAGAGGAGCGAGTTATGACAGATGTCATAACTTGAAGGAACCCCTGAGACAAGGGACAGACCCCTGACTCTGACTGAGCCCTGAAGCCTCTTGACCTCTAGAATGTCTTGCTGGCCTTGACCTCAGGAAGGCCGACCAGGCGCTCTTCCTGCAGGTGGGTGGGAAGTGGCCGCCTATGGTATGGGCAGTAGCCCATTCCAAGAGCATGGGAGATGGACCTATGGATCAGGGGAGCTGTGCTTTGGGGGTACCTCCACAGTTCAAAGTCTGGTTCTTGACTTGGCAGGTGCAGGGACTCAGTGTTGTCCCAGTGTTTTCAGAACTGTTTATAGCAGGGGCCTTGCAGGTATCTGCAGGATCAAGAGGATGCCAGTGGGTTGAGTGCAGCCATTTTATAGCGACCAGAATATTCTTTTCGCATCTCCAGTGTGTCCTGGGCTGGGGAAATTGGATTTGTGGTTGGAAGACTGTTTGTGAGTGGCAAGCAAGAATGAAGGGAGAAATGACCTTAAACGATATGTCACCCGAGAATGGCAAGGCCTGATGAATCACCCACAATTGAGCATATCTCTAGTAACCAGAATATTCCTGCCTTCCTGATGGAGCACCTCTCTAGGGACAGTGAGGACAGACACTACAAACTTCTCCCTCTCCGAATCTTTTTCACTATCTTTTGAACAGAGCACAGTGCAACTGATTGCATTCTGGCTCATATGATTATAATCACATTCAGGCCTTCTTTTCTGAGCTCATGCCAAATCATGCACAATGAACTGGGAGCATCCCAGGTTTCTTTAGCTGCACATTTCTAGACATTTCTTGTGTAACCTCCCGAGCTGCCTACACTCACCCACTGCATATATATATATGTTTTATTGATATATAATATACAAACAGAAAGATGTACAGGGGCTCTTGGGAGGCCCCATGGTTAAGCATCTGCCTTCGGCTCAAGTCATGCATGATCTCTGAGTCCTGAGATGAAGCCCCGCGTTGGGCTCCCTGCTCAGCGGGAAGTCTGCTTCTCTCTCTGTCCCTCCCCCCGCTGCAAGTGCACTTTCTCTCTCTCTCTCCCCTTCTCCCTCTCAAATAATAAAATCTTTTTTTAAAAGGTGTACAAATTATGGGTACAGCTTGATAAATTTTCACAAAATTACTGGAGTCACAGAGCCAGCACTCAGAGCAAGAAATAGAGCACAGCCAGCACTCCACAAGCCCCCTTTAAGCCACTACCCCGTCAGGAGGAACTGCTGTCCTCTAACATTACACGTTTAACTGCCTGTTTTTAAGCTTTATATAAATGAAACTCACAGTGTACTTTCTGTTCAACATTCTATTTGTAAGACGTGTCTATGTTGTGTGTAGCAAATACTACCTTGATATCATTGCTGTATAATATTCCATTATAATATATAATTTATTAATACATCCTACTCATGATGGACATTCGGCTTGTTTTCAGTTTGGCACTATTCTAAATAGCACTGCTATGAACATCTTGTATACGTTGTTAGGTATATTTTGAATTAGCTATATTTTGAATCTCTCCAGGTTTGCTCTCTTAAGACAATCTTCTCTCAGAGTTCTGGGTGTATGTTCTTGTCGCTCCCATGGACAGGCTCTAGGATTCCAAGTGCCTGGTCCGTGCTCTTTCTGTCATACCATGATGCCATTTGTGGACCTGGCCGATCTTCTCCGGCCAGATTATAAATCCAGTTACTAAGTAATCCATATATTTTAGTGGATTGAATGTTGTGATAAGGGACTGGAACCTAGATTTTTGGGCTGCAATGCAATATAAAATTGTGCAAGGAGGGACAAATGAAGGAGAAAGAAGGTCAAGTCTGAGACGCAATCAAACAAGAGAACTGAAGGGCTAATAAATGGGGACCCTCTGTGATCCTTCCTGGGGGTGCCTTTGTCACTAGACAATGAGATACATTAAGTTGATATATATGTGAGCCACTCCAGTTGCATCTGTCATTTTCCAGAAGCGACCTGTTCTGTGCCCATTCCATCCGTCATACACGGACACTGCAGCATGGCGGTGTCAGGGGCAGGGGGCGGGAGCAGCGTTTCTTTTGTGTGCCTTTTGGAAAGCTCTAGCAAAGTCGTGAGGGTGAGTACTGAGCGTTCCCAGGGGAGGGTAACCGGATTACTGGTACCCAGGAGGCAGGCGTCCCTGGCATCTGGCAATAGCACTGAAGTGAGCTTCAGGCCCTTGGAGATTTTTGTCACCTTGAGCTCTACTTCACTGAACCCTTCCTCAGGAGATTGTGAGCTGTGAACTCTTCCCCAAAACCGGGGAGCTGGTTTTCCTAGTGGGATTGGCTGCTTTCTTTTCTTCTTCTTCTTCTTCTTCTTCTTTTTTTTTTTTTTTTTTAAGATTTATTTATTTATTTGGGAGAGAGAGCGGGGGGAAGGGCAGAGGAAGAGAGAGAATCTCTGCTGAGCGCAGAGCCTGCTGCGGGCCTCGATCCCAAGACCCCAAGATCACAATGTGAGCCGAAACCAAGAGCCGGCCGCTTAACTGACTGAGCCACCCAGGTGTCCCTGGCTGCTTTCTCTACAGTGTGTTGGGGGGAAGGGTGTGCCCCAGAGAACCTTCCACCCTGAAGTATCTCCCGAGCAGTCAGCCACATGGTGCATCTGAAAACTTCTGTTAGGTACACCCAAACTGATCCTGAGCTGAGACATCAGCTGGGGTCAGAGCTGAACGAGGGCTGGTCGGGAGGGGTCTGCCCTACCCCATACCCAATCCTTTGTCCACATAGCCCCTTATGGTCTTGGCACTTATTACGTCTCAAAAGCAATGCCGGCATTTGCTTTTCCTTTTTTATTCTCCAAGAACATAATGTCATCTCCAAGAGAGGATAGATTTTTTTAAGTGTTGCTGTAGGCAATGCCCGTGTTCTTTATCAAAGCCCCCATGTTGGCCACAGCTTGAGCTGGTAACTGAGAAAGGGTCAGTCGGGAAGTTGTCAGAGGATTGCCTGTGGACAACTTGAAAAGGTGTGTGTGTGTGTGCACAGGTATTGTGCAAGCTTATGTGTATATTGTGTGTATGCACTTGTGTGTGTGTGAGCATGCATGTGTGTAGTGTGTATGTGTATGTATGTGTGCATCTGTGAGCATGCCTGTGTGCACATGTGTGAGTACACATGCGTGTATGTGTGTGCACGGGTGTATGTGTGTATGTGTGTGTGGGCATGCTTGTGCGTACATGTGTGTGAGAACGCATGTGTGTACGTGTGAGCATGCACGTGCATGCACACGTGTGAGCGTGCGTGTGTGTGCATGTGGGGGGGTGAGCACGCATGTATGTGTGCATGTGTGTGTGCATGCCCAAGCACTCGTGGATGTGGACACACAGCCTGGCAGGAGGATGGCAGGGGCAGCGACCCTGTTGGCTTCTTCAGACACAGCAGGCTGCCTGCAGCTCTGTTTGTTTTCCTGGAGTCCTGTGTGGGAGGCCTGCGGCAGAAAGCCCACCCACCTGCCATCGCTTTTTCCTTTTTTTTTTTTTTTTTTAATCTCCAGCAGCCCTGAGTCTAGTCGTGCTTCAGTGTGAAAGAAGTGGCACTTGGGGCGCCTGGGTGGCTCTGTCGTTAAGCGTCTGCCTTCGGCACAGGTCATGATCTCAGGGTCCTGGGATTGAGCCCCACATCGGGCTTCCTGCTCAGCAGGGAGCCTGCTTTTCCCTCTCCCTCTGCTTGTTGCTCCCCCTGCTTGTGATCTCTCTCTCTGTCAAATAAATAAATGAAATCTTAAAAAAAAAAAAAAACAGCGAAGTGGCACTTGCTAGATCTTTCCCAAGCCACGGTGATGTTGGTCACTAGTTACGTTTGGAACTCAAGCAAGTGGTTCCTCAGGGCAGTCACGTACGAGCGTCAGAGGGCCTTGTGTGTGGCCGCCGAGCTTCTCGGGGCAGCAGGGAGCTGGGGGTGTGTTCGACAAATACCCTGAAGTGAGTTGGTGATGGGCTCCATGCCTGTGGAGTAAAGGCAGGGAAAGCTAGGATGAGGAATGAGCTACAATGCACAGGAGACGTAAAAGGAATTAGAGCCATCACAGTTGCTGAGAGCCCCCCGCCGTGTGTGAAGCTGGCCCCCCAGTCCCCCAGCTCTGCGAACCTGTCCCCTGCCTCTCCTGCTGTGCTTGCCATCTCCAGTGCCAGGCCCCAAACCTCCGCCCACCCCCAGTTTTCTCCCCTGTGGCTGCTGTGGTTTTTACAATCTACTTCCGCACGCATCTCCTGGGACTTAGACGGGAGCCAGAGAGACCTGGTTTGTGCCCCCCGCCCCCGTTCTGGTCTCTGTGGTTATTTCCACAGAGAATTCCAGGCCTGAGCTCTGTGATCTGCACAGTCTTTACACACTGGTGTCCTGGGCCCTCTCCTGCACGTGGGGGACACATCCCAGGAGGAACACTACCAGCCACCCCGCAGCAGGGGTGAGCAGATCCCAACGGGTGACGACTGTGACCGTGAAGCCACGCGGAAGTTGTTGTTGCTCTGTGGAGGCCCCAGCACCCAGCGGTTCCCCTGGTGTTCGGTGCCATGTTGTGTAGGCTGGTGCATGATTGACTTGTGCTGCTAACAATGGGAGCCTGAGACATCCCAGGATCATCGGGGAACGTGGAGCTGTTTTTTTGATTTTCTTCCTCATGCATAGGGATCCAAACTTAGCAAAGTAGCAACTAAGCTTCAGTCCTATTGTATATATTGCATTTTTCCAATCCTGGTATTGAAAGTATGATAGTGTCTTCAAATTAGAAGCAAAGAGACTAAGTTTGATATTTATGCATGCATGCATGCATGCTTTGAACCAATCATAGGGAATAATGTGTAATTTTAATAAACCCTAAGGTAAGTAGAGCATTGCATGGAAAAAACGAGATACTTTCCTCATGTAAGTCCTTATCTTAAGAGGCTCGGTGTGTGCTGAGCAGCAGGTAGCTACTTGTCCAGAGAGATGAGCTCATGGGGAAGAGAAGGCCTAAGTGAGATAACTTTCTAAAAGGCACAGGCTTGGTTGTTCTGGAAGCATAACTGCCTTTACATGGATTCTGGAAGCAACTTAAGCTCCCCATGGATGGTTCAGAACCATCCATGTCCCAGATGACCAGCAGGTAAGGACCTTGGAACCTTGGGTCCCAGTCTCAGCTCTGGCCCTCAGGAGCTATGTGGCCCTGGGCAAGTCCCTTCCCTCTCGGCTCTTCCCCTGCAGAAGGAAAGGGTTCCACTTGTTCGCTTCATCAGGCGACATCTACAGAGTGCCCATTAGGGTCTGTTTGCTTTGCCTCGTCCTGGGAGTAAAAAGCTGACCAGCTGGTCCCTGCCCCCAAGGGACACAGTGTCCTGTTGAGAAAGAGGAGTAACAAAACCAGCAATTAGAGCACAGCAGGGCAGTGAACGGATGCCCAGGATGCTTTGGTGGCACAGAGATGGACACTGAAGAGCTGGGAGGGTCGCTCAGGAAGGCCTTCTTGGAGCCGGTGGTGCTTGGGCCAAGTAGAAAGGAAGGGAAGGGCATTGGCAGGACAAGAGGTGATTTCCAAGGTCACTTCCAGGTCTAAAGCGTTGAGTCTAACTGAGGTGCGTGATCTATGCAGAATTCTGGGCAGATGGGTTTTCCTTTGCACCTAGCTGTGTCCTGGCCTGGGGCAGTGGCCCCCGAAGGAGTCCCTTCCCCATTCTAACTGGATGGAGGAACCTGCAGGGACACTGCTGTTGTTACCCCTGGATTCCTGCCTGTATGCACTTTGGCTGTCCATGCTTCTAGCTCCTTCTTCCCCAGCTCTCACAGCACAGAAGTTCTATTGGAACATATTTAATTAGAGATTACCTGGTAGTCTTAGTTTATGCAAGAAATGAGTTCCTGAAGATCTCCTATGAGATAAAACACCTAATTTGAGACTAGTTTTCCATTGAAATAAGTTTATAGAAAGGGGGATGTGATCTTCAAAGACATAAATCTACAACCATTAAAAGGATATTTGTGCTTGTTTTGAGCAAAATGTTTGAAAAGCATAATTATACACACATAATAATAGTGTTTTACAATCTTTCTTTCCGAAGTTATTAGATTTTTAGTGTTTTCCAGTATGAGCACGAGCACCTACCTCTTAATGATCACGTAAATGACATTTGGGACATGTTTTAAAGATTTTAAATTATAATAGCAGTAGATATTTAAATAACAGAATTGTCACTAAAATCGCTTACATGTGTTCTGAGACATGGAGCAAAAGTGTTGGTCATAGGATGCTGGTACAAAGGATAGCTGGTATTTCCATTGACCTAGGAAGGTAGTACTGAATACTCGTTCTTTTTTTTTTAAGATTTTATTTATTTATTTGACAGAGAGAGACACAGCGAGAGAGGGAACACAAGCAGGGGGAGTGGGAGAGGGAGAAGCAGGCTTCCCGCAGAGCAGGGAGCCCGATGCGGGGCTCGATCCCAGGACCCTGGGACTAAGACCTGAGCTGAAGGCAGACGCTTAACGACTGAGCCACCCAGGCGCTCCTGAATATTTGTTCTTAAGAGGGGAATAAGTAGTGTGACATGGTTGACAATTCACTTCCTGCTAACTTTGAAATGATATGGTTCTTGGTAATTTTTTTAATTTAGAGGGCTTTGGAGTTTTGCACATACAATGAAGATTTATGAATACTTCTATAATCTTACTATTTCAAATTCACATTAATTCAAATCTACACAAAATGTACCTGCACTCTGTTTGTTTCCAATATGTCTGTGAATTAGGGGAGGACAGATGAAATGTACATGCAGATATATACTTAAAACCATGGAATGTTGGAACTGAAAGGCTCACTTGGGGAAGGCAGTTAGTCCAACTCCATTTACAGATGAAGAAGTGGGTGCCCAGGTAGGTAGAGTTGGGAGCTCATACAGTGAGTCAGATCTTTGTTTTGTTTTATGGTTTGGAGTCAGACATACTAGCTAACTCTGAAGTTACAGCAATCTAGCTCAGTGCCCATCGTGTAATATAGCTCAGAAAATTCTGGAGATCAGCCTTGAGTAAGGGACTCCTGCATTTTCCACTCTGAACCTTAGCTTTAGAGCCAGAGGCTTCTTAGGGATCAGGCGAGGCTGCTCTGTTTCCTAGAAAGGCAGAACTCAGGAGCAGCAGGGGAGCGAAGGGGCTGACCCTGAAATTTCTTGTTGGGCCATTGGCCCTCAGCCACACCTCTCCCATACCTGGAGCACAAGGAGCAGCTTTGATTCTTTTCACTGAGGGTTGATGGCATCAAGCCTCCCAATCCACGGTGAGGAATGTAAGGCCTCAGAATAAAGGGGCAGCCTTTGAGATGGTTGTCTTAATTAACCTAATTAATCTGTAAATTGCTCTAGTATATAATAAATTGTATTTAAAAAGCCACAAAGCTGGGCTGCACAAAGATACCCAACTCTGGCATGAGGTGGTCCTAGATTTGCCCTTTACACTCACTACTTAGATGACCTTTGACAAATTGCTTAGCGGCTCCATGTGCTCATTCTAGTCCAATACCTACCATGGGATTGTTGTAAGATTCAATGCAGGCTTTGTTTCAGGTCCCTGGCCCTATCCATTCAGCACGTTCCTGCCAGCCTTTATAAATACAAATATTATGTCAAAAGCCAAACAGATTAAAATGGCTTTCACAACTAAAAATGGGAAATTCCACCATCAGGTAATTAGAGTTTAGACTTGATACATAATCTCAAATTAAATTTCAAATGTTAGCGAGAAGCTGGTAAATCTGCATTCACAGGCAGGAATGGATTTGACAGTGTGTCACTAGTTTTCACAGTAGCTCTTTCATTAAGTGTGGGGGGTGTCATCTTGTTTATGGGCCTTGTTGGCTTCCCCTCCCCCATTTTCTGCTTCTGTGATCTTAGGGAAGTAACTGGCATAGGAAGCACGGGTGTAGGAAAGAAAATCCAGGAGTCTACTTCCTGGTGGTATGGATTTTAAGGAAATTATTTCTTTTATGGTCCCCCCAAATTACCAAAACTATTTTTTCAAGATTTATTTATTTATTTGAGAGAGAGAGAGTGCGAGCGAGCATGGAGGGGGGAGGGGCAGAGGGAGAGAATCTCAAGCTGACTCCCTGCTGAGCAAGGAGCCCCCCACATGGGGTACAATCTCAAGACCCTGACCCTGAGATCACAACCCTGAGATCATGACCTGAGCCGAAACCAAGAGTCAGACACTTAACCGACTGAGTCACCAAGCACCCCCCAAAACCAATTTTAATAAGTTTTTTTAATTATTTGAAAAGTAATTTAAAAGTAATTTTTTAATGATTTTTAGAAGTCTGCTCACTATAAATTGTGTTTTTCTTTTCTTCCTTTCCATTTCCTTTCCTTTCCTCCCCCCATTCTTTCTCTCCATTCTTCTCCATACAGACCAGGTTTAAAAAAGCAGAGGACTTACACCTTCGGGCTCTGGGCGCTGGTGTCCAGACTGCCCCTCGGAGGGCTGCGCTGCTCTCTGTCCTCCCAGGAGCAGGCGGGAGGACAGTTCTCCCCTCTCTGTCTCTCAGTTCTCCCCTCTCTGTCTCTCAGTTCTCCCAGTCTCTTTCTCTCTCTCTCTCAAGCCTTGGGGGCATTTGTCAATGTGAATCTACAAATGGTATTTTCAATTTGCCTTTCTTCGATTGCTAGTGAGGTTGATGCCATCTTAATTTCTTCTGTGTTAGGGTCTTTCCCTGCCTTTTGGGGGTGGCCATCTTCTTTGTTTTGTTTCATGGTTTATAAAATAGGTGATGTGTGATCTAAAAATGCCTTTCTCAGCTTGTCTCTATCCACAGTATGTTAATGGAACCCCCGGGACTTCGGCCTGTGGTGTCCTCTTCTCTCCAGTCTTCACTGCCTTTGACATGATTTCTTCTTGTGGTGTCCCTGTGGGGGTTCTAGAGGGAGGTTGGGACGAGGGATACCAGACATGCCTGGTCAGTGGCTAGGCAAACCCCACCAAGAAGACTTTTGACTTTGATTTTTATGCCTCTCACAGTCCTAGCAATCCACAGGGGCACAAAAGTTGGCATAGCCTTATTCCAGAAAGAATATTCTTTTTTTTTTTTTTAAGATTTTATTTATTTATTTGACAGGGAGAGACACAGTGAGAGAGGGAACACAGCAGGGGGAGTGGGAGAGGGAGAAGCAGGCTTCCCGCGGAGCAGGGAGCCCGATGTGGGGCTCGATCCCAGGACCCTGGGATCATGACCTGAGCCGAAGGCAGACGCTTAATGACTGAGCCACCCAGGTGCCCCCAGAAAGAATATTCTTTAAACTCATTAAGAAACAAAGACTCACTGGTAAATGTGTATCCCTTACAATTTTGTATAAAAGATGGAAATAAAAAGGGGGGGGGGAACGAGATGTTTGGTGGCATATAGCACAAGATTACAGAAATGCAGTGGGTAAATACAGAGATTTAAGAGGATCTTTAGGAAATACAGAGTGGTTCATCTGTATTCACTTTACAAGCTTCACTTCTGTTTATTTGCAACCTTTTAATAGGTACCAGTTTTCCAGCTTCCTGGCTGAATTTTAAGGTCTCTTCTGTGACATATAATTGCTCATAAACATGTCTTCTCATTCCATCTTAATTCCTTATATATCTTTTTTAACACATTGAGAAGTCAGATTCGGAGGGTCATTGCTTTTGTAAAATTTTCATATCACCTTGAACACAGTCCTTTCGACCATGGAGAGGTTACTCAGGCTTTGGTTAATTAGTGACAGAACCCAACTAATAATTTGCAAGTTTTCCCTACATCCAGAGGGAGCCCCGTATATACCACTCAGCTAGTCAGACAAAATTGCAGGTAGAAAGGATGCTCAGGATTTATTCCATTAAGTGATTCTGCTCTATTCACTCTAGGAAGAAGAATATTCCATTGTGTTTGGCAGATGTAATTTCCAAATGTAGTTTGTGCCTGATGGAGCCATGTGTGTGTTGGTGAGCTGTTGCTATAGAACAATTACCCCAGAATTTGGTAGCTTAGAACAACAAACATTTATTATCTCGTAGTGTCTGGGTCAGAAATCCAGCACAGCTTAGCTGTGTCCTCTGGCTCGGGGTGTCTCGCAGGGTTGCAGTCATCTCAAGGCTCAACTGGGGGGGACATGCCTCTAAGCTCACTCATGTGCCCATTGCCAGAGGCCACCTTCGTGAGCCTTGCCATAAACCCGTTGGGAGCCTCTCCACAGACCATTCATAGCATGACACCAGCCAGGCCTCCCTCCAAGAGAGCCAGCAAGAGAGCAAGAGAAAGTGAGCAAGAGGGACGTTGTAATCTTTTTTGTGACCTAATCTTGGAAGTGATAACCCATCACTTTTGTTGCCATTTTCCAGAAGTCTCTAAGGCTAGCCTCCACTCCAGGTGGGTCTGATTACCAGGAGGCAGGGATCACTGGACCCATCGGTGGCCCCGTGAAAGGACTTCTTTCCATGGTGTTTCAATTAAAATGAATTAATTAAAATTTGGGGCATCAGACGGTGCAACATTAGTGCTTCCTCTGATCCCACAAGTCTTCAGCGGCTGTGGGAGAAGAGCATTCACTGCCAGCGAATCCCACAGAGCCAGTTACTGGTTTCAAGCTCCTTTCCCCCCCCATACTTCTCTTTCACAGACTGCTCACTCAGCCTCTCTTCCAGTGGCTTCTAATCACTTCTTGAGTTCCTCTCCGAGCTTTAACTCACTGGCCTCTGAAACAAACGCGCAGCTCTCATGGGCTTTAACTTTGGAAGGCAGGGAGGCCACTGGACTAAACTAAAACAAGTGTAGAAAATTACCAGCAATGCACACAAGTGCACGACTAGCTCTTGTAGGAGGAAAAGAATAATATTAAGGGAGTACCCAGTATATACCCAGGGCTTTGCTGAAGATCTTCCAAACAGGAACCCATCAGCTCTCAAGCCAACACTACAATGGGGCTATCAGTACCTATAATTTACCATTGTTCCATCTCAAACAGGAAGAAATGAAGACCCAGCAAGAATAAGTAACTTCCTCGAGTTCATAGAGGAAGTGCCAGATTTAAGATCTGAAGCCACTTGTTCTGATTCCAGGGCCTAAGGTCTTCCCACATACCATGGAACTTGTCACATGGCCCTCTGGACCCACTCCCCGGATTCTGGGGTAGAAGTGAGTCAGGTTCTTGTCTTAGTGGTCAGTCTACTTGGTCTTGTCAGGGTGAAGTTCTCAGACTCCAGTCAAGGTTAGAGATAAGATGGAACCCCTCCTCCATCTCTTCCAGAACCTTCTTCACACTCTTGCATTTACCGTTGGCAATTTTCTTCTTCACACGGGAGGTATTTTAGCATTTGGGCATCTCGCCCACCTTTGGCCTCATGAATGAGGAAGGAGCTTCACTACCTGTCCCCACTTTGTCACCAGTCTTCAGTTGGCCCCCTTTCCTCCCCCCTACTTCAGAATATGTGAACTCATCTTCCACTAGACCAATGCAAATGCACCAAGTGTTGATTGGGAAGGCTGGTTCCACTCTTCAGAACTATGGGCAGAGCTGATAGCCAAATTATTTACCAACTGCTGGAGCAAGGACTTGGAGGCTTCTAACATGGGCAGACATTAGCTTTATTTGCTGGCTCATGGAGAGGTCCATGGAGTGTGGGGAGAGGGGCTAGGGTGGTGAATGATGGCTGGGGAACACAGAGACACTTTGGCAGCGTCTTTAGCAGCATAGAAATGTACTTCTGTGTAGGTACATGGGTACATATCTCCCTTCCTAAAAGTAGTTTGAAATAATTTTGGGGTCACAAACCCCTTAAAGAACCCATGGATCTTCTCCTAGTAGACTGGGAAGCCTTTACCCTCCAGATTAAGACATGGCCGAAGGTAAGGCTTAGCCTCTTCTGGACCACCTGAAGACAGGTTCCCATGGGCAGAGCCCCGACCCCCTCCCAGACTTACGGCGCCTCTTATCTACTCTTAAGGAGAAGCTGACTTCTCAGCTCACTTGTAGAACAGCAGTGCTCGATACTCCTTGGTCCCGCTCACCCATTTTCCTAGGTCCAACCCAGATGTCCTATCCAATAACTCTTCTCTTCGAAAAAGCATTTTTGCAAAGCTTGCTGTTACAGTCAGACAACATTAAAATCCTGTCCTCTTGCTCAGGGCAACACTGGGCACACATTCCACTGAGGGAAGAAGGGGAGGCAAAACCCAAACTGATGGAGACTTCTGCTTGAAAAAGTCTTCCTCAAGAACTGTCCAGAATGAGCATTATAGCCACAAGATTTTGTCAGGGAGCCCATAGGCACAGCTAGAGCATTGAGGGCCAGTGCGGTGGACCTCTGCATCTTGACATTGTAGAGTCTTACAAGTGCTTAAGACATGAAGTGGCTTTTCTTGGCAGTCATGTGACTGCCCTCTCAGGTAGTTGTCCTGGAAATGTAAAAGTTCATCCTCCGAACCTGGCAGTTCTTTGGACTTCATTAATCCTACTAATGGTTTAAACCAACTGGATGATGCCTGGCCCAAGCCCCAGATGAATGAGGACTCGGTCCTGTGGGAGATGCCTTCTGATCTTTCCCCCTGTCCGTTGTATCGTTCTCCAGCTTCCCAGCTGGTTCTCCAGCTTTGCCATCTGCTCAGCAAAATTCAAGGAATGTGTGGCAGTGATTTAATTTATTGTGCTTTTCATGACAGTAACATCTTCCAAAAATTCCATCCGGATAGCCAGGCATGACTTCCTTTGCCTAAACCCCTGTTGTTGGGCTCTCATTAAATACGCTTTTCCCAGATGTCGTCCCACCATATCCTGTAAGGTTATTTCCATGATTTTCCCTAGAACTACTGAACAGCATTTGCCTTTTGACCTCCTCTTTTAAGAAATTAAGAGTCATGTTTGCCACTGGGCAGTCCTCAGGAATGCGTTCTATTTAAAAATGAACTGAGAAGATCTTATCTCAGAAGTGTGTGGCTTAAAAGAAAGAGACAGTATGAAAGTTTAGCCACAGAAGAATATACCTGGAAAAGCGCAAGTAGTTGAGTGGGGTGGTCGAGGCATTAATTGGTCAGCATGGTATTTTTCTATTTTTTTTTTCCAATGAGTTCAAAGAGTTTCATAAAAAGGATATCACTATACTCAGTAGTATCCAGTAAGATTACCCAGGCTTCTGGGTGTTACCTGGCACCTTCCACCTGTTCTCACCTGAGGTTCATCGTCTGGCCTGCTTGACAGGAGTCTAAATCAGAGAGGTAGATTCAGTCCCTCTCTGGCTTCTCGGAAGCGGGGACTTTGGACTTTCTGCACCCACCCTGTTCTCAGGGGAAGCAAGTTACTCCTTGGGCATAGACCGGGAATTTTAGGGAGCGTCTCTTTTTCCGTAAATGAGAGTTTCGCTTTAGCACTGCGCCCCTCAGGACCCCTCAGTACTGATGCAGGACTAACTCATACTGTTTGTGTGGCACATTCAGAAATAGCTGGAGTGTCTTCACCCTTCAGTGTCAAACCTGTTTCACAGGGACTCTGGAGTTACAAGCACTCTTCTAGGTAGAAACTATGGAGCTGGCTACTTATCAAATGGAACTGAGAAGCAGAGCGCAAGAGCAGTGTTCTTGACCTTGGAGCACTCAGGTGTTCTCCCTCGCTAGTCTTCCCTGAAGCTCAGGGGCTGCCCTGAGCAGTTAAAGATCTGTGTGTCCCTGGAGCTGCAGAAACTGAAATGTGGCCTGCACCCCTTCCCTGTGTCCCATGTGTTAGGGGCTCTGTGCCCCCTGGCAGTGGTCATCTTCACCCCACGGGTCAGGGCTCCAGCCCGTGCTCACAGCACAGGATCCTGGGCTTAGCCGTCTGTTTGGCAGGTCTGTGAATTGTTTCCTGTCCATTTGCTGGTGATCCATCATTGAGAGGTGCCATCTCCCATGACTCCTGGGCCTCTCTTCTCCCCAAACTGGGCAAGGCACCTGCAGGCAGAATCAAGTTTCAGGTTTTCTGGGCATTCTTAATTACATATAATGAGGGTAATTGAGATCATTATAAGAAGGTAAAAAGAAGGGCGCCTGGGTGGCTCAGTTGGTTAAGCGACTGCCTTCGGCTCAGGTCATGATCCTGGAGTCCCGGGATCAAGTCCTGCATCAGGCTACCTGCTCAGCAGGGAGTCTGCTTCTCCCTCTCCCGCTCCCCCCTCTTATGCTCTTTCTCTCTCTCACTCTCTCTCTCAAATAAATAAATAAAATCTTTAAAAAAAAAAAAGGTAAAAAGAAGTACAACTATTACTGTATTTTACTAAGAAAATATAGAGGGTGCAGATCAGAACTGGTAGTTGCTGGGTGGGGCGGGGATGGGTGAAATAGGTGAAGGGGATTACGAGGTACCATTTTCCAGTTATAAAATAAATAAGACATGGCGATGTAATATACAGCATAGTGAATATAGTCAATAATATTGCAACAACTTTGGTGACAGATGGTAACTAGACTTATTGTAGTGATCATTTTGTAATCTATATAAATATCAAATCACTCTATTTTACACCCGAAACCAATACAATATTGTATGTCAATTATTCTTCGATTTAAAAAAAAACTGCAGACCTCATTGTGGTATAATTGAGAGAATGTGCCATGTGCACATGGGCTTTGAAGACAGCCACATCTGATATGAATTCTCATTCTGAAATTTACGGGCTGGATGTCTTCAGTCTAATCAGTGAACCTCTTATGACTTAGTTTTCTCATCTGTAAAATGGTCTCAATAATGCCAAGGTCATAGACTTTTTGTAGAGAGTTCATGAAATACGGTATGTGAGACTGCTTGAAATGTAGGTTCTTGACCAAAAACTGAAAATTTCCGTCCTCTCCCTGCAATCCCCCTGTCTAGCTGCCGGTTCCTTTAAAAACTGGGTGACCACATCTGTGTGCCTTCCCCTCTGTATCTGTCTGATCTGACCTCGCCTTCTAATGGGCTGGATAATTACATGGTAGGAGTCCTCCCCACCATCAGGGAAGAAAAATGCCTTCACCATTTTTTTTAGTGCAAAAACACTTTATACAGTAGAATAATCAGAACCATGGGCAGTGTTTAGGGGGGGCAAAAGGAATCATCCGCTAATGAACACTAAGTGCTGCCCCTTTAGACAGGGAAAATTAATCAGCAGCCCCCAACAGCAACCCAGTATCCACAAATTCTCGGTGAATTGCATTCTGTTCATTTTTAATTTCATTTTGTTTTTATTTCTACCAAATACATGCTTCTGAAACTGTCCTTACCCGATGGCCTCCCACTTGGTGTCAAAAGGTTCATGGGCTTGTTAAATTGCTCACCTTGTTTTGTTCTTATTTCTCTCCTTTTGAGAAATAGAATTTTTTTTTCTTAAATATGTGTGTAGGCTTTTTCTTCTCCCCTCAAAAGCACTGTATTTCCATTTTGTGTAAGTGTCATGTACTCTTTTTCAAATAGCGGTGTCTCTGCTATTGAAAACAACGTTGTTCTGTAAGTTCATGAGTGAAGTAGATCTGCCATCCAAGCTCACATGCGTCTCTGTCCCAACAATTGGCTGTTTCTCAACTGTATTTATCCTCCATTATCTTACTTCTAAGACGTTTATGATGATGGGTATGTTAAAAACCAAATCTTCAACTCCTCCTCAATCTTAGAGAAATATTATAAAGGAAATTTACTCGGTAATTCTTCGTCTGCAAAAGGAAGCAGGTGGCCCTCCTTCTCCCCCAGGAATAGGAGAAAATTACCCAGGACATCTGGGTGAGGAGAGCTTTAGCAGGGTAGGAGAGAGCTGTCAGCAGAAGTAGGGGATGAAGATTGAGATGAGGATCTGCTCATCTTCATGCACGGTTTCTTTAACTTTGAACTTCATGATGATCTTTGCTACACCTCGCCTTGCACCTCACCACCCACAGTGTGGACCTCGAGCATTCGGGTCTGCTCTGATGATTCTGTTAAAATCAATTAGCAAGTATTTGCGGAGTGCCTGCCCCGTGGCAGGAAGCATCTGGGGTGCTGAGGATAGAGGAGTGACTCAATAGCCTGCAAAGACCCCTTCCTGCTGGACTTGCAGGGGAGTCCAGTCCAGGTAGGTGTGAGAAGGCCCCACCTTCTTGCTTGGCAATCGACCACGGAAGGCCTGGACGCAGTGAATACAGCAAAGAGTTTTGTGGCTCTGTGTTCTTGCAGATGCCACTTCTCTGTGCTGGTCTAACTCTTGCTTGGCTGTCAGTGCCCACTCCAGAAAGCCTTCACTGATTCCATCCAGGCCCTGGCCAACTGGTCTCCTTCAGCATTCCCTCCATATCCTCTGTACCCCTGTCACCAAACTTGCTGTTGTGTTTGTAGTTACCTGGTTTGGGGGTCTGTCTCTTCTACTGGAAGGTGAGCCCCTGGAGAGCAAGGATCTTGTCTTGATTTTCTCATGTCCCTAGCATTTGGCCTTGTGTATGCTGGCATGTAGTATGTGCTCAGTAAAAGTGTGAGGAGCGATTGGATGAAGGAAGGAATGATGCTCAGTGTCACAGGACACCCACAGTATCCACAGTACTTGCTCTCCATCTGTAGAAGCTCCCTAAAACTCATGCAAAGGCCAAATGGCTCTGACGTAGTCTTCATAACACCCAAGGCCACTTTCCCATAGCAGTAGCTTCTGGACACTGGAAGGAAAGGACTTCGCCCAGTGTGGTGGGGCAGGGTGGCAGGGGGCGAGCACACTGTGGCACAGCCTTCAGTGATGTGTAAAGCTATGTTTGCTGCTCTAACAAACCTGGGAGAGCAGACTGAGGCCCTGGAGGTGGGGTGGCTGTGGACAACAGCTGGCAGGAGGGAGGAGAGAACAGACCACATAAACGACAATTACATGCTGAGTGGTACCAGCAGCACCACCCCGCGGGCATCATGGGGCCACCTCCCAGCAGAGAGCCTGATGCCCCCCAGTGTCTTGGGACAGAAGAGAAGGCCCATTGATGTTCACTGTGCAATCTAAAGCAAGGCAGAGAATTTTCATCCCAGAAAAGCTTTTCCTGAATGTATAATGATTAAACTAATTTGTGTTTAGTTAAAAATGTCTCTGCATTGAATAGTCCATTCAGCCATGATGCTCCTAACAGAGCTGTCTGCCATTCGGGTTCAACTCCATGAACATGGCCAGTGTTTGGGAAGTTTAATTCTTGTAGCTTTCCATCCCTTCTCATTCCAGAAGGCCTCTTTCCCCATCCTGCCATCCTTGGACCCAACCCCAATCCAAGGATAGGAAGAGGGACCCTACCGTGAGTCTGGGACCCGAGATCTCCAGAGGGCTTGCTGGGCCATGATGGTGCCCATGTCCTGGCACATGTGGACCTGCACCTCCAGCCTCATTCTCAGCTATCTCTTGGGTTTGGTTTTGTTTTTCACTGTGACATAGGAATACCAGGGTGTAGTTGTCTTTGCTGTTAATATATAAATGTCCAGTTTAAGATGGAAAACCACGAGGGTGCCTAGAGGAGAACTTTCTCCTGTCACATGCCTGTGAGAAACTGCACAGACCAGAGATGTGAGATAACTTGGCTTTTGTATCTTTAAAGAGATGATGCTCCATACCTCGTATATGCCAACCTCATTAGGAGGCACCTGCAGAAATCAGGGGCTTTAGCCCTTTGAGGTTTTGATCTAACCTGGAATATGCATTATTGTCAAGCATCTTCTTTATAGATAGTTGATTTTTTTTGACAGCAGAGACAGATTTTCATATTTGACAATCCCTCCCCCCCTTTTTTCAGTTCAATGAGAATTTATGCATTTATTTTTAATCATATATTTCCACTACAAAAATAAGCCATGTTTAATTAAGAAAATTTAGAAACTACCAAAAAGCACTAATGCACAAAATCACCCTCCTATCTTTCAGCATGGATAATGAGCTAATGTTTTAGGGCACATTCTTTCAGCTGTGAATATAAATGTGCATCTGAAACAAAAATGGGATCATCTTGCATCTACTTTGTACCCTGTGTTTTTTAAATATCTATTCAGTTCATTCAGCAGATATTTACTGAAGGCCTACTATGTGCTGGACTCCATTCTAGGCACTGGGGGTTACGTCTGTGAAGCAAGCAGGCAAAATTCCTCGTGCCTTTGAGTTTTTCTCTAGCGGGAGAGTCTGACAGTGAAGAAGTGAGTATGTACAGTACTTGGGCCAAACAGGGTTCAGTGATAGGAGGGAAATGAAGTCCAGAAAGGGCCAGGAGCTGTTGGGTGTTGGCGGTAGGAGGGTTGGGAGTTTACCCAGTGTGGTCAGAGAAGGCTCTGCTGAGAAAGTGATATTTGAGCAAAGACTTGCTGGAGGCAGAGGAGCTTTGTGGCTCCCTGCAGAATGCCTTCTAGATGGAGGGCACCACATAGGCAAGCAGGACTGGCTGCTTCCAAGAACCGCAATGGGATGCTCGGAGGGAGCAGAGTGCAGAGGAGGGGAGTGGAAAGGGAGGTCAAAGATAACGAGCCCGGTGGCTCTGTTGCCAGAGGGGCGACAGGATCTGACAGCTTTCACAGCTGTGGCTCTTGCTGACGGGACAGAGTGTGGGGGGCGGGAGTGCAAGCCGGGGGGAGTCTGGAAGCTGTTGCTTGGGAGGGAGGGCGTCAGGACCAGACTGCCCCACTCACCTCAGACCCCTCTGAGTAGAAAAGCAATTCACAAAAGTGTGAAGATGTGTTAGGAAGCCCTCACCAATTTATTTCATTCACATTTAAAAAAACATATATGCACAATAGTGATATATGATTTTCAAACTGCTGTCTAAATTAGTCTAAAATAGCTTTCTCTGTAAGTGGAAAATACAGGTTCTAAGTGATTAGAAAATGTTGTCTTTTTTTTTTTTTAAGATTTTATTTATTTATTTGATAGAGAGAGAGAGCACACAGAGGGAGAGGGAGAAGAAGACTCCCCGCTGAACAGGGAGCCCGACGCGGGGCTGGATCCCAGGATCCTGGGATCATGACCTGAGCTGAAGGCAGACGCTTAACTGACTGAGCCACCCAGGCGCCCCAGAGACTATTGTCTCATTTGGCACATTTTTGCTTAATGAGTCATCTGAACATGTTGGTACCTTAGGTTGGATGAAATACAGAATTAGGAATAGAGCAGAAGTTCTATTGACAGTCTCCTGGAGAGAATTGCCCAGATGGAGTGGACACCCTGTCGCATGTGACACACTCGCATCCTGTGTAGGGCCAGGGCGGGGGCTGTCTCTCCTCCGGCCCCTCTGTCCAAGCCCCTGCGTCCCACCCCCACTCTCAGCACGTCCCAGGGCAGGGAGCTTCCTGCAGGGACCTCTCTGCTCCTGCCATTTCTTCTGGTCCAGGGTGCACGGAAAGCACGGTGATGGCATTACCATGGTCCGGTAGTTCAGCGGCCATCCTCCACCTGAAAATGACAGGTCATCTGAGTTAGGACTCTAACGGAAAAGCTGGGCCGTATGGTCGCCATGCCTCAGTAATCACTTAGGTCATGAAAGAGCCAGTCTTTAGGGCAGAGGAATCCTGGCTTTCTTCGCTGCGGTTCACATGCTAGCTTGAAGCTTTTGGCTTCCTGGAATTTTAAATCAAATTCAAAATCACTCAGCAGAAACTTCGAAATGCCACCGTTCTCCTGACAAGCTCTTGCACTTTCTCAACAGTGGATGGGTATGTTGGGCTGTTTACACTGTGCATTGAAACCTGTACTTTTAACTGCAGATTCCCAGGTTCTGTGTCTATAATTGGATGTCTCGGGTGGTCTGGGAGGCCCCGAGTTTAGAATAATGACACTGATTTTGTCACAGAGGAGCTGTAGAGACTTCAGGCAAGACGGTGCTATTTGGGGACATCCCTGCAGAGACCACACCCGGCTGGGAGGCTTGCAGGGGGAAGCCAGCTGGATTCCTTAGCGACTGTCCTCTCCTTGGTCCCTGAGCTTCACCTGCCTCCTAACCCCCAGCAAGTCTGAAAGCTACCGTTCTCAGATAAGAAAGCAGACGGGTATAAAAATGAGCCTCTGGAGTCTCCGATGACACCAAGAGCCACCTTTGCAATTTACAGATATGTATGTGGAGTTCTCCCCTCATCAGCCTTTCTCTCTGGCTTTGAGCTTTTCCTTCCAGTTTCTCTTGTTATGGGTACCCCCTTTGCCCCTGGATTCATTTATTTAAATTCCCTCCTTCCAGGGGCTCCTGGGTGGCTCAGTTGGTTAAGCATCTGCCTTTGGCTCAGGTCATGATCCCAGGGTCCTGGAATCAAGCCCCGCATCCGGCTCCCTGCTCAGTGGGGGGCCTGCTTCTCCCTCTCCTTTTTCCTCTCCCCCTGCTTATGCACTAGCTCTCTCTCTCTCTCTCGCTGTCAAATAAATGAATAAAATCTTTTTTTTTAATTCCCTTCTTCCAGATCATATTGGAAGATTCATCGTTATGTGCAATCAGCAAGAAGGGGGCTTTTCAGACACTGGAGGTCTCTTACAGGGAAATGACAGTCTTAAGAGTTTTATGAAATCATCATTTTTCCCCATTCTAGAGTTGTGAGCGGAAGTTATTTCTGAATCCACTTTTTTCTCTATTTGTCTCTAGGAAATGTGCTTATCCTTGCCCTGTAGTGGTACTTTTATTACTAAGTATGTGATTAAGGAACAAATCATACAATTAATGGTGTTTATGTCCCTGCCTATAAATGAAAAATACATTTATTTTACAGTGACTCATATGAAAAGGAGAAACATCATTTTTATTACAACCCTTACAACCTCCATCCCTCACAAAGCTACTCTGTTATTATTTCAGACATGTGAGTCATTGGCTCAGATTATTTCATTTTATGATCATTTGCCCTAACTATCTATTACCAAAATGCATTGCAATCAAGATTCGGCAATGTAAAATAATAGGTTCACTTTGTGATTTCTGAGACATAGAAACATCTTTTGGTGGAATATAGCATCCCAGAGGCAAGGCTGCCTCCCCCCTCCCATATGAACTTCCTCGCATGCCTCGTTTCTCTGTAAAGAATAGTGAATCTGGCGTTTATGCATCCACACGTATAGGACAGAACACAAATATCAAACATAGTTTATGTTGGGTCAGAGGTCATGAGCTACAATTAACAGGATTGTTTTTCTGTATGTGCATCCATCTGCAGGCAAAAAATTAAAAGATGACTCAAATTGTTTTGATATGGGAAAAGATTCTCTACTTTTTGTTCCAAAGGCCACCTGGTTTTAATGTCTCTGCCACATCTTGTTAATGTTTTATTTTGTTTTGTTTTTCTTTTTAAGTAAAGCTAATCTTCCCCCCAAAGAATGTCCTGTGGAGAGGCAGAGAGACCTAGCTACCCAGTAATGAAATCCAGATTTCCTCTTTGAAATGTTTCAGAAATTAATGTGGCCCAAGGAGTTTTGTCCAAGGAATTAGTTGTATGTCACATTCTAACCTGTGAGCCAGTCTCTAAATATGAATGCAGAATTAATGACAGAATTGATTCTGGGATGTCAGTATCTGTTTGATGGTAAATAATGTTGTCAGAATTAGTGACGAAACACCCTGATTGCATAGGCTCGGGTAACATAGCACCAGACAACAGCTCTGCCCTTCCTCAATAAACACCAAAACACAACTCATTATTTTCGATAAAGATTTGAGAAGATTGCTGGTAGAAGTGAAAACATTCCTTGTAGGGGTGCCTGGGTGGCTCGGTTGAGCATCTGACTGACTTTTGATTTCAGCTCAGGTCATGATCTCAGGGTCATGGGATCAAGCCCTGCATCGGGCTCCACGCTGAGCATGGAGTTTGCTTGGTATTCTCTCTCCCTCTTCCTCTGCCCCTCCTTCTCTCTCTCCCTCTTTTAAAGATTTTATTCATTTATTTGAGAGAGAGAGAGAGACAGAGATAGCAACAGAGAGCACGACCGGGGAGGAGAAGGAGAAGCAGGCTCCCTGCTGAGCAGTGAGGCTCGATCTCAGGATCCTGGAATCATGACCTGAGCCAAAGGCAGATGCTTAACCGACTGAGCCTCCCAGGCACCCCTCTCTCAGAAAGAAAAGAAGGAAGGGAGGGAGGGAGGGAGGGAGAACATCCCTTCTAACCTTTTGGCAATGCTACATTTTCTGATTTTTACCTGGAAGGACCTCTCTTTACCTCTGACATACAACGAGGTGACAGTCTGTGGTGGGTATTCAGTCACCACAAGCCAGAGCCTACCGGCCCCCACTGACGTGCACCGTGGGGAGGGGGGCCCTGGGATGGCTTTTCATCAGGTTAGCATTTCTTTGGTCTGGTGCTAAATTAGCTCATTTCTTTCATGCTATGAAAACGCATGCTTTTGGATTCTTAGTTTTTTTCCCCTCCTGTCACTTTCCCATTGAGCTTTATGAAGACTGAGATGCTTGTAGCCTGTTTTCCACAGGCCCTGGGTTGTATGTAGGTCACAGTTCTTCCGATAGAGAGAGGACTGCATTTGGTGTTTATGTCTTTGGCAGCTGCACCATCATCTTGTATCAAATCCAGGCCCTTGGGGGAAGGAGTCTTCCTCCTCACAGATGGCACTCGGAATTGGAGATCCCAGCTACAGTTGCTCAGAAATGTGAAGGAGCCATTTTCAAGTTGTCTGAGCCCAGGCTAAGAATTTTCTTTGCTGCGTGCAGCGCTTGGGCTACGAAGCTGTGCTGGTCGCTGTGGGTTGGCTGGGATTTCCCGTTAGTCTTGCCTCCCTCCCGAGGGAGGTCTAGCGATCCCTGTTTTGGACAGGGTCTGCTGATTGCCTTGTCTTTACCGGAAGGACTGCAGATGTTCTCCGCTCTCTCCGCTTTCTCTCCGCAGTTGGAAGGTGCACTGATCTCATCGTGTGCTTAGGGGTGTGAATTTTGCTGCTTCTTATAAAGAGTGTTGTCCAAGATTTCAGAGAGAAACTAGACATTGTTCTTTGTCGCACAGAGGCTGGTCAAGAGCACCTAGTATTGTCCAAAGTTGTACCAACATAAGGAACTTTATCTGCTAGGACTTCAGGGCGTGGAGGGGTTGCAGGTTCTAGTTAGTACTCACAGGATGTGTGAGCATTGCACACTGGACTCAGCGAACTGGGGAGAATCTCCTCCTTCTCTTGGCCAGGGAAGCGTCCTGGACAATGTAGATCCTCAGCGCCTGCTTGGAGGAAGTTACTTGCAACTCCCTTAAGCTCGTACCTAGCAGGCTTAGAAGACAGAGAAAGGAGTTCTAGACACAGGACACACTGTTGAGGTGGACAGTGTGGCTGATCTGATTTTCCTCCTCTTTTCCATGTTATTATAAAATTCGGTTGAATGAGGCCCATTCATTTAGTCACTCAGCAAGTGTTTTCTAAACACCTGCCCTGCGTGAGGCATTGTGCTGGGTGTTGCGAAGGACACAACGGTGAGCGGGGCCAAGTGTCGCCCTCCAGGCCTCCAGTCCAGTTGGGTGCATGGGGTGTGTCCCAACAGCCACAAGTACCACGGAGAGGAGCAAGCAAAACAGTACGGAGGTTCAGAGGAAGAAGCCATCACTTCTGTGTGTGGGGGGGGGAGGTGAGCCAAGATAAACTTTTCACAGAGTCATTATAGGATCTTGAACGTTGGGTCTGAGGGAATTCCAGATACCAGGGCTGGGTGAGCAAGTGCCTGTTGGGGAAGGCCGAGAGGTCATGGATGCCTGAGAAGGAACATGAACTTAACTTAGCAGGAAAAGGGGTCGAGGCGCAGGCTTTGGGGCCGAGGTGCATGGCCTAGAGCTGGGAGCTTGTTTGGGAAAATTGAAGTGGGGCCTGGCCTGCAGAGATCTGGCCCCCAGGAGGGAGAAGCCCAGGGATACAGTGCTTGGGAGTTACTCCGTGAGGTGCCTGCAAGAATGGAATGGGGCAAAGTGAGGTGGGAGGATGGGCCTCGGGCAGGAGGAAGGCTGTCTCCTCTCTATTTAGGAAGAGGGAGGGACAATGCGGTGCCCATAGGGCAGTGCACTGAGGTTCCCCTAGGGGCTTCTGAGGAACTCACAGACTCAGGGACAGAGAGCCAGGTTTAAAATCTGGTGGGCCTGGGGCGCCTGGGTAGCTCAGTTGTTAAGGGTCTGCCTTCGGCTCAGGTCATGGCCCCAGGGTCCTGGGATCGAGCCCCACATCTGGCTCCCTGCTCAGTGGGAAGCCTGCTTCTCCCTCTCCCACTCCCCCTGCTTGTGTTCCCTCTCTATGTCTGTCTCTCTATCAAAAAAAAAAAAAAAATCTGGTGGGCCTGAAAGTGCAAAGCCACCTTACAACAGCATTTCCCCATCCCGCTTCCTGCCCCTTATCCCCTTGTCCTCTCTTCTCCAGCCGCCTGTGGCTAGAAACTGCACCAGACCAGCTGGGGAGGCCTAACTCAAAACCAAGTTAGAAGTTTCCACCATTACCTGGGGTTGTTACACTTCTAATTACTTAAACAAGACTGTTGGCTGCTTAAAGTGACCAAAGGACTTCCTGTCACCTTCTCCTCATGACTGGAAAAGTCAGGGGACCTGCCTGAGTTTTTTACCCAGGAGCAGGGGCAAGACCAGAAAAATTTGTATTTCGGATTCTCGAGGTGTTCGTCTATGTTGGACAAGAAGCCCTGGCAAGTCATAGGCATTCACTTGTCAGCTGGACTCTTCCTGGTCTTCCTCTCCTGGACAGGGTCTGAACTAATCCACACTCAGCACAAATAACCTAAACCACAACGTATTGTCTGTGGGATGAGAATGTGCCAGGGGAAAGAACACTCAAGTTAAAGACATTGCTCTCTGATTTTCAATGTCACATGTTAGCAAACTAGGGCAGTGGGCATCCTTGGTGATGGGGAGGTGAGGAGAGGCAGGTGGAGGTGAGGGGAGGCCTCTGGAGCTGTCAGCCTGGAGAAGCAGGTGGCCCTTAAAGATAACAGCCCCACGTGCCGTGCGCTTGGGACAACGAGAAACCATTTAGGACGTGGCTTACTCATTAGCAAGATGCATCCTGTGGGACTTGGAGCAGGCAGACTTTGAGGTCAACCATGTGACATTTCAGACCTAAAAGGGAAAGACGAATATGCCATAACCTGAGATCTACTAACCCACCTTCGCAGGGGGTTTCCAGCAACAATGAAGTTGCCTTCATCCAGGGAGAAGCCAAATGAAGCTAAATAATTCACAGCTCACGACACCCATAGTGGATCCCATCCTACTGCCTGGTCTGTCCCGTCATATTGTCCAGCTCTGCCCTGGGTGCTGCTGCATAATGACTCTTCCAACTGTTTCCTATCCAAACTCCTGAATAATGAGAAAGAGGAGAAAGCTTGGCCTGAAATTTAAATTCTGGGAGATCATCTTCTACATAATCATTTCCCTAATCATTTTATAAAATACATATACACAGACACATACACACATATATGGTCCACCTAGAGTAGATTCTTGTAGACTAAAAAAAATATTTTAGGGTTACTGATTCAAAGGACATGCACCCTGTGTATAGCAGCATTATCAACAATAGCCAAATTATGGAAAGAGCCCAAATGTCCATCGACAGATGAATGGATAAAGAAGATGTGGTATATATATATACACATACACATACATACAATGGACTATTACTCAGGCATCAAAAAGAATGAAATCTTGCCATTTGCAATGATGTGGATGGAGCTAGAGGGTATCACGCTAAATGAAGTAAGTCAGAGAAAGACACATACTATATGATTTCACTCATATGTGGGTTTTAAGAAACAAAACAGATGAACATAGGGGAAAGGGGAAGGGGGAAAAAAGAGAGAGGGAAGCAAACCATAAGAGACTCTTAGTGATAGGGAACAAACTGCAGGTTGATGGAGGGAGGTGGGTGGGGGATGGGCTAGATGGGGGATAGGCATTAAGGAGGGCACTTGTGATGAGCACAGGGTGTTGTATGTAAGTGATGAATCACTGAATTCTACATCTGAAACCAGCTTTACCATATATGTTAACTAACTAGAATTTAAATAAAAACTTGAAAAGAAAAAAAATATTTTAAGGCTAATATAAATAGAGATCTGTTAGTACCACGGTCAATTTTATGCCTTTGATACGGACTGTGTTTATTCCTGATTGTGGTACCCTATCACATTTTCAAGACTTAATATGGTGGAGGTTGTTTTTTATATGACAATAAGTGTAGCAAAGATAATGTCATATTTTATGACACAAATACTTCTTAATGACCCTCTAGAGGTTGAGTTCCTTGCTCTTAACTCCAGGTTGATATCACAGTCAGAGATTTAATCAACAGACTTGCAGCAATTGATTTTTATTACCAGCTCTTCATAGAAGCTCCACATCACAGTCCAAATGTGCCAAACTTAACATAATAGACACGCCTGAGAGGCACCTATCCCCAGAGCCCACTGCATCACACCACACCATGAGCTGGGATTCAACCCCATACGGACATTTGGATTCCGAGTTTGATTCAGTAGTAAATGTGATTTTGATTGTCACTTTATATCAAGTCCCTGGGTGGGGCCATCCTTTAAAATCTTCTAATTGTCTAAATCTTGTTCCCTTTACAAATCCAGGATTAGACATTAAATGCCATTTGCCAGATGTGGTGTCCCCAGTCTCTTAAATGTTTGTTTATTCAACTTGAAGCTTTTCACACTTTTTAGGAAAACTGGAAGCCCATTAAAGGGTATTAATTATGTTAGTATTTGCCAGAAAACACTCGAGGAAAGCAATGGTTTGTTTTTTTTTTTTTTAATGCAGAGCAAAATCAGTTGGATTAAAAAAGTCCTTTCCATAGTTTAACTGAATACTTTCACAAAGCAGATGTCTTTAGGTTAGACAGTCTTATATTCCCTTTTTCCACAGCAAGTTCTTTATGTCTACTGGCTCTCTTCGCCAAATTTGCTTTCCTACAAGAAACTCTGAGAATGTTCATAAAGGCTCTAAGCGTCTGGGAGTTTGGGCAGGGTCATAATGATGCAGGAATGACAATGAACAGTTTTTCATGATTTCCCGAGTCCCATGAAGGGAAGTCACAACTGACAACCCAGCGAGTAAAGTGTGACATGATATCAGTGATGGTTGTTTTGTTCTGTTTTTGCAGGTGTGGGAGCGATGAAAGAGATGTTAGGTCATATATTTTTGTCTCTCTAAATCAGCTGATGCTCCTGGAGACCACAGGCCTAGTCATGTTGGGGGTCACTCCTCCACCTTCTTAACGTTGTTGGAAATTCTCTGGGTTCCTTCAGTACAGAGAATTCAGGAGAGGCCTTTGGTCTTCAGGTCACTGTAACCATCCCACAGAGACCTGTCCAATTCACCAGGCCTCTAGAAGACCAGATGGTCTCACAGGCCTGGTGCTGGTCTCAGCAAAGGGGATCATGCCCTGTGGTCCTCGAGACCTGGACTCTTGCCAAGATCCCCTTGCTTGATAGTGACCTCACCACCTCCCCTGCAAACCCTGCACAGGAATGGGGTGCTGGTCCCTAACATGCTCAGGATGGAGCCCCCTGCTCACCTCCTTGTCTTGAGCAGATCTTTCCTCTCCAGCTCCCTCTCTTTCTTTCGTCTTGAGTATCTGCACGAGTATCACCCGATGGGGTGGACCATCTAGGAGGTGGTTTCCATTTCAGCTATGACAATTCTGTGATTTCACATTGTGTTCCTTGATGCCCACTTTGTGTCTGACCGTGGCGACAACAAACTGACCGTGGTCATTGCAGATCCCAGCCCCACTCAGCTCCAGGCATCGAGCGAGTTCTCCCTCTGCTTCTCGCCACCTGCATGGAATCGAGGGTCCGTGACTGTGGGCCAGGGTGCGGTGCTTGAAGCTGCCCCAGAGCCCAACCGGTATAGACGTTAGTCCCCCTGACTCATCCCGGTCCTCGCTGCATGCCGGCTCCCAGGACTGAAGGACAGGGAGGAGGTTTCATAGAACTGAGTTGGGCCACGTTCTTCAGCTGGTAGCGCACATGCCTTCTGGAAAGCAGAAGTGTATTATACCCCAGCTGCCTAAATTCCTTTAAGCCTCTTCAGACAGGCTTGCAAGTTCATTTCCATAGCTCATTAACCTCTTTTGGATAGACTAGCTCCAAAAGATTGAAAAATGGTTTCTTGCCTTTGAAGGGTGAATTTGCGGTTCTCAGCTTTTTTATGCCATGAAGGTATTCGATTCAGGAAGGAGAGGCTGGGTCTGGCTAAGATGGCTCGAAGCTGGTGTCTTCTTTTATTATGCAGTTCCAGGGAAGGGCGGGAAGATCACACAGATTGACGAGCTGCATTGACTGCAGAGGGTCCAAGCTCTGCACATCCTATGTTGATTGCAGAGCACGGTGATTGTCATTTGCCTGCCACTGTCTTTCCCGAGGAGCACCGTGGGAGCAGAGGGCCTGGGTTACTGAGGCTGGGAAGGGAGGGTTCAGTTGTCCTCAAGAGAGAACTGCAGTCCTCCCCAAATGTAAATGCTTAACATAGATGAATTTTTAATGGAAATCAATTTTGCTCCTCCAACAAGGCTTTTGGCTTCTTGGAAAATATAGACCGTTCACTGTTGATTACTGACATTATATTTCCTTTTCTCCCCCTCTCCCCGCACCCCCCCTCATTCCAACCTGTTGGCAGCTGTCCGTACCTAGCAGTGAAAATCACCCCCGCCATCCCCGTGGTTGGTGGCATCCTCTTCTTCTTTGTGATGGGGACCCTGCTGCGCACCAGCTTCAGTGACCCGGGAGTCCTTCCGAGAGCCACGCCCGATGAAGCCGCCGACCTGGAGAGACAAATAGGTAACCCCGAAGGGCTGCCCTTCCCCTCGGGTCCCTTCCCACGGGGGCTTGGCCGCCGTGTGGGAGGCGGGCCAAGGTGCCCATGCCGGAGGGGCAGGCAGGGCGCTGGACAGTGATGCGTAACCCGGGAGGCGTCCGGGAAGTCCTCGTTCCCTCGGCGGCAGGACGGCCTGAGTAGGAGGTGGGATGTGAAGTGGTTGGAGGTAAGGCCAACGGCCAGCGGTGCCATCAAACAGAGGTGCCGCCATCACCACGCTCTGGGTCCTGATGTTTCTTTGAAACCCAAGCCCATCTGAGAAGTAGTCTCTGTCCTGAAAGACCCATCGCTGTAGGCGGCTGCTCTCTGTTCCCTTTATAATCATCATACTTACTGCTGGTTTCCATGCCAGAAACCTGGGCAGGTTACATCTTCCCCTGCTGTCTCGTTTATCCAGCCTAGGACCCAGAAACTTCCTTTATTAAGGCAACAAAGATATATATTCGTGATATATATGGAGATGAATAGCTTTCGTTTTTCTTAGATATTGGAACCCTGTACTGAAATGTAAAAAGTTTACAGCGACCCATTTTAAACATATTAGAACAAATCCTAATCCCTCACAGGGCAAACTTGCAAAGTTCTATTTTTAGTTAAAAAGAGCTTTTTCTTGCTCTTGAAAGTTTGCACTTGTGAACATGTAGCCTTGCAGTGACACGATGATGATCTGACAAGCGTGGCAGAGGACTTGCGGTGACTCTGTGTGAACGTAAAGCTTAGCTGTTCCGCCTACTCCGTGGGCTTCTCTTCCCAGCCTCACTCAGCCAAAAGGCCCCCGCTTTCTGGTGTCACGAGATAGGAGTGTGGGTCTTGAAAGGAAGCATGTGCTGTGGGCTGCCATCCCCAGGTACCAAAGCATGGCTGTGTCCTCTGGGCATCTGCCTCCATCCTTCGTCCCGGCCATGCAGGAGGGGAGCAGTAAAGGAGTCCATGATGGGAGTGTATGGTGGTGGTCTGCTGGCCGCAGCCTTCTTGTGTCCTGAGGCAGGCAGGCAGACGAAGGAAGAATCAGCAGTGGAGAGACAGTCTGTCTCATATCTAGTGCATCTTGGGATTTTAAGACATTAATTATATGTTAATTCATAATTTAAAGCCTTACATTTATAACATGTGAATCATTTGTAAAGGCCATCCAGGGCTATCACTGAATTGATCATACCCAAGCAAGTTTGGGAAGAAGATTTTATTATTACATCCATTTTGCAAATAAGGAAACAGAGCCCCAAAGAGGTTAAGTGGGAGAAAGTGGCAGAGCCAGAGCCCTGAACCCGGGTCTCCTGGGTCTCAGCCTTTATTCTTTCCAGGGTGTCATGTCATGGGGAAGAGACAGGCCCAGTTTCCTTCAGAAACAGAACTGGGCCTGTGGAAACTTCATAGCCTCTACCCACATCACCTTAGCACACAGCTTGAAAATCTTCTACTCAAGTGGTACATAGAGAACCCAGCTCTTTACACTGGCTTTGAAGCATTTTCCTGCTGTGATCCTATTTTCTATCCCACCTCTTGGTTAGTGCAAGGAGCATCTGCAAAATCAGCAAGATTAGGAACCGGGGATGATAAAGAGTGCCATTGGAATTCTCTATTATAAATGCAAATTCTAAGAGGTACAGAGTTTCTGTTCATCCTTGTTAATATTGAGGAAGTTGAGTGATCCACTAAAGTGGTTTTTTTTTTTTTTTTTTGGCTTTGAGTTGATAACCTAAGAGTGGTTTTTTCAACATGAGTATTTTTAAAACTGGCTCTGCCCCATGCCCCCAGAGACTCAGAATCTGTGAAAGTACTAGATGGGGTAAAGGATGAAACCAAATCTTGTTTCAAATGAGGGAGAGTAGAGGGTCTTTAGAGATGGGATAGCATGGCAGACGTGAGTTGCTGTACACATCCCTTCCCCAAGAGGCAACAAGAAAAGTGGACAAAGTAGTCACAATCATTTCATGGCTCTAGAATTCAACTGTACTGCGGGGCAGTTATTCATGAAAATCTAGTGGACTTTGGGTAAGAATAGTGGGTGTCTATGACAGTCTCACTTGGGGCTGCTCCAATGTCCACCTGAATTCCAGAGGTGAGGCAGTTCTACCTGGACAGAGCAGACTCTGAAAACCAGCAGCTTATCTGTCTGAGGGGCTAATTTGCTTTGGAGTGAAGTATGGGAAAAAATCAGTAACTGAAACTTTCACCTTAAGAAACTAGAAAAAGGGCAAACTAAACTCAAAGCAAGCCATAGTAAGACCATATTAACAAGAGTGGAGGGATGCCTGGGTGGCTCAAGTCAGTTAAGTATTGGCCTTCGGCTCAGATCATGATCCCCAGGGTCCTGGGATTGAGCCCCTTGTCAGTCCTCAGTTGGGCTCCTTGCTGAGCGGGGAGCCTGCTTCTCCCTCTACCTGCTGCCCCCGCCCCCCCCCCCATTTGTGGGCTCTCTGTCTCTCTCTGACAAATAAATAAATAAAATCTTTAAAAGAAAAAAAAAAGATGAGTGGAAATCAATGAAATAGAATACAGAAAACAACAGAGAAAATCAGTGAGACCCAAAGTTAGTTCTTTTAGAAGATTAACAAAATTGACAAATCTTTAACTATATTATTTGCCACCCCTTCCAAAAAAAGACACAGAGAATATACAAATTACCAAAATCAGGAATGAAAGCAGAGGCATCACCATTGACCCTAAGGTATTAAAAGGATTTTAACTTTATGCCACAAATTAGACAACTTAGATGAATGGACAAATTCTTAGCAGGCCACAGTTACCAAAGAATGACTCAAAAAGAAATAGGAAAGCTGAAGAAACCCATAACAAATAAAGAAGTCGGCTGTCCATATGTAGAAAGATGAATTTGAATCCTTACCTCACACCATACACACAATTTAATTCTAAATGGATTATAGACCTCAATTTAAGAGCTAAAACTCTAAAACTTCTAAAGAGAGCATAGAGAAAATTTTCATGACCTTGGGTTAGGCAAAGAGTTCTCACATAGGAGTGCCTGGGTGGCTCAGTCAGGTAAGGGGCCGATTCTTGATTTCAGCTCAAACCATGATCTCAGGGTCCTGGAATTGAGCCCTGCTGGACTCTGTGCTCTGCACAGAATCAGCTTGAGTATTCTCTCTCTCTCCTTTTCCCTCTGCCCTTCCCCCTCCACTCATGCTTACACACACTCTCTCTCTAAAATAAATAAATTTAAAAAAAAATAGAGTTCTTATATAGACACCAAATGCATGATCTGTAGAAAGAAAAAGATAATAAATTGGAGTTTATCAAATTAAAAACTTCTGTGCTTCAAAAGATACCATTTAGGGCACCTGGGTGGCTCAGTCGGTTGAGCGACTGCCTTCGGCTCAGGTCATGATCCTGGAGTCCCGGGATCTAGTCCCGCATCGGGCTCCCTGCTCGGCGAGGAGCCTGCTTCTCCCTCTGACCCTCCCCACTCTCATGCTCTCTCTCTCTATCTCATTCTCTCTCTCAAATAAATAAATAAAATATTAAAAAAAAAAAAAGATACCATTTAGAAAACAGAAAGATAAGCCACAGACTGGGAAAAAGTATTTGCACATCATATATCTGATGAAAGTATCTTGTACTTGTATCTAGAATATATTAAGATCTCTTACAACTCAATAATAAGACAAACAACCCAATGATAAATGAGTAAAGGATTTGAACAGACATTTTTCCAAAGAAGATATATGAATGGCCAATGAACACATGAAAGGACGGAAATGCAAATCAAAACCACAATGACGTACCACTTCACACCCACTAGAATGGCTCTAATCCAAAAGCCTGACAATAACAAATATTGGTGAAGATATGGAGAAATTGGAACCCTCATGCATTACTGGTGGTGATGTAGAATGGTGCAACCACTTTGGAAAGCACCTCCCCAAAATTCCTCAAGAAGTTAAGCATAGATTACCATATAACCCAGCAAGTCTGTTTCTAGGTATATATCCAAGAGAAATGAAAACCTATGTCTCTGATGTGCATTATACTTAATACCCCCAAACTGGAAACAACCCAAATGTCCATCAGTGGGCAAACTGATAAACAACACATGGTACATCCACACGGTGGAATACCATTAAGTGATAAAAAGGAGCCCAGTGTTGACACATGCTATAACATGGATAAATGGTAAAAACACACCAAGCGAAAGAAGCCAGATCAGAAGGCTACCTATTGTGTAGTTCCATGTGTATGAAATGTCCAGAAAGGGCAAATCTGTAGAGACAGAAAGCAGACAAGTGATTGCCTGGGGTGGGGGCAGGAGTGAGGGTCGCCGCACTTGGACGGGAGAGAACTTGCTGGAATGGTGAAAAGGGTCTAAGAGTGGATTGGGGTGCTGGTGGCAGAACCCAGTACATTTCTTAAAGGTCATGTTATTGCATACCTCCAGAGGATAACTGCTAGGTTTGTAAGTTAGAGCACAATGAACTGTCCAAAAAAGAGAAGAGGAAGGGGAGAGGAGGAAGATGGAGCAGAAGAGGAAGAAGGGCCCACTCATCTCTAGTTGTATGGCGTTAGGCTGGTTCTAAAATGGGAATAATGACACATACCCTATAAGGTTCTTCTCAGGATCGGCTCAGTAAACAGTTGGGGGTTTTGTTTTTGTGTTTTTAAAAAGAAAAATTCTTCTTTTCCCACCCAGTTCTCTCCTCGCCTTCCACATACATAGATTATCATAAAAGAATTCTCCACCTGCCACGTGATAGGAATAAATGGCAGAGCTGGTCTAATTCTTTATTAGGATTGCTCCCCTGTATTGCTTGGCTGTGGAGAATACGATTATGTTTCAGTGAAACCTTAGCACATTTATTTTGTGCTATCTGACTGAAGACAGAAAAATGAAAATTAGATTTGGAAACTTATTATTATTAGTTATTAATTCTAATTATCTGTAGGAGGTCTCTCCTTATAGAAGTCCATGGTAGGCACTTGAAACCAGCCATCTGAGCAACTGAGTGAAGCTGTCCAAGGGTGGGACCAGCCTGCCTGTCCTCGGACTTCTGGAGGGGAGTAGGTGGTGAGGAGGAGGAGGAGGCTCCGTGTCTCAGTCTGTTACAGTCTCTTGAAATGCCTTACCCTTCTTTTTTTTCTGAAAGACCTTTCCTGGTTCGTTACATTGCAGCTAAAAAAGACATCCAAGAATGGCAGTTGGGGTGTAGGGAGGTCTCGCTGGGGTCAGTGGAGTCCTGCTTGAAAATGTGACACCTTGGAAAACTCCGTTTTTTCAGCTCACTCAGGGATGATAAGACACTAAGCAACTGCTTTGGGGCTAGAAAGCAATGATGAGCCAGTGCATTATAAATCACAGGATCAAAGCATTTCAAGTAGGGATAGACCTTTCCAGGAATCACGATGGGGGAAAGCGGCGGGTCTGTCTCTCTGCTTTCCATTATGTGTATTGTCTCTTTCCACCCCTCAACTGTCCAGAGGACCCCAGGAGAGGGAGTCCAGGAGGAGCCGAAATGGGAACTCAGCTTGTCGGGCTCCCAAAGCGAGACTGGTTACTTAGGAAACTCTCTCCCTGTGTCACGGTAACCCTGACACCACAGAGTTCTTAGGCACGACACCAAAGGCAGGATCCATAAAAGAAAAAATGATAAATTGATCAAAGATCAAATGGTTGCTTGGTGAGGGTGGAATCAGATCAAAGGAAGCAGGGTGGTCTTCAAAAAACTCTGCAGCAGGGACAGAATCTGAAGAATTATTGCTTCACTCTGCACCTTTTACTAGGCAATTAGAGTAGGTGGGACACGGTGGCCACGCGAGTCTCCCTTTTCTCTCTGCCTCCTGTCTCTGTCTCCCTCTGTCTCTTTCTCCCTCTCCTTTCCTCTCTTCCTCTTCCGTCTCCTCCTCTCTCCCTTCCTCCTCCTCTTTCTTATCCTCCTCCTCTCCCTCCCTGGCCTTCTCCCCCTCCTCCTCTCCCCCCTCCTTCCCCTATTTCTCTCTCTCCCTCTTCTCCTCCCCCCACTTCCCTCCTCCTGCTTCTCTTCCTCTTCTTCTCTTTCATCCCCTACCCCCCACTCTTTTGGTCAGACTCTCATCAACAACTTTTCTTGAAGTACCCAGGACCAATCACCATTTCTAAGATGAAAGTTTATCTTTCATTATTTCCCAAATTAGTCCTTGAACTGGACATCCTCTAGATGAGATGTTTAGGAAGCAGGGCAGTTTCCTGAACCTGAGGAAACACTGGCCGACCAGCCTGGTTTGTGCACCATCCCGCATAGCGTGATTCCTGGGAAGAGTTCCATGGGAACAGGATGTTTTCATCCACCAACTTGACTTGCTGGAGTTTTTTTCCCTAGAGACATCTTAACTCTGTGTTTAAGAGTAGAAACATTTTAATTGGAATTTTAACAACACTGATGGATTTTTGTTGAAGAAAATACTTTCTGAGAATACTCTAAGCCAATTGAAGACCTTAATCAATGTTCTCTATTATAGAGCTACACTATTTTCAATTTTCTCCCATTTCTGTTTTCGTTTTACTAAAATTATCTTAATTGGAGTAATTTTTTTCTGCATAAAATTTATAACTAAGAGTTTTTTTCGATCAGGTTTTTTGTTTATTTGTTTGTTTTTACATCATGGAAGTTGCTATTAGGAATTTTCTTACAGAACTATGATTTCTACTAAGATAGATTTCCCTGGTGATTTACTTTTTTGAAGTCAATACTGGTTTCTTTTTGTGTTGGTTATTTCTACTGGTAATATTCACCATAAAATTGCTTTAAAATGGGATGGTTTCCTTTATTTTTGGCCTCAGGATGCATCTGCTGTCTGTGATGGATCTGTGGTTAAAACTTCCTGACACTTGGAGTCACCTTGGGTAATGCACACTAGAGGCCCACAGTGTAGAAAGTCCAGAAATAAAAGGGGCAGGATCATTGGAGGTTAATTTGATTGGCTTTTGCCAGTTTTCTTTGCAGAAGGCGGTTTTTTCTGCCCCTTTCCCCCAAATCCTGTTTGCATCTCCCTGCTCACCTCCGATATCACCCTCGTGTATCCTCTGTGTAATTGTTATCTGCCATGGATATTTCAGCTTTTCGTTAACACTCGGCCAGGCCCAGGAACTCTGTTCGGACTTGAACTACACCTGCCTGCGTGGAACTCCTTCTGCCTCTGCCATCCTCTCTCCCCTGCTGCTTGCTTCCTGCCCTGTTCATTTCCTGTTTTATTCACGGGAAAGCCAGGGCTCAGAAAGGAAAGTGATTGGCCAGAGGTCACTTGGCCAGAGCTGGGAATGCAGGCCCATCTGCCATCACCCCCATGTGCTTTTAACCACTGCCCACCACCTCGTTGCCCTGGGGAGCGGGCCCCGAGCAAGAGATTTCTGGTCTTACTGGAGCAGGTAGCACTTGCCATTTCCCCTAAGTTATTTTCTCTCCCCCAGAGTGTCAACATCATCTAGCTTTCCCATCCTGTTGGCTGACTCCTCCATCACCCGTGGCCTAGAAATAAAGAGCTGTGTCCAGCACATCATGTCTACAGGGCCTGCTTCTCAAATCCTGGGCCCAGTTCGGTGGAGAGAGTAGAACTGCAGGGGAATCCACATGCTCTAACGCCCCTCTTGAAACTGCCTGCAGATCCAGGGGCCTTTTGTCCACTGGGACTCTGGCTGATGTCCCTTGATGCTCGTGAATGAGTTAAGGGGAGGGGAGAGCAGCGTGTCCCACCATGTCTGAAATACAGTCTGGAAGAGACAAGGCATTTAAAGAAAATGGCATCTGAGGACTAAAACAAAAAGTAGATTCCTTGTTTGAGGGAAAATGCTAGAATCATCTAGTGTGTACGGATGCCAGGGAAGGGTAGGCAGTGATTCTCCCACACCAACGCAGGGTGGCAACTCAGAATGTCAAAATTCCTGAGTGTCTCTTTAAAAAAAAAAAAAAATCCAGCCTGGGAGAGCTGGGAACCAGATGTCACAATTCAAAATTGTGGTATTTGGGGAAATACCACAAGATTTTGAAGGCTCTAGTTATGAGGGAAGGAAGGAGCTGGAGATTTTTGTTTTTCCGAAGGATTTGGGAGGTTGGGTGTTTTTCATCCAGGATGTTCGTTGAAGCCTATATTATTTCTTCTTCCTGTAGAAATGTGAACTTGTGGAATGTACCATGTGTTGGACCCGAAGCCAGTTTCAGATGTAAATGCATTCGCTTGTTTGTGAGGTTAGGACAATTTTCTGTGATGGTTGGAGTGGAGAATTATAACGACAGAGAAAAGCACCCAGCAATTCCCCTCCTCTGGGGGTGCACTTTAGAGAACTGCCTTCACTGTCCTCCAGATGGGTGACCAGTGGTATTTTCCTCCTTTTTATGGGAAGAGAAACTGAGTGCTATTTCACTGTCTGAGATCACACTTTCTTGTCCCCGCTGCCGAATCTCAATTCCTAAATCCACATAGGTATTTTGGTGACCTCTGTACTTCCCATCCTGAAGCCGCTGGATGTCTCTTTTAATATAATAAGTCTTAATAAGTTGAAGGTTTGACTTACGTAAGTGTACATATGTACAGATTTGGAATCTCTTCTAGAGAATTAATGAGAGAATTAATGAACCCTCCCTGAAAGCAAAGGTATCACTTCATTGCAGATGAGGGGAAATGACTCTATCTCTCTCACCACATGAATGTCACATTCTTTAGAGTCTGTTAAATCAGCAAAATGATGGCACAGAGCAATATTGACATGCTTTGCCAGAAGGAAGGGAGGGAGGGAGGGAGGGAGGAAGGAAGGAAGGGAGGGAGGAAGGAAGGAAGGAAGGAAGGAAGGAAGGAAGGAAGGAAGGAAGGAAGGAAGGAAGGAAGGAAAAGAAGAAACATACTGTAATTATAATCCGTTCTCATATACAAGGCTGTGAAAGAGGGGGAGGATAATGAACGAACCAGGGTGAGGAACAGGTCAACTGCGAGACAGCGGAGGAAGCCAGAAGCCATAAGGACGGGAAGGAAAGGCTCAAGTGGCACCAAAGGGATGGAAAAATTGGGACCACCTGGTTTAAGAACATGGCCAGAGGAAAGAACAAGGGTCTGGCATGTGTTCGTGGAAATTAGAGACCCGCCCTTCCCCAGCCAGGGGCACTGAGATGCACAGATCCCTTCAGTGAAAGAGCTTGGGGAACCCACCTCCCAGACTTCAAGTAGGCTGGTCCTCAGCAACGCTCTGAGTCATAGAACATTCCAGCTTAAAGGGACCTCAGCAATCATGGAGATCATCCTGGACATCTCCTTCAGTTTGCAGACAAGTAAACTGGGGCTCAGAGAGAGACAGGTGCAAATACCTATCAACTGGCTTTTTTGCTTCTGAAACCCATCCCTAAGTCCTTGCTACACAAAGAGCGGTCCATGGGGGAGCAACATCAACATCTCCTGGGAGCTTTTTAGAAATGCAGAAAGTCAGGCCCCGCTCCACGTACTGATTCCGAATCTGCATTTTTAACAAGACCCTTGAAAGCCAAGAAGCACAACCCTGATGCCTCTCACTCTCACCCGGGGACCGGAGACGAGCCTGTGCCGATCCTCTCCACCAGTCAGCATTTGCTTCCTCTCCTGATAAGCTCCCAGGACTGTCAGGATTTCAGGAGTTTGGCTAACTACAAATTCATTTACTTTGAGCGTTCGGTGTGGTAGCCTCCTTGCAGTGCCTGTGAGTGACATCTTTTCCCTTATTATTACTTATGAATGATAACTGTATGATAAATATCTTATCTTTTGATAGCGCTTTACAGACTCCAAAGTCTCTGTATGTTTTTATTATCAGTGAAGTGTATGGTTATGAGCCCAAGCTGAGCCTGCATCCCAGCTCTTCCGCTAGCTATGTGACCCTGAGAAGTGTTTTAGCTTCTCTGAGCCTTGATTTTAGTGCATATAAAATAGACCCACTGAGTGCAAAGATCCATTCCAGTGTTATCATCCTATGAGTCTAGAAATAAATCCTTCCTCCTCCTTGGCTTGACCATGAACATCCAGGAACCTGAATATTCTAGAAGGTTATTTAGCCTGTTCAACTACTTAAACAAGAAGAAGGACATATTCTGGGAATAATTTTAGAACGCAAAGCTGCACGCACACCCGCGTAAATTCAACAAGTAAACTGTAGGTGCCTCGAAGTAAGAGATAAATGACTCATTGGAATATTATTATCATTATTCCTTAAACTGGCGTCCTTGAGAGGATAAAGGAAAATGATGGAACAATGGCTCTTCCGAATGAGGGAATGAGTCAGTCAGTCAATAGGTTTTAGGGGGAAGTCAAAGGTAAGGCACTTCATCCAAGAATGGGCAGGGCGTGTTTGGCAAAACAGGCTCCAGACCAGCAAGGCGGCCTCGCTGGTGAGTGTGCAGGGCATGAGGAGGAGGGGAGTACGAGAATGGCTTTTCAGGAAAGAAATCCCGCTGGAGGAGGTTAATCAGAAGAGTAGGCAGGCTCTTTGTGCCTGGAAGTGGGAGGCGTTTTCTTATTGCAAGTGTAGAGTAGCATGAAAGGCAGCCCAGGAATAAAAGGAAACAAAGCAGCCAGTGAGGAGAGAGGAAATGGACCAGGGCGAGGGGGCGGGCGGAGGCCCGTCTAGGAGGAACTGGAGGCTGAGCAGGTGCAGGGTCAGCAAAGGATTACGGCCCCACTGGGCAGGAGAGAAGACTTAGAGAACGTGCTATGGTCAAAGAAGCCATAGGCGCTCCCTGAAGTTTTCCTGGGAAGAGCTTTTCTCTTTTTTTTCTTCTTCTTCTTCTTTTTTTTTTTTAACAGTCTAGGGAGGCATCCCACATTCTGCTTCATAAAGTATCTGTATGTTTTGAGTGTTTTGTGGCTGGAGTCTACACTAGGGATCCGACTTAACCGAGAGCCACTTGCTAAATAACCTACTCTTAGTGTCTCTGCTTATCCCTCATCTGGCCTGGACACCCCTATGTCATTTATATGCTTGCATGCTCTGTGATATCAATGGGGTTTGCGATTCAATGAAACTTTGCCGCAATAATCACCTTCTGAAACTTTGTTATAATCAAACCAACTCACTGTTGGCTTTCCAAGTGACCTTTCTCCCTCCTCCTTTAGAATCTAATGCTGTAGAGTAGGGATTAACAGTTTTGGGGGTGGTGCATGTGTGCTCTATCTCCCTTCCCTTCTGTGCGTTGGAAAACTCAAGACTAAGCTATGGGAGGTAGATGAACTGTGATTTTGTGTTTCTGGTAGACATTTGCTGTGTTGTCCAGAATTCGAGGTGGGCATGAGGACTCACTTGCTGCCAGCACTCAGAGGGTAGAAGGCATATGGTGGGACAAGGGGGGCCCCTCTAAGTGAGGGCTCTTCCTGCCATCATGTTCAGTAAGGGAAAAATTCCTCACATTTTTTCATTTATCCAAATTTACCTTCCTAGGTCCCCAAAAGAAAAATCTAACTTATAGAAGTGGACAGAAGTGAAGGCCATTTATTTGGAGGCTGTAGATTAACACTGTCTAGGAGAAAACAAGTGCGAGTGGATGAGTGTCATATTACATACCATCAAAATTTGGAGTGCACTCTTTAAAAAATCTCTTTATTTTCTTCTAAGGATGGAAACTTGAAATCCAAGGGTCCTTGAGTGAGTGATGGATGGGTTGCTCCTTATGCTCAAGAGAAAGCAATAGAGTAGAAGTGGACTAAAGCTCTCCGTGGCTCTCACACAGCTAAAAGTAACACACTTGGAGCAATGCGGAGTAGCACAGGGGTGCCCGGGTCACTCAGTTGGTGATGCGTCCGACTCTTGATTTCAGCTCAGGTCATGATCTCAGGATCGTGAGATTGAGCCCCATGTTTGGCTCCGTGCTCAGCTCAGAGTCTGCTTGAGATTTTCTCCCTCTCCATCTCTGCCTCCCCTACTCTAAAATAAATCAATACAATCTTTAAAAAAAATACTGAGCAGCACATCCAATAGAAATATAATACAAGCCAAATGTGTAATTGTAAATTTTCCATTAGTGACATTTAAAAAAACGAAAAGGAACAGGTAAAGTTAATTTTAATAATACATTTGCTTTAACCCAGTGTATCCAAAATATTATCATTTCAACGTGTATTCAATATTAAAAAGTACTAATGAAATATTTTACATTCCTTTTTTTTTTTTAAGATTTTATTTATTTATTTGAGAGAGAGAATGAGAGAGAGCACGAGAGGGAAGAGGGCAGAGGGAGAAGCGGACCCCCTGCTGAGCAGGGAGCCCGATGCGGGACTCGATCCCGGGACTCCAGGATCATGACCTGAGCCGAAGGCAGTCGCTTAACCAACTGAGCCACCCAGGCGCCCCTTTACATTCCTTTTTTAAAAAAATTTTTGGTATTGAATCTTTCCGGTGTTACTTTGTATTCACAGCACATTCAGTGTGGACTGCTCACATGCAGTGTGGACTGCTCACACTCCAAGTACTCACACATGTCTAGTGGCTAGCATATTGGGCAGCACAGATTTAAAGGACATAGAACTGGACCTAAATAGTTGTTAGAATCTCTCAGAGTTAATTGGGATTGTTTATCTTGCTTCAGATCGCTTCAGAGAAAAGCTTGGGAGAATGGCTTTTAACTTCATCATTTCTTTGAAGAACCTCATACATTCGTTCATTTTTCACATATTCAACATATACTTGAGTGCTTACTCAGTACGAGGCACTACAGTAATGCAAATTATACTCTTAGCAGAGTTATTTTTGTTTCTATCAAGGTAATTGTAAAGTTGTAAATGACGAAATCATCTGGAATACCTAAACAGAATCATTTTTGTTTTTAATGACGTTAGTGTTTTTAATGTGGTCAGATTCTGTGCTGCTGAGGAGGCCACTGGCTCTTACACCTGCACATACACTGGAATCACCTGGAGGTTCTGTTCAGACAGATGGCGGGGGCCCCCTCTAGAGTGTCCGAGTCAGGGGGCTGGGGCGAGCCTGCTACCTTGCATGACGCAGACTTGCCTTCCTGTGCGTCACGGGACAAGTTTGCCTTTCACCTCCGGTCAAAAGATTGCTGATGCTTGAACCAGCGGGAGCTGCCGTCCGTCCCCCACAACGTGGGATTGCCCTCCTCACGTACCTCTGTCCAGGGTTCTTCCAGAGCCAGAAATCCTAGCAGGAGGACACATGGGGCATCTGTTTTAGAAGATGTAGGTCTTCGACACTCCCTCCACTCGGGTATGATGGGTCCGTTTGGGAGGCCGAGAGCTGACCGGGCCAGGTGTCAGTGAGGCAGGGACTTTCTGACTGGATCTGGCAACCATGAGATGGTTGATGACATGGTTGATCTAGAATTTTGCAAACACCCAGAGAAAAGGCCTGCTCAGAATGGTGGCCTCTGATCCTCAGTGAGTTTCTTGTTCAGCTCGTGTCACTTTTCCGTGGTTCAGGCCCACCTTACTGAACTCGGAATGTTGTCTGCATGTCGTCTGGAAGGACAGCACATCCTCTTGCCAAGTCAGAGAGCTTTTATCTAAGTATTATTACAGATGCCACCCAAAGGGTGTGCAGTTCTCTGTAGGAGACTGGAATTCTAGGCTTTTCAAGCCGGCAAGGGAAGTGTGGGCATTTGGGATGGGGCTGCCCCCTGTTCTCCACTCTGCACAGAGAGGTTTATTAAGTGTAACAAGGGTGCCTTTCCTTGACTTCCTCACCTTGGGCAGGAGTGGGTCAGGGTCTTGGTCACTGTGCGCTACAGAAGCCCCACCCAGTTACCTGCACTCCACTGGAAGTGCCGGTGGGAAGCATGGTTTTTTCTTCCCACTCCTTATTTAGTTATCATCTTGGCAGGAAAGACCTGTGGCAGACTAGGAAACAGTGGCCAGGTATTCTGTTTACCTGTGCCTTAAACAACTCAACATCAATTTTATTTATTTAGAGAGAGAGCACTAGTCGGGGGGTGAAGGGGCAGAGGGAGAGGGCAAGGGAGAATCTGAAGCAGACTCCATGCTCAGTGTGGAGCCAGATGGGGGCTCGATCTCACGACCCTGAGATCATGACCTGAGCCGAAATCAAGAGTCAGATGCTTAACCCGCTGAGCCACCCAGGTGCCCCTCGACATCCATTTCAGATCACTGATGCACCTTCCTCACTGCCACTTCCATTCTAGAAAAAAGACATGTTTTCTCTTAGATTTGGATGACGAGGTTTTGCTGTCTTCTATGATATTAATCCCATGGATACCAACCAAAAGGTCAAGTTCTTAGAGAAGAACACAGATATGAAACCAGTCACGAACAGATGGCCTGTGTAATTGTGTTTGATGTTGTCGGGGGGGAGGGGGGGCTCTCTGACTCCCCCAGCCCCTCCTGTGGTGGGACAAACTTGGACTTGGTGACTAGACTTCTGTGTTTTTCTCTCAACCAGCACAGGATGTTTCAAACATTTATGTGGCTATTTTTCATCTTGTGATGACATACCCCAGACATTTGATGAAAAATATTCCTGGCTTGCTGTTTAGTTAGAAAATTAATCATTATCAATTAATCAATCTATTTTAAGCACAGCACTGTCTTAAGTACTGTGGAAGAATCAGAAGAAATTGTTGGCTGGCAGGCACCAGTGAAACCACTGAAGAGGTTTTTTTTTTCTTTTTTTAACAACAGAAATTTATTTTTTCACAGTTCTGGAGGCTATGAAGCCCAAGATCTAGGTGTTACCAGGTTTAGTTTCTCCTGAGGCGTCTCTCCTTGGCTTGCGAAAAGCCAAGAAGGCTGTTGTTGTTGTTGTTGTTGTTGTTGTTAAACAGGAACATCAACACTGACCCAGGGTTGACGGTCTTTGCACTATGGACATCTTGGGGCCAGAGAATTCTTTGTGGGGTGGGGGTGGGGGATGTCCTCTGTTCGCAAGATGCTTAGCAGCATCCCGCCCCTTAACCCTCTAGATGCCACTCCCCATGTTTAGCACCCCCTACCCCAATCAAATTGTCTCCTGACAGTGCCAAGTGTCCCCGGGGGAGTGGCAAAAGTCACCCCGGTTTCTTTGACTGGCCTGGGTGGTATACACAGAGTAAGGAGTAATAAATAATGGATTTAGTTAGCAGCAGGTAATCCCTGCTCAGGCCAGAGAGCAGCCGCAGGGAAGACTGAGGATGGCCAACAGGTGTCTAGCACAGATTGTTTTCATGTGTGCCACATGCTAATTCACTTCTCCCAGTAGAAGTACTTCTCAGGTGCTGTGATTATTTTACCATTTTGCAGCTGGAGAAACTGAGGCTTGAAGGGGACCAGTAACTTCCCAAAGTCTCTCAGCTAGCAAATAGCAGAGCCACGAGTTAAGCCCCGCCTGGTGGCTGAGCCCACACACGGACCCACTGGGCGGGGGGCATGGGTTCCTTGAGGCGGAGCCAGGTGATGGCATTCTCCTCACCACTGGGCAGGGGTGGGTCTGGAATCCAGGGGGTCAAGTAAGGTTTGAAAGGAATAAAAACATTTGCCCTCATTTGCGAAAACATCAGGAATTTGTATGAAGAGTCAAAGAGGTTCTCCGATTTCAAAGGAAAGCTGAAGAGGTGAAAGATGAAGAGTCCTAAGCAAAGAGGTCTGTTCCTTCGGCCCTAAGGATAGGGACAGTGGGTGCCAGGCTGCTAATGGGCTTTGAGCAGGAGGTGACAGCTGAGGCCTTTGGGCAGGCCTGGGCTTGGCAGAAGGTGTTGGGAGGAGAAGGTTGCCCCGGAGAGGGAACGGGCCAAGGGTGGGCCCAGGTGGGTTCCAGGTGAGCTGAAGCCAGCAAGAGGTGGGGGGGTGGGGGAGCCAAAAGGAAAATTGAGGGGTGGGAAGCTTGAATTAGAGAGGAGGCTGGTTTGTGTCAGGGAACTGGGTGCAGAGGGGTTGCTGCATGAGAGACATGAAGCCGAGCTGCATGGAAAGGCCTGGAGGCAGGCGGCCAGGACCTTGACGTTGCCACTCACCGCCGTGATCTGGGCTACTTGGCCCTCCGGCCTCGGGGTCCCCTTCTCTGGACCAGGGGCGGTATAATACTGCCTGTCCTGCAGGTGAGGGGGAGAGCTGAATGCGGTGCTGTACGTGTGGGGCCCTAGTAGAGCTCCGTGCGCACTGTAGCCGTGACGGAAATTTCTCCAGAGGTGATCGAGGAGGTTTTGGAGAGGGAGAAGATGGGGCCAGACATTCTCGGGAAGGCTGTGGCAGGTACAGAGACGAGGGGTGAGGGTTGGAGGGTGGCCCTGGGAGAGAAGTGTGGGTCTCTTAGAACTCACAGGGGCTGCTCTGATAAGAGACAGAGAAACTTGATTTTTGCCATGTTGGGATTTTAGTCTCAATGCATCATCCGATATGTGAGGGTCTTTATATAAATGGACAGAAATTGTTCGGTCAGGGCTGAAGAGTGGATTTTCACATTTGATGGAGCTGTGCAGTTAGATGTGTGTCCAGTATTGTGTTAGGTTGAAGACTGAGCAAAAAGCAAAATTTTATTCCAGGGGCAGGGCTTTGGTGGTTCTTATTTGTGAAGTTAGCTCTAAAAATAACTTCAGCGTCAAGATACTTAAAGGGTTTATGGTACACCTCTTGTGAGCGGAACCCATCTCTGCAGATTTCCTAATTTCATTCCCATTCCACTGAGAAAAGCGAGAACAACAGTTGGGTCTGAGAGCAAATAGACTAGACAAGAAATGAAGGATCCACACCAGCGTGAGGGCTCATGCTGTGCACATCCAGACAGAGTACTGGGACTGGCCCTTCCCACCGCCACCCTAATAAATAACGTATAGAGATTTTTCCATTAATTTCCAATAGATGTTTTTGACCACTTAAACCAGCACCATATCATAGAAATATACTGTGGGCTACAAATGCAAGCATGTCATTCTCTGGTAGCCACTGTATACTAGTAAAAAGAAACAGTGAAATTGATTTTAATAATATTTTTATTTCACCCAGTTCTTCAGAGTATTCTCATTTGAACATTGAATACTTAGAGATATTTTATATTCTCCTTTTTGTACTAAATCTTTCAAATCTAGTGTGTATTTTACACTCGCAAAACATCCCAATTCAGACAAGCTACACTTGGAGCGCTCAGGAGTCACAGGTGGTGGTGGCCGCCATGTTGGACAGCAGGGTCTAAAACTCCCAAGTGCAATGCCACTATTCCAGAAAAAGGCTGGTTGGTGACATCTACGTCACTCTCGTTCCCATAAGACTGCTGCGTGGTGTGCACGAATGCAAGTTTGTGGTTCATTTTGCGCCTTGGCTGGTTTGCATTACCAGAGGGAAACTGTTTAGGAACCATCCATCACCCAGAGAGCCCCAGATGGGCCATTTAGTGACAAGAGCGGCCCATCCAGAGGGCTCTCACATCCAGCCGTTACCAATTCCAGAGGAAAACAAAACTAATAACTTCGGTGCTAAAATGGAATCCAAGTTTGTGGGAAGGAGGAATTTCTGATAAAAGAAAAGCAACAGCCCATCAATAAGGGAAGATTGGATTCAGGCTAAAGCAATGGAAGACTCAGAATTGTGTTTTTGGTTTTATTTCTTCTGTCTAAGATCCTCATTTCAGGTCTTTATGATTCCATTTTTCCACTTGACAGTGCACAGGGTGGTTCTAGGGAGTCATTACTAAAATAAAAATGATTGGTCTGGCATTTTGCAAAAATCACCAAGTGAACTTTGGGGGTATAAAACAACATTGCAGAGTTCCAGTAATATGGAATGGAGATTTCTCTTCCTTGCTGGAGGTTCCTTTTCTTTCCTGGCCAAAAATATACCAGAGTGAAAACATCTGGAAATGTGACCTTTGGGGAGGGCCGCCCAGCTCCCGGTCCCCAGACGCTGGCTTTCTCCTCCAACTCTTTGATAGAAATGCAAGTGGGCACTTCTGATTCTAGTCATACTTCAGAATCATTACAGCCCCCAAACACAAACAGTGTGATGATGGAGAGGTTTTTCAGGCTTCCCACGAAGCTCTCCCGATATAAAAGCAGTTAACAACTGCTATTCTGTGATGATGAATGGTTGTAAGTTCTCTTTCATCAATATTTTAATAACTATTTGCATATTTTGGCAATTATGGACACAGAGAGTCTGATGGTGATTACAGAAGCAGATTACAGAGGTGATTCACCGGACACAGGTGGCCAGCAGAGGTAATGTCATCTCTCTGTGACCGGCGGGTTCCAGCCCAGGCACCTGGCTGCCTGGCAGCCTACTGAAGCAGGTGTCCCCATAGCTGTCCATGCGGGGTGGCTGACTTGGCCACAGCTGGCCGCCCTCCACGCTGATGCTCTTTTCCCCAAGATAGCTCAGCTCCCCCGCAAGTGCCATGAAAAACCCCACTCCAGAATCAGCCCCTTGCCTCTTTCTGTAGGTATGATTGGCCATTAAATGCAGAGCTGCTTTGGCAGCCGCTCCGTGCCCATGCTGGTGGCAGGAATCTGACAAAGTAGGATTTGACAGAACCTGTAGAATCTGACAAACCCCTCTGCCACCGTAGAAGGAACCTTTCTCTGGAAGGAAAATGGTGTTCATGTTTCATGGTCACATCCTAATTTCTCAGTAAAGTACTCCTTAAACCATTTATTTCACTGTTTTGTCTTTCCTCATCTCAAGCTCCAGGGTGCCGTGAATATTATTTTGTAGTAGACCAGTTATAAATGTTTTGCCCTCCGAAGAGTCTGGAAGAAAAGCTTTCAGAGACCTGGAATTGGTAGAAGGAGCATGAGGAGCTGTCTTTCCACTTTGTATCAAGTTTTAGAAATTAATGTGAGAGCCAAAATAACAAAATGATGGAAGAAATCCAATATAAGAGGAAATTGAAATAGGTACCCACTTCATAGAGCTTTGAGGAGCAAAATTTAAACCTAACTTGAAAAATAAACATGAAGGTGTTCATTGCAGAATTATTTATAATAGTGTAAAAAAATTGGGGTGCCTGGGTGGCTCAGTCGGTTAAGCATCTGCCTTCGGCTCAGGTCATGATCCCGGGGTCCTGAGATCGAGCCCCAAGTCAGGCTCCCTGCTGAGCAGGAGAGCCCTGCTTCTCCCTCTCCCTCTGCTGCTCCCCCTGCTTGTGCTTGTTCTCTCTCTCTCTCTCATAAACAAATAAAATCTTTAAAAAAAAATAACGTAAAAAATTAGGAGCAATTTAAATGTACAATAGTAGAAAATGGATAAATGAACAATTGTATACTTCTGTAATTACTGTTAGCAAGGAAGTCATGAAAATGCTAATTTCAAAAATATTTAATGACTGGGGCACCTGGGTGGCTTAGGGTCCTGAGATTGAGCCCCATGACCAGCTCCCGGCTCAGCAGGCAGTCTGTTTGAGGTCCTCTCCCTCTGCGCCCCCCCGCTCATGCTCTTGTTCTCTCTCTCTCTAAAATAAAAACATATATAAAATATTTAATAACTTACAAAAATGATCTTGATACATCAAATGAAAATATGCAAAATGTAAAAATGTATATAAATGATGATCTTAATATATGCATAACCATAGAAAAATGGGAAGAAACATAAAGAGATTTTTCTTTGTGGTTAGACTGACAAGTGATTTTACTTTTTCCCTTTGTATATTCTGATCTTCCACATTCTCTATGATTATCATGTATTATCTTTATAATCAGAAAAAAGCACTAAGTATCATTACATAAACTCTAGTAGGTATCCTCACAACATTCATTAAGCCAGACTGCTTGCTAGTTGCCTGGATGTGGCAAATCTCTCTCTTGGGGCTTCCTGTCCTCGCCTGGATAATGGGATCCAGTGATCTTGCCTGCCTCCCAGAAGTGTGATAAGGAGCCCATGCATTAACCTGCAGAAACTGAAAGCAGCCAACTATTTATACAAGCAAGATGTAGAGCACTGTGTTGGCTCCTGTGTCTCATTGTAAATCTGCTAGAACACAAGAAGTAAGAAATTGAACAAGCTCAGAGGAGAAAAAAAAAAAGAAGAAGACATTGAACAAGCTCTAATGACATGTTTAGAATCGAAGCCCCTAAGAAACTAAAACTGAAAAATGGATACATAGCAGGGAGACGTTTTGGGGGAGCCTGGTGCTCAGAGCTCGGATGTGTTAGCTGGCCCCATGCAAGGACTGTCCTTTAGAGGACTCCGCTTCAGCATCGTGACTGAGAGCGGCCCTTGCAGTTTCCCCTGGGATCTGGTACTTACTATGCTTTGCTCAGGACAATATGCCTGTGACTGGGAGAAACGTGCCTTAGATGGATGGGGCGGGCAGGCTCACAGAGCAGAAGGCTTTAGTGTCCGAGTTTTCATCCAGGACCAACTGAGTAGCAACAGGTGCCAAGGGGTAGCCTAGGCCAAGGGTTTCCATTGTCTGCGCAGATTAGAGTTCCCATGGAGGTTTTAAAATTTTACATGATACTATTTTTTTTTTACCATATGTATATTACTTTTTTAAAAAAAGATTTTATTTGTCAGAGACAGAGAGAGTGCACATGCTGGGGGAGCAGCAGGGGGGGAGGGAGAAGTAGACTCCCAGCCGATCAGGGAGCCCAACACGGGGCTCGATCTCAGGACCCCGGGATCATGACCTTAGCCAAAGGCAGACGCTTCACCGACTGAGCCCCCCCAGACGTCCCTGTGTATTACTTTTTGATCATAAAACGTATTTACACACATGTCAGAGACTTCTGGAGATTCTGATCCAGCAGTTGGGGTCCCCACTAGACACGTGCATTGCTTAAAGTCCCAAATGTGAGACCCACTATCCTACACTAGGATAACTGTGGGGGATGCAGAGGACACAGCAGCTGCCCTCACTTTGTCATCGAAGGGACACAAGCTGTGCGCACATGCCTGGCACAGAGCAGATGCTCTGCGACATTGCTCTTGGATGGTTGAGTTGAAGGTGAAAGTTAAACATGGAACATAGAGAGATTCTTGGTGTCTTACTTTTTTTCTCTTAGGATCTGAGGCTTCTGCGGGGTTAAGTGAGAAACACGGGTGTTTATAATACATCAGACAAAACCGTTTTGCTTCCTCAGCTCAGAGAACTGCTTGCAGGGAAGGGTCAGGAGGTTCAGTGTGAGGAGGCTGCGCAGCTGCAAGTGGGGCACTCCAGCCTGAAGTGGGCCGCTGAGCCCCGCAGGAAGAGCCTGTGAGTCCATGATGACCCTGAGACCCACGGGCCAGGGCAGCAAGGGAAGGAGGCAGGGTCCAGGACCCCCTAACCATGAGAACTGTGAGAAGGTCCAGCAGAGCTCCCAGAGTTGGCTCCTAACTACCAGATGGGAAGCTCTTTGAAGAGGGGCATTGCCTCTGGCAACTCTGTGCAGGCCCCTGGTTTCCATTAGCAGCCTGGGGGTAGGGAGACCACAGGAGCTATGGCTTGGGCTCCCCGGGCAGCGTCTCTAGGGAGATGTGGGGTGGGGGATCCCAGGAGAGGGTCTGGAAGCAGATACTTACACAGCGGGAGGGAGGGGGAATCCTTAAGCCACTGTCACCCTCAGGTCTGCAGACCTCCTGTCATTAAATGCAGATTCTCAGGCCCCAACCTAACCCACAGAGCGTCTCTAGGAAGTGGGGTCTGGCAATCTGCTTCTAGCAAACTCCCCAAGGTGATCTTTTTACACCATAATGCTTGAGATTCACTGCCTTTAAATGTCACCAAATGCATGTGGAGCATTTTATACGCGTCAGGTAGAGACAGCACCATGGAGATTCGACGGGCTCCTCAGAGAACAGAGGTCATGTCAGCTAGGAAGATGTCAGGGGGAGAGTCCTTATCCTTTGTCCCCTCCTCCTCTCCCACCTTCCCACAGGTACCCACTCTGCCCTTCAGGGAAAAGACTAGAAACCCCTCAGGAGCTCTTTGTTAATGCAGGAGGTTAAAAAAAAAAAGGAGTAAGACAGGTCAGTCAGCTGCCAGGACCACCCAGACAGGAGGATCATGGTCTTAGGACCTGCTGGCTCTAGAAGGACCCACTGAGTGTTCCGCAGGTACCCAGCACTGGGCTGGACCCCAGGATTTCTCGGGGGATAGGGCAGAGTCCTTGTCCCTGCTACAAGTCTGGAGTCTGGAGGAAATGGTAGGCAGCTGAGCCAGGACTGGATGGAGGAACTCCATGCCCCCCCAGGGAACAACATGGCAGCAGCTAGAAGTGCTTCCTGGGAAGGTCCTGCCCCAGCTCCCGGCCTCCAAGCTGGAGGAAGAGCTGGGGCAGGTCTGGGTGACATGCGGTCGCCCAGGAGTGGCTGGTTTCTGCATCGCTCTGCTCTGATGATTTTTTGGTGGGTGGGGGTGTTCCCTCCCCAACCCCCAGCAGAATTTCTTCTGTCTGAAGCGGGAGCATGTGTTCTTGTTTCCAGGACCTGGTTCTTGGAAGACGCTTATTAGAGAGACAGATACCCCAGCAAGGAGTTGTCCAGGTGGAGCATCTCCATTTCACAGCTCTATGTGTGTCCAGAACAAATTTGGTTGTTTCTTGCCTTCGAATACAAAACCATGGGGTGGGGGTTGGACCCGCCTCTGGCCAGCAGAGACACACTGATGGACACTGTCCAGGACTGAGGGCTAACGAGGACTCAGAGGCTCAGGGCAAACATTCTGTCATCCAGACCTTCGGGGAAGGGAGTGGGCAGCAGGTGAGGGGAATGTTTCAAAAACAAGCAGCTAATGGCCTCTGAAGGCCACACTTCTGGATTAGTCCAGGCTGTGGGGCTGTACTGCAGTTCTGAGACTTCTAGAAGCCTGAACAAAAGTGAAACACAAGGGACTTTGGTGGGCCGAACGGGGCCATTCTGAGCAGCTCTCTTGGGTGGAATCCATTAGTCTGCAGGGCCAAGAATGGAAAGAATGTCAGGGAATATCAGGTATCTAAGAATATCAGGGCCCTTGCACAGATGAAACTGGGCTGGAAACTCAAAGAATTTCTCAGTCGTGTTTCTTCCAAGTTAATTGACAAAGGAACTGAGAAACTTCTACCCTGCTGACGAGCTGATTTCGTTAAAAAATCAAACATCATATTCTTTACAGTTCTTTTGTGGTGGTCTCTGTTGGCGTCTGCTGACTGTCACATGATGGGGATAATCAGAAGCAAAAGGCATAAAGACTCAGATTTCTAATTCACTTTTCATGCCAACAAACTTAGGACCTGAGCAAGACACTTTATTTGCCGGAAAGGAAGAAAAAAAAACCATAATCACATTCAGAAGTATTAATATGTCCATGTGACTGGAGAGAGACTTGTAGGCATTTAAGGGTTGTCTTTTATATCATGCATACATTTTTTTTTAAGTATGTAGGAGTTGGTGACCATTAAATGCTAATCTCAAGACCTGGAAACTCAATTTTCTTCTCCTCCAATCCAAACAGCAGAGTTGTTGACTATCACTGCAAGTCACATTGTGAGCCCTGGAAAGAACAAAGGAAAAATGAAATTGTTTTGTTTTTGTCAAAATCCAGCCTGCACTGCTATTGATCACAACGTGCATGCTATTAAATATTTTATCAGAGTTCTGTTCCACCCTGACACATTTTATTCAGAGCTCTTACAGTCCTTTATTAAAGTACCAGTGAGCCCCAGTAAGGGCAGACACAATCACCACTGCATACCTTATAAGCAAGTTTAGATGAAACTCGTTCTTGCCTGATTTGCCATAGCCTTGGCCTTTTTTCAGACCTGGCACCAGAGAACTCTGGGGGCTGTCGTGGGCCCGTTAAGGCAAGTGTGGGGCCCTAGGGGCGAGATGCTAGAAACCCGTTGTGGGGAGGGGGGCTCTTCCATGCTGCTCTTGTTAAGAAGGAGCACGTCCTCAGTGGTGCAGTCCAAAGCGAGAGTATATGAACAATTTCATGTAATCGCTGTAAGTGGGAAGGTGTTGCCTTGAGGTTATCGATTTAATGGAGGGCTGGTTAACAAGCATTTATTGAGTACCTACCTGCAGTGTGCTTTCAGCCCATTTACCATCTGCTTGTGGGACTAAAGCAAAAATGCAAGAAATGAGTTCATGGAGAACACAGGCACATTATCCGGTGTGATCCAGACTCAGTCACATGCATGATGAAGAGCACAAAGACAAGTGGAATCAGAAAGCTGGGGGGCACGCATCCGTATAGAATCCTATACCTGGAAACGGTCAGGAGCCTCATGACTCATCTCTCCGGCTCCCTGTTCTACAGATCTGGGTAGCGCAGCAAACTTCACTCAGTGGTAGCCGTGCGGGCAAGATAACTCAGTCCCCTGACTCCCAGGAAAATTCTCTGTTCCCCTTGCTTTCTCTTGGCACAAAATCTGGTTGATACTGTGGCAGTGGAAAGAATGCAGTGCCCAGTAGCATGAAGGCACTGTTCCTAGAGATGAACGTGACGCTGAGATAACCTGCGTTAAGTGAGCTAATTGTATGCCTTGGCCCCAGATAGCACCATGGGCTGCCGGAGAGCCAAGAGGAGGATTAAAATTCCACGAGCGGCAAGCGCCCCGATGAGTCAAGCAGACTCCTTCTCACAGGAATGAAAAAAGAATCTGAGAAACATCTAGCTCACAGCCAGTCTTTAGGGGGAGCAGAGAGGACATTTTTCTAAAATTATTGATGAATGTCACTTCTGCTCAAAGCCTTTTATTTTCTGGTCCTCCTGTACAAAACGTCAGTTGCCCGAGAGCAGAGGTTTTTTATATTTTGTTCATTGCTTTATCCTCAGTGCCTAGAACAGTTCCTTGTATACAGTAAATGCTGAAAAACAGTCACTAAGTAAAAATAAAACAATTGCTGAATCTATGCATTTAAAGTATTTTTCTGAAGCAGCCGAGATATTTCCATTGACGTCTGAATTTATGAATTAGAGGGAACCCAGACTATCTCAAGCCCTTTTGCAAATGTTTTATGCCTCTTACCGGCTGTTTTAAAAGTAACATTTTTTGTTTGTTACAAAGTAATACATATTGATTGTAGAACCCCTGAGAGGCATAAAGAACCAATTGAATTCTTTATTTTTTTAGCTAATGAATTAATTTAATTAATCCAACCAGTCAGAGATATCCATGGTTAATATTTTGATGTATCTTTTCGGTGTCTTTCTCTGCATATATTTTTACACAAATATGGGCTCATGTCATGCATTATTATTTTGAAAACAGACTTTTTTCCCTGCTCTGTACTATGAACCATTCCCTCCATCTTTAAGATGTGTATGGCCGTCCATTGTATGATCATGTATCACAATTCATTTAACCAATTCCCTTTTATTGACATTTCAGTTTTTAATACTAAAACACAGTGTCACAATCAACATTCATGGAAATTTCCTGAGGTCAGACATCTAATGATGCTCTTGCTTTGCCAAAGGTATATATAGGTTGTTAATGTTTTGAGATATATGGCCAACTTGTTCCTCAAAAGGCTACATTAATTTATATTCTCACCGAAAGCACATAAGCATGCCTGTTCTCCCTGCTCTCACCAATACTAAATATCATCATTTAAAATTAACCGGGGACTTTGTTTGAAATTGGGGGCAGCCAAATGGCAAACTTCTTCAATAGATTTACTGACATAGTTCTCCCTTTGTGTGTGAATTACCTGTTCACCTCTTTTCCCCATTTTAATTGGAATACTTGTCTTTTTCTTAATCATTTATAAGAGCTCTTTAAAGATACTACTCTTTGTTAATGTGTGTAACAATGTTTCTACTTTACCATTTGCATTTTATGGAGTTTTTGACATAATAGTTTTTCAAATTTTTGTATAGTCAGAGTTATCTATGTTTTCTTTATGTATGCTGCCTTATCATGTATGTTTAGAAAGCACTTCCCCAGGGGCGCCTGGGTGGCTCAGTCATTAAACGTCTGCCTTCAGCTCAGGTCATGATCCCAGGGTCCTGGGATCGAGTCCCACATCAGGCTCCCTACTCAGCGGGGAGTCTGCTTCTCCCTCTCCTGCTCCCCCTGCTTGTGTTCCCTCTTTTGCTATGTCTCTGTCAGATAAATAAATAAAATCTTAAAAAAAAAGAAAAGAAAGCTCTTCCCTGCCCCCATACTCTTAAGTTCTAGTTCTTGTATGTTTTATGTTTACATATTTTGATAGAAGGTATGAGATATGGCTCTAACTTTTGGGTTTTTTCCTTCTAAATGATTAGCTATTTATCCCATTTCCATTTATTGAATAAGCCATGCTTTCCCCACTGATTTGAAAAGCTGCATTTATCAAATACTGAATCTTACAGAATTTGCATTTTTTTGGGAATGTTCTATTCTGTTTCAATGTTTCACTTTTTTCCTGGGACAGTTATTTCCCCTCATTTTTTTTTTACTTTGCAAATATTCTCACCTGTTTAATTCTCCCAGATGAAGCTTAGAATCCTTTTTTCCAGTTTGTTAAAATTTCCCCAAATCATATTGGAATTTTGATTGGCATTGTAATAGATGCATAAAGTAATCTGGTAAGAATTGACATGTTTAAAATACAGAATCGTGCACTCCAGGATGTGGAATGCTCCTCCATGTTTTTCTTTCTTTTTTTTTTTTTTTAAGATTTTTAAAATTTATTTGACAGAGAGAGACAGCACAAGCAGGGAGAGCTGCAGGCAGAGGGCAGAGGGAGAAACAGGCTTCCCGCTGAGCAGAGAGCCCCATGCAGGGCTCGATCCCAGGACGCCAGGGATCATGACCTGAGCTGAAGGCAGACACTTAACCGACTGAGCCACGCAGGCACCCCTCCTCCATGTTTTTCAAAATCTCCTTAAAGTTTCAGTTTTGTTTTATAGGGTTCAGCATTTGAAACCCACCAACTATTTTTTTGGTTAGGTTTATTCCTAGAGTCTTGTGATTACTTTTTCTGAAGTAAATGGGATTTTATCCCTTTATAGTTTCCAACTGGTTATTGCTAATATTATATATATATATAATATATATAGGCTTTTGATGCTTAAATAGATACATAGATACCCAGATATAGATTTATACTAGTGATCTTATTGAAGATTCTTATTAATTTTACCAATCAGTATTGATTAGAGGCAAAAGAGAAAACAGTATAGAACCACCATAGATGGGCATTTTGTCCATTAAAGTACACAGTGCATTTATAAATAGCACCCACCGGTTCTGCAGTGGCATCCTTAATTCCTTTTTTCTCTGTGCTAAAGATAAAATCTGATAACATTACTGTACAGAATGAGATAGAAGCTGGTCTTTGCTAATGCCCTCATATTGATGCCACTCAAACCTCAATAAAAGCATTTCAGATTTTCTTCGTGATAATGAGAAGTACAGCTTTGCTCCCACATGGTATCCAGTGCCCAGGTTTTTTTTTTTTTTTTAAAGATTTTATTTATTTATTTGATAGAGAGAGAGAGCATAAGCAGGGGGAGCAACAGAGGGAGAGGGAGAGGGAGAGGCAGGCTTTCAGCCAAGCAGGGAGCCCGATGCGGGGCTCGAATCCCAGGACCCTGGGATCATGACCTGAGCCGAAGGCAGACGCTTAACCGACTGAGCCACCCAGGCGCCCCAGTGCCCAGTTTTTACCTTGTTTTCACCTCCTTGTTGTATAATATTCCAAACACTGACAACCCAGACTGAGCTCTATCATTGTACAGTATTTAGTAGCTTCTGATGATGCAGAGATTGTGCCCCATGAAGCAGAAACATGCACGAATAACTCCAGCTTTGGCCTTCGGTGAGAGAATTGATTTTCTTCGTATACGCACACAGCAGTTTGGTGTGTGTGTGCGCTCAGAGAAGTTTGACAAAAAATTTGAGGGAAATTAAAACTTTGCAAGGATGAAGTGACCTTTATTCCTTTTACATTTAAGGGCAAGGCTTTGGCATCCATGTGGGAAAAAAAAAGTATGGCAAAAAATAAGATAGTCATTAATTTTCATTTTGCTAGAAGCATGTTTTGGATTAACTCAGTTAAGCTATAAAGGTCATAGCTACTAAGCACTTTCTTTTTCTTCTGTTTTTAATTGCATTAGTTAGCAATATATATATATAGTAATTATAGAGGCAAAAGAGAAATTAATGTAAAGCTATGAAGGACAAGCGGGGGAGTAACAGAGGGAGAGGGATGCCACTGCAGAACTGGTGAGTGCTATTTATAAATGCACTGTGTACTTTAATGGAGAAATTATTGTAAAGCGATATATATATATATATTGCCCTAGAGGATCTGGGCAGGCCCCCAAAAGAGAAGTTTTGAAAGCTATGAACATCATAGCATCTGGCAGTTCAGGTCTTTCAATGAATTACAATGCCCCTGAACTATGGGTGCTCAAAGGATCATAGGTTAAATGTGGAGAAACTGAGGCCTGTTTTCTCTACCAGATTAAAAAAAAAATCACACTTCTCTCACCAATGCCATCCTGTGTTCCCATTTTCTGGAACATACGCTTTCAGAACTATTTTTAGTAATATTTGGGCTTATACTCATGGGATTATTTTTGCGACAGAGCAAAGAATGATGTTTACCACTCAGTGGTCACAGTTAAAATTCACGCTCATAGCCATCTCCTTAACTCTGTGAGCACATACAAATGTGGACAAGATCTCTCCTTTAATGACATTTAATTTAACAGGGACCTACTTACCTCAACTAGTCGTTGTCTTTTTCAAACTGCATCCCCTGGAACCAGGGCATGAAACAAGCAGGGCCCATCCATGTAAACCAGAGCCACTTCATTCTTGCCCATTTTGGATATTCAGATTCTTTTAAGATTGTCTTTGAACAAAAAGTTACACTATTATAAATGCAACAAAAACGCACCATTTGAAATCCTGGCCTGGCAGTTTCATTAGGCCGACTTTCCATTTTCCATAATTAACTAGATAAAATCAGCTCTCCGGGTAACGTTAGCATCTTCATAAATGGCACACATCAAAAAAAATAATAATAAAATAAAATGGCACACATCTCTCTCTCTCTCTAATGTCCCTAGGCCAACTGCTGAGATTCTCCAGCTAATGATACAGAGACTCAGGCTGAGAGTTGAGCTGTTATATGCATCATGTTTGCCATGCATCCCAAGCCTCTTCATCTGATGTCCACAGGGAGCTTTTGTAAACATACTGATTCTTCTGGCCCTACCCTGTGGACCTCACAATCTTCAGGAGTAAGGAATCTTTGCATTTTAAAAGGCTCCCAAGTGAGCAAACCTTCACAGGTGGTGCTTGTCATGTCAGAGTACCTGAAAGAATGCACGTAGGGAGGGAAGACTCCCCTCGTCTTTTGTCCTGCTTGCTAAGGAGTGTTTGCATCTGGGCAGTGCTTCTCAAACTGTCACGTGCATCCGAACCACCTGGCATTATTCATTTCTAACAAGCTTCCTGGTGATGCTGCTATTGCTGGTCCATGGAACACACTTTGAGTAGAAAAGCCCCAGGCCAGGGTTCTGCGTCCTTGGCACCCCTGACATCTTGGGCTGGGTGGTTCTTTGCTGGGGCGGCGGGGGGGGCTGTCCTGTGTATTGTAGGATGTTTAGCAGCATCCCTGGGCCTAACTTACTAGATGCCAATAGCATTCCCTCCTGCTTGTGACAACCAAAAACGTCTTCGGACATTTTTTACTGTAGCCAGATTTTCCCTAGGGCACAAGATCACCCCTGGTTGAGAATCACTGCCCTAGGTGACCTTGATCATCAGCCAAGTGTAAGGTATATTACTAAATGTGATTTGTTTGTACATTTAAAAATCTGTACTCTGGGTTTATCTGCCCTCCCTAGAGTATAAGCCACAAAAGGACAGAGGACTTAACTTACCACTGTATCCAGGGCATCTGGAAGACTGTTTAGCACACAGTCAGGGCCTAATAAATATTTGACAAGAATAATGAATGAATGCATGAAGCTAGCACCGAGTAGCGCATGGTAGCTCATCCTCTGAGGCTTCCCTTTTCTACTTTCTATGAAGCATACAGAGAAAGGTGGCTTTGCCCAATTCTCTACAAATATCTCAGTGTTTTTTTTCTCAGTTCCTGGTTAAAGCCTTAAGTGCTTGAGTTCTTGTGGGGCTAAAGAGTATCTGTTACAGTTCTCATCTGACAAATGCTTTTTCCTTGGCCAAGTTCTCTCCTAAGGGAGATCCATCCTACGAGCCTTTTGATGACCAAGTCCGGAGTCAGCTCAAAGCCTTTGTGGTTTCTAAGCACAGTGACCTCCTAGGACCAAACCCAGCTGCGCGTTCAGGAGAGGTGAGACCCAGCCTGGGCTGCTTTGTGCAACATGGGTTTGCTGTCTGCACGCACCCTTCCCCTCTTTCTTAGGCTACCACTGCCTGCTTCCCTTTCATTGTTCCCCCAACTTCCACCCTCTTACGGGACTGTGAGGGGCGTGGGGCACATCTGCGAAGGGAAGGGTGCCTATGCATCACTCCCCCTCAGAGCTAGAAAGCCTCAGTGCCCGTCCCTTTCCATTCCTCCACCTGAGCAGGTCACAGGCAGCCCCAGTGCCCGCAGCAGACCTTGCGTGCCCTGCTTTGTTCATGAAGGCAGGACGGTCAGGGAGGGTTTGAGACTCCGTGGGAAAAAGGACCCCCTAGGCACCCCCCATGCCTCCAGCAAGGGCAGGCAGCCGAGTCTCCTTATAGGGGATCTGCTCCAGGTCCTCTTCCAGATCCCCATTGCCAGGAGTCTGTAGTAGCTCTCCCACCACTGCCCTCTTCACTCCTGCATGAAGGATCCCTCTCCAGCTCTCTGCATCCTTCCATGATTCTACCCGTTTGAGGGCGGGCCCCGGACTCACAGTGCTCAGCCCCATGCTCTTCTGTCTCTGCGCCTACAGGCTGAGCACGGGGGTGGGTTGACCCCTTCGCCCACTGCACACTCTAGCTGAGCTTTGTCCCCAGCTCTCTGTCCAGCCCCGAGGGAGTGCAGTTCCCTCCTAACCCACCCCTGCATCCTCTCTGCCACCGTCCCAGCCATGTCCCCTTCGTGATTGCCCCGAGAGCCTCCCCCTCCTACACCAGCGTTTTCCCGGCTAGCCATCATGCTAGTCCCGGCTAGTCACATCATGCTCCTTGTCCCACAGGATGGGAATATCCTTGAAAGGAAGGAGAACCAAGTTCTTTGGGGGAAACCCCGGGCTTTCTTTGCACTTTTTATTCCGAGCACCTTTGTGGTGCTGATGTCCCAGTCCATCTCCCAGAGGGAATCCAGGGTTAGGGTTTTCCAAACGTGTTTGAAGCACCTGAGTGACTCAGCGACACTGTGCTCTCCTGCTGTGCTCAGGGCTCCTTGCTGGGAAATGTAGGGGTGCCTTGGGGCTCAGCCCTCGGCCCCATGCCTTCTGATGGCTTCTGATGTTGTCGTCGCCAAGGGACATTTATCTCCAGCCTCGGCCCTTCCTCTCAGGTCCCGCTCTGTGTGCGCACCCGCCTGCATATGTCCCCCACTCAGTGCTCACCTGCTAACACATTCCCCCACTGCACCTTCACGAAAACAGCGCAGCACTGTCTGCCTCGGGATGCTGCCTCCCTGTCTGTCCCCTTGCGCCAGCCAGAGCCTGAGACTCATCCTGGACACCCACCTGTCTCTCAGTTACCACATCCGCTAATAACTGATGTTACCATTTTCACGTTCCTGGAATGTGTCTACTTCTCTCCATCACCACAGCCCCCACGAGCTAACATCATCTCTGGCTTGTATTCCAAATCCCTCCTACCTGGCTGTCTCTCTTCCCTCTGTCCCCAGCCCATCTCTGAGACTGCAGTCAATGTGATATTTTACATTTTACCTACATTTATATTACACATACATTTTAACCCTTCTTGGCTTCTGTGTTAGGGTTCTCCAGAGAAGGAGAACCAACAGGAGTATGTAAATTTATTTTTAAGGGATCATGGGGGCTGGCAAGTTAGATTTGTGGGGCAGGCCAGCAGGCTGGAAAATCGGGCAAGAGTCAGTGTCGAAGTCTTGAGTCCAAATTTCACAGGCAGAATTTTTACATTGCAGTCTTGAAGAGAATTTCTTATACTTTGGAGAACCTCCATCTTTGTTCTTGAGGCCTTCAAGTGATTGGATGAGGCCCACCCACATTATGGGTGTTACTTGCTTTACTCAAAGTCTGATTTAAGTGTTAATCTCATCTAAAAACACCTCAGCAACATCTTTACTGGTGTTTGACCAAACAACCGGGCACATAGCTTAGCCAAGTTGATGCAAAAAATTAACACTTAAGCTTCCTTTTGCACTTAGGATGAAGGCCAACATCCCAAACGTGACCACCAGGCTCTGTGTGATCTAGAACCTGCCTTCTTCCTCTCTGACTGTCCCAGGCACTGTGTCCAGTCACACTAACCTCCCTTCGATTCTTGAATAGACCATCTGCCTCCTGTCCTGGGGCCGGTACGCAAGTTACTATTTCCTCTGCCTGAAATACCTGGTTCCTAACCCCAGTGTGCCTGCACGCTTGCACACCCATGCACAGGCATTGCCTAAGGAAGTCCCCCTCGTCATCCTTCAGATCCTGGCTCAAATGCTGTTTCTTCTGGGGTGAGCCCCCACACCAGGCAGACGTCCCTGCTTTTCTGACTCAAACGGACATAATGCAAAATGACGCATTTAGTGGTGTGATTACTTAATTAATATCTGTCTCCTCCACTGGTCCGTAAACTCCTCGAAGGCAGGAACCAGCTCTGTGTTGCCTGCCAGGGTTCCTCCAACACTCACAGATGTTGATGGTGTGAGTGAAGGAGCTGGGAAAGGCTAGCTGGGCCCTGAATACCTTATGTCTTCCTTCCTGGTAGGACCCCTTCTGTCCCACATGGGGCCCACGCTTGCCCACGGGTTCCCTGCTCCTGCTTTCCTTGTTCTCTTGCTCCCGGCTTTGCAGGCCCTCTCTGCTCCTCCTTGAGATGTGCCCCACAGAGCAGAGGGGACTTGCCTGTCTGCCCGCCTGCCCGCCCACCTGCCCATGTGGCTCAGGTTTGAAACTCTGCCTGCATGAGCCTCACCTCGGGCCTCACTTTTAGCCCTTGAAGATAAACATTTAAGACAAACTGACAGAGCAGAGATTTCAGCTGGAGGGAGAGGGCTGGGGACCGTCACCCCTTCCCAAGCCCTCAAATGCACATTTGTATGGAAGGATTTATAGAGGCAAAGCTACTGCCATCCAGTATATTGGTGAGAAAATATTCACATTTTACCCTCGAGGGGAAACCTAACCAATGTCTGTGGACAGATGAGGACTTGCTCTACTTTCCCCCCTAACGCTTTAATAGTTGAGATGTCTAAGATCTAATCATTTTAATATTTTCCTTTGGGCTTGGAAGCTTACAGACTGTTAGCCAAGAGTGTGTGTTAATTGGCTCTTAGCCGTTTTCCTTCATGATAGATAACCATTCCGAGGTTGGGTAGTCTGTGTCCCAGATGCTGCAGAGCACCAAGGAAATGAGCCTTATGAAATTTCAGATGCACTAGATCCAACAGCTGTCCTCCAGCACACGCAAGGACATAATCATGAAGACCTGCGTATAAAGCAAATTGCACTTCCCCTGCGACTTCTATCCTAGTGCAGAGAAGCTTTACCTTCATTCCAGTTCAACATTTATTAGTAGAGGTTCCTCCCTCTTTGGAGGACACTGTCAGTGGTGAATCGTCTATAAAACTTCAATGCATCAGGGAATCCCAGTGTCCCAAATCCTTTGGGTAAAGGAAAAGAATCTTAATGTACATCTTTTGTTAAGTTTGGATTTTTTCCCTTTGCATTTTACTTTTTTTTAAGATTTTATTTATTTATTTTAGAAAGAGAGCAGGCGAACTGGGGGAGGGGCAGAGGGAGAGGGAGAGAATCTCAAGCAGACACCCAGCTGAGCACAGAGCCTCAGGTGAGGCTTCATCTCATGACCCTGAGACCATGACCTGAGCCGAAATCAAGAGTCAGACGCTTAACCAACTGAGCCACCCAGGCACCCCGTTCCCTTTGCATTTTAAAAAAGCAGAGTTCAGTTACTTTATATGGAGAAGTTCTACGGTTTTAAAAAGTTCAACAATTTTCTCCCTGAATTTGGAGCAGGAGTAAATGAGATGGTAGACAAGTGGGTCTCTCGGGATGTGAGTGCCCTATTTATTATTCCTTCAAGAAGAGAACAAGACTTATTCAGAGAGTGGCTTTGAAATAGGTATGTATTAACAAACAACTTACTTAAGACCTCTGCTAAGCCTGGGTCTCCTCTCTGAGTGAAAAACTTTGTGTCCCTGGACTCACACTGCGCACACGGCACCCCCCTCCCCATCTCCCCAGGCCCCCTCTTTCTTTGCTGATTGTGAGGTTCCTGCCAGGTGGGGATTCTGTCACTGTTTCTGCCTCCACACCCACAGCTACTGACAATTTGCAAGGGGCCGGGGTCAGGGGGGTGGCCCTTTATGAAGAAAAAGACCATTTCAAGCTTTTAAGTTCTCTTTCAAAACGCGTATAAAAATGTCCTTAAGAAATACTGACTCATATAACCTTGAAGTACTGTTAGAGGTCTCTCCCCCCAAATTCTAGTGTTCTTTATCCATTAGCTATTGCAGACTTCAATTACTCTTTTTTCAACGGCTGTACTTAAACCACAAAAGAGCAGCCCCAAGAAGCAGAGGCACAATTATTGCCAACAACAAAAACCCAAACCAAAAACACAGAGTAATTGAGGATTCGAACAGGAACACCACCTTCTTTGCCCTGTGACACGGGGTAGGCCACAGGGGTTCGTCCTCTGCAGGGACGAGGAACAGATTTTATGACCAGCCACTGGCGTCAGTCTGAATGCTGAGGAGAAACTTACTTTGTGCTCGGTATTGGAAGGCCTGCGTTTCAAGGCCCTATTATTCACATCTACCCTGGACGCAGGCAAGCCTGAACGCTGTTGGCTGGGGCGGCTGTTGAATTTATTATGTGAAAAAAAACCGGCACCTTTGGGGGGCCCTGAGGCGTTGGGCCGCCCGAGTTGCCCGGCCCTCTCTGGTGGCGCAGACGAGCTGCGGGGATGGGCCTCAGGACCAGCAGTGGCTAGGGACACGTTTGGGAGGAGCAAGAGCTCCTCTTGAGAAGGGGAAGATCTTGAGAGAGGACTTCCCAGGGCGGGAAGAGTCACTGGCTCAGAGGACAAAGGGCAGGGGCGCTCAGACTGGGGTGTGTGTGTGGAGGACACCAGTCCTGGGCATCCGGATATCTTTGGTGCCCACCTGCCAGAACTATTGGCCTTCCATATAGCACGCGCCTTGAGGACCTACTCTGTGCTAGATGTTCTGCCGGACAGTGGGAACATGCAAGTGGGCAAGGCCTGGTCCCTGCCCTCCAGCAGCAACTGGGGGGGACACCCGAAAGCAGATCCTTGTACTGGTTGCCCTAGCAAGGTCCCAGGTCTTCCCTCCGACCTGTGAGAACGGCCAGCAGAGAGCGAGTCTGCCCCTGCTCCCAGCACGGGACTGGCCCCTGCTAGCACAACATGACCTAGTGATTGAGCATCACATATACATACATGAACTGCACAGTAGAAGTCCAAAGGAGGAAACAGCTCGGCTTACCAAGAGAAGTTCAAGCCGGTCCTTTAAGGATGACGGGTATCTACGCAGACAGCAGGAAGGGAGGCCCAAGGGGAGAAGGTATCGTGCCTGGAAATAGGGAACAGCATCGCCTATTCAAGGGGCGCAAGGAGGCCACGATGCTGTTGGCACGGGCTCTGCAAGACTGAATGGCAAGAGCAAGTCAGGTGCGTGGAAGACCGTGTGTGCCCCATGGGAGGCCCTGGCGTGGTTGTGAGACTGGCATCAGGCAAGCTGGCTCTGAGGGACTGGCGTGGCCAGAGCGGCCAGGAGCCTCTGCTCGTCAGACAACCCAGCAGCACCCCTTGCTGGCCCCTCTGCTCCACGTCTGTGTTTGTTCATGTGTGGGTCCTCCACGGCCCCCGGCATGGTATTTTGCTTAGAGTCAATACAGCAGACCTGCAAACAACGTGGGTTTGTACTGCATGGGCCCACTTACACGTGTGTTGGGGTTTTTTTCCCGATAAATACAGAAGAGTATTGTAAATGATCTTTCTCTTCATGATTTTCTTAATAACATTTTCTTTTTTCTAGCTTCCTTGATTATAAGAACACAGTACATAATGTGTAAAATATACAAAATACACCTCCATCAACTTTATGTTATTGGTAAGGTTTCTGGTCAACAATAGGCTATCAGTAATTCAGTTTTGGGGGAGTCGAAAGTTATACTTGAATTTTCAACTGTGGATTTTCAACTGTGCAACTGTCGGCCCCCCAACCCCAACATTGTTTAAGGGTCAACCGTATGTCCTAAATGTCAATCGACTTTTTTTTTTTTTCTAGTTCTGTGGACCTTCAGTCAGTTAATGATGGCACAGCTCTCCAGATATTTAGTCAAAGAGTTTTGGGGTTTAGCTTAAGTCTTTTTTTTTTTTTTAAGATTTTATTTATTTATTAGAGAGAGAGAGAGATCACATGTAGGCAGACAGGCAGGCAGAGGGAGAGGGAGAAGCAGGCTCCCTGCTGAGCACAGAGCCCAACATGGGGCTCCATCCCAGGACCCTAGGATCACGACCTGAGCCGAAGGCAGTCGCTCAACTGACTGAGCCACCCAGGCGCCCCGGGTTTAGCTTAAGTCTTAAGCTTCAGTTGACCATGTCTGTTGAATTCTAGCCTTCAGTTCACATTGTATCAAAGTTTTAGTCTTTCCAAAATGTGCTTTGGAACTACAGGATCACTATTTTGTCTTAAGAAGTTCAAGCAGATCCTTTTCCAAGTCACTGCTACTCAGACCAGGCTTTTTTAGTAGTTCTAGTGTGGATGAGTGCATCATCCCCGCTTTTTATTTTTTATTTTTTTTTATTTTTATTTTTTAAAGATTTTATTTATTTATTTGAGAGAGAATGAGAGACAGAGAGCACGAGAGGGAGGAGGGTCAGAGGGAGAAGCAGACTCCCCGCCAAGCAGGGAGCCCGATGCGGGACTCGATCCCGGGACTCCAGGATCACGACCTGAGCCGAAGGCAGTCGCTTAACCAGCTGAGCCACCCAGGCGCCCCATCCCCGCTTTTTAAAACACTGTCCTTGACAATTCAGTTTTTAAACTTTTCTGACTAAATTAACATAAATTTTATTGATTGAATTATTACTTTTAAACCTGTATCTGGCTTTCTAGGTTTCTGCCCACGTTTGCAAGAGCTGAACTGATACAGTAGATTTCAGGCTGACATAAGGCCAGTGAGGCACCGAGTCATGATTAATTGAGGCCTCAGGGGCACCCAGTTGGCACGGTCTCTGGAGAGCTGACCTTATCTTTGATGTATTCAAAGCAGGTTATTTTTACCCGGATGCTTAGGGAAGTACACAGCCATGTCATCTCTTTGCTTTCTCCTTATTACAGAAGCCATTGAGATGTCTGATAGGGCAGCCACTGGGGGGCCAGGCCGGTGGGACACATGCCAAGAGAGGGTATCCTGCTTGGCAAGGCCACCCAGGCTTCTTGGGATGGCTCCACAGCTGTTTAATTATCCTAAGTAGAAGGGTTGTCCTCAGCCAAGGGGTAAAGCAGAGGGCTGCTCCTTAGTCTTCCCGTTTCCCTGCCCTCCCACCACCTTCTCTCCCTCAGGTGTTCCCGAACTCTCTGTTTTGTCCTTCCATAACCCGCTTGGAGAACTTTCATTTTCCATGAATAGAAAATGGCTGGTAACCGCTCAAAATGCTTGCCCTACCACTGGGGTTGGTATTTTCACAAATACCAACACTTAGGCCAAAGGGCTGCGGCAGGTTTTCAAGCCTCTGTCCTCCTCTTAAAGAAGATTGGGGTGAAGGGTGAGGGGCCCCTGATATCATGACGCGTGCATGGTGGATTCTGTCCGTGCAGGGGGGCGGGCAGAGGGTGCAGCTCTGCAGATACCACCATCCCCGGGGAGTTTTTACCACGCTGATGGCAGAAGGTACCCCGCCGATGAAATCAGACTCTCTGAGGGCAGGACAGAAAGATCAGTAGTTTCGGAAGCTCTTCCCATAACTCCTGCTCAGGCTGTTTGTGGGGGCCTCAGTGGGTGATTGGACTCACTGCTACCCCTTGGCAAATTTACCAAATGTTGCAACTGTTGCTGTCTGATTGTGTGTACTTTCAGTGTGTATGAATTAAAAGGGACAGCTACCTTTAATGCTACTGACTCTGTTTCAAGAACACCATGAAGTTTCCCAAGATTTCCTCCAGCCCCTAGGGTCGGCCCTGCCTGTCTATTGGCTGCAGAGTCTCTGCTGAAGCCCTTAGATATTCTTGCTATTCATCCCCTGTGGCCTCCTGCTCTTGGCTGCACAGCTAGCTGCCCCGAATTCTTTCTGGCAGGCCTCACAGGGCTGGGAGAGGTCTAGATGAGAATAAAACTCCCATGTTTTATCTTCCTGTAGAGCAGGGGTTCTCAACCCTGCAGCACATTAGAATCACCCTGGGGGCAATTCTGATTTAATGGGTCTGGGGCTGGGCCCATGCATTAGGGGAACTTTAAAAGCTCCCTGGGTGATTCTAATGTGAACTCAGAGACAAGAACCAGATTGTAAGATAAAATGAAACTTTAAAAAATATACATATTTGTATTTTCTTCAACATTTAAAAAACCAGTTCTAAAAGATAATGAAAGATGCTGGTCAGACAATAAACAAAATATGGAAATTATTTTTAAAATATACATTTAAACATATTTTGGGGTATATATAATATACCTTTAAATATATATTTAAAGGTATATTTATGCACGTATTTTTGAATACATACATATATATATATATAATTTATATTCCCTCCATCCAATACCAGTATTTTTGAGGAAGCCAATGTACAAGGTGGGAGATAGATCTTGGTATCAGTATCACCCTCTGTATTAATTAGGGCAACACTAGCTGCTGTAACAAATAAATCCCGGGCCTTCAGCAATTTAACACTGGGAATTTGGTGTCCACGTAACAGTATGGAGGGTGAAGGGGTCAGAGAGGCAGCTCTACTCCACACAGCCATCCAGGGTCCCCAGTTTGTGGTTCCAAGGTGCCCCTGCCTGGAGGGGAGACAGTGGGCGGGACACGGGGAGGTACCCATTGGCTGGGCCCGGCCATGTGTGCTCGAACCCCATTGGCCAGAGCTCAGTCATCTGGCCACCCCCACCTGCACGACATAGTCCGGGCATCTCCAGTCCTGGCAAGGAGCGGGAAGGCAGTGGGACAGCAGGCCCTCTGCGTCAGGTGCCTCCCAGAAAGGCGTACGTGTCCCAAGGGCAAGTGTGGCCACTGCCCTTAGAAATGCAGACTCGGGGCCTCTCTCCTAGGTGCGAGAGCCTGCAGAGGACAAGCGACTGTGTTAAGGGCGTGTGCTCTTTTTCTTTTCTCCACAGATATCGCAAACGGCACCAGTTCAGGGGGGTACCGCCCACCTCCCAGAACCAAAGAAGTCATCATCAATGGCCAGACTGTGAAACTTAAGTACTGTTTCACCTGCAAGATTTTCCGGCCCCCTCGTGCCTCTCACTGTAGCCTTTGCGATAACTGCGTAGGTGAGTAGCCGCCGAAATTGCCTCTGGTCCACCTCTCACGTGGGCCGTAGAATGTCTGTAGCTGATGGGGGGCTGATGGCCTCGGAGGGGACTGTGCTAAACAGTCAGCACGTGTATCTCTCTCATCCTCCGGAACTGAGCAATTCAATCCTAGTTAATATTTCAAGTGCCTCCTGCCACGGATCCCACTCACCAAGCCTAGTGTTACCAGATCTGTTTTTGCTTTTTCCGTCTTCCGGCACCTCTGCTCCCAGGCCTTCTCCTCCCGGAGCGCACACACCGGAGGGGATTCTTTGTTGCCTGGAGCTGCCACATCAGCAGGCGCTAGAAATAAAACCATGTTACCCCGAGGTCCCCCCGTTGCCCAAATGTAGCCGGATGTGCTTTGTCCAGTTCTCCCAACTGCTCAGACAGGCACTTAGTGGGGGAGTTGGAGGCCCCCTGAAGCCCACGGAGGGGAAAAGAGGCAGAGACTGAAAGATTTCCGGGCCTACAGTTAGGATTGTTGCTCTTCCCAAAGGCCACCAAGACCTTCCCTCTGGGTCCACTTGCTTTCTCCAGGACAGAGGTCCTCCGTAAGGCGTGACTCTACTGTTAGGCCACCATTGGCCCAGCCAGGATTTTTGCAGCTGACATGGGTCTCAGCCCCTTGGAATTACTTGGCAAGCACTTCCTGTCACTTCAGACTTGAGAGCTGCTAGTCACACCCACAGACCATCTTCCTTCCTGGTCTGAAGCTTCTTAGAGATGAAGTTGGCAAAGAGATGGTAGAAGACCCAAGTCACAGCAAGGGTGGGTTACACAAAGGCTCTGCCCACTGGGAAAGACCCACATTTCTCCAGTCCCATAGCCTGCCTCTAATAGAAATGACCACGGATAATTCTGGGCATTAAGCCCGGGAATCCTCTTTTAGCTCAGACCCAGCCTTGTTTCCCTTAGTAACACATCATCGATGGCCAACACTCTTTCTGAGTCTATTAGAATTTGTAGGCTCAATTCTTGAGGAAAATAAAATGTTATAATGCGCTTCTGCTGTACAAAACTGTTTTCCTTTTATTTGTCTGAAAGTTACTTCATCCTGACTTTAAAAACCTACAATTTGGTAGAAAGTCCCTGTTTTTCCCATCAGGGCTTGTCTTGGTTTTATTAACTTAGATAAATTACTTTTAACCTTGCCCCCAAGAAGAGCATGGAATTTCGTTCAGTCTTTTACCATTTTGCAACTAGCCTGAGTCAAGAGCCGGGAATCCGGTACCAGAAGGCCTGGGTACAAATACTAGCATCGTGACTCAGACAAGCTACTTAAACTCTCTATGCCTCAGTTTTCTCATCTGTATAATGGGGTTGATAACAGTAACTACTTTATGGGACAGTTGAGGGATTAAATGGATCAATACCAGGAATAGTGCCTTGGAATAGTGCCTGGTGTAGAGCAAATATTATTGTTGTATCTGTAATAGTTGTTGCTATTTGTTATTACTTCTGCTCCCTTGATTTTTGATTGGCTTTCTCTGGATAATTTCTTGATCTACTGTAGCCCTCTGTGGGTGTGAGGATCAAAACCACACCTTGTTCTCTATGTGGGGGCAGACCAGGATTTCTAGAAGATCACATGACAGCCTTTGTTAGATTTCTGATAGGCTTCCTGGTGACTTCAGCCCCAGTGGCCATCTTGAGGATGCTTTTAAGTCAAAGCATTGCAGTGGCTTAAATATCTTCAGGGAATAACCTGTAGGGATTCTCAAGACCCTTGCTTGGGTTGTAATTTTGATAATAATGATGGAATATTATATGATGTAACTTACACTTTTCACAAAAACTCTTCTGTTACTTTGCATGCCTTCTCCTGGAGGTCTAGTGACTTACTCTAGTAGGCATTTATAGGGAGGGAGTTGGTATCTACAAACCCAAAGAGTTTACTGGGCACCTCCTTCTCTTTATTATTTATAAAAATGTTTACCCATTTCTAGATATCTGACTGTTCATTTATATCAACTGGTCTCAATCTTCTGTTTATTTTCTCTAGGCTAGACTCCTAATCATGATAAAACATCCTTCCCAGCTCATTGTGTTTTAAAATTCTCTTCTGATTATTGTAAAACACTTTCTAAAAGCTCATATAATCATCTTATTCATTCCCTCCAATACCTGGAGGTGCACATACATGTCCCTTAAAGAACCCTGATGAATTAGATGTAAAATCCCCTAACCAAAATTATATATCAACCCCAGTTAATTGTGTACCTCTCCTCGAGTATAACTGTTTACGATACTACGATGCCTTTGGAAACTACCGGCTGAGAAAATAAGAGCCACCAGTCTATAGTGTCTAGGAACCCTTCTGCAACCTTTCTGATAAATCCAAGTCACAGTGGCAGTCCAGCACTCCCCAAATAAGCATGGTGGTGTCCTATAATTGGGAGATGCAGAACAGCAAAGGGAGAGACAAAGAAAGGGGAAAGTTTGGGAGTGCACTCATGAGGAGGAAAACTGGCCACAGAGCACATTGCCAACATCTGCCTCTAAGCAGCGTCTGCTGATCCTGGGGCTGGAGTGTGGCAAACCTTGATTAGGGCCCCACTGTACAAATGACAGGTGAGATAAGTAGCATCCAGCTGATTTAAAATAAAACTACTCACAGCACTCCTGGAACAACCACACAGTGATTCAAACCTACATAGCTTTGGTTTTCCAGTTCATTATGCTACAAATGGGCCTTTGGCGCAACCCATTAGCAGACCAGCAAATTGGACCTTCTTCCGCATTCAGGGAAAATAGAGTGGAAAGCAAACGTCTCCAACTCAGAAGTGTAATTGCAGAGTTTGCCATGATTTTATTTTTAGATAGAAAGTTTTTATTGAAGGAATTCTACTTTTTGTAGCCAGGGGAAACATACAATGATGTGCTGAAAGCCAGAGTTAGCACATACGACTTGCCTTCCCTTGTAATGAATGGGTTTGGGTTGGTTCTTCCTATGTACACAACAAAATGTTGCTTTACACTGGGAGAGGAGAGAGGAAAAATGCAGTTTCCCAGGTAGTCCAGAAGAGTATTTCTCTTTGTTAAGTAAGTTTGAAACAAGAGCAAACTGGTAGGGGCTCTGTAATTTTAGTTGAGGACTGAGGGAAAAGCTTTCATGGAGAGCAGACTCTGGTGCAAATATAGAATGGGTTAGCAGAGCCTAGTGGTTGGCAGTATGGCTGTAATGCACAAGACCCAGGACTGGACCCAGGTCCTGTCATTAGATGGTATTCATACCTGGGTAGGTTATCTGACTATCCCCAACTGTTACCACATCTGTAAAATGGGATAACCATAGTACTACCTCATAGGTTTCTTTTAAGGATTAAGTGAGATAATGTCCGACAAGGACCCCATATAGACCTGATGCACACTGGGGCCTCAGTGAATGCTTCCCATCAGTGTTATCATGGGTAACCACAGAAATGCTGCCATAACACTCCCAAATAACTGCAAAGAACAAGGTTCATCTTCACAGCATGGTAGGAATCACCTTGTTTTCCTGTAATCTGATTTGCTTTAGATGACCTGCAGTGCTAGAAGTGAATATATCCTCCCCACCCCTCTGGTTTTGTCTCTGCTTACCTCTGTTTCTGTCTCTCTCTCAGAACCTTTCTCTGTCTTCTCTCTTGTCCTTTTTCTCTATTGCCATCAATTGTTTCTGCACATATGGAACCGAGTATTTTGGCTTATTTGTTAATCCAGGCAATCTTTGAAGTTATACAGTATTTTTAAATGACCAACATCTGGGGCCTTGGAGCCCCTTCTGCTCTCTCTGATCCTCAGGATCTCTCAGATCATTATTAAAGTGAGACTAACTGAAGGTGCTGGAAAGTAATTGCGTGCTTGGGAGGTCCTCTCAAACTCACTGTGTACATCCCAGAGCCCCAAGTCTGCTCCACATTTCAGGGAAGTCTGTCCTTTGGTGGTCTCTGGTCTCCTGTCACAATAGCCAGCAGCTTTCACTGGAATTGGGTATTCTGAATACAGTCTAAACCTGTAATTAAAAGGGACTTACTTGAAAGTAGTTTAATCACACACTGTGGACTAAGTTGAGTTTGCTCAACAATGAGATGGCGCATGCGAGCATTTGTAAGCCTGCTCTACCGTGAGTTTGTCTAGCTCTGACCAGGCAGAATGCAGCTTACCCTGAGGCCCAGAGGTGGCCTTTGGAGACAGGAGCCCCCTGGGTCCCAGACCTGCTGCTCTGCGTGGGCAAGGAAGACCCTCTGCATATGCAGTGCCATATCCAGAAGTGCTGTGAGGACAAAGAAAAGGGCATGTGAAGCCCTCAGACTGTGTTGGCCCCTGAGGAACGCTCATCACTGCCAGCCTCTTTCCTCACACAGGGGGTGCCCTGGTCCCATTTTGTTCTGTCCTTGTCTATTAGTTCTGGTGTAGGTGGCACAAAGAACTTCCAGAGGCCCTATACAGGGACTTGGTGTTCAGTGACTCTTGTTTTTGGAAGAGCTGTACCACCATCTTTAAAAATCCTTATAAACTCCCTTTCTCATTCCCCTGCCTCTTTTTTGCTGTGCTCTTTCTCTCCTGGGAGTACTATACACTCCCCTTCTCACCCCACCCCACAGTGTCTTCCTCCCATTGATCCAGCTCCTTCCTCTATGATGTGGTTTTCTGAGCTCAACTGCTGATATTTTGTCTGTTGTGTACACTCTGTGTACATTAGAGCTCACTCATTAGAGTTACTGCTTCACGGTTGTGCTCAATATTAAGAGATTTAGAATATCTGAGATTTGGAATTGCAGGTGCCTTCTGGTGTGGAGTTGCATTCTGGAATGTCTTTTTAACTATTAAGTATGGTGAGAGGGCTATTAATTTCCCATAAGAAAGTGTATCATTTGAGGGGAGTGGGGAGAGCTTGCATTTGTATCCTCGCAAGAACCAAAACAAACAGGGCTTTACTGTACCCTCCCCCCAGTTTCAAATATCTTTCCTTTTCAGTCACATGTAATAATCACCTATGTGTCAGACCCTGTGCTAGTAGCTAGATACATCAGAATAAAAGTCCTCGAAGATCATTACTAAGAACAGTTCAAGGAGAATTCAGGATAGAAATCATTATATTTATTATGTTGCATAAGGCAAAGAGAGTAATTTTACACTGGTAAAGAGTACAATTAACAATTGAGTCATCAACATATATGCACCAAGTAACATTGCATCAAAATACATAAAGTAAAAATTATTAGAGAAGGCAAGAATAATTTGGTATAAACAATGCTAATGAGAAACAATTGCATACTTCTAATTTTGATGGTTCAAGTAAGTAAAATACAAGTAAGGAAATAAAGAATACTAATATATAATTAATACATATATGCTGAACTTTTTTCTACAAAGTATATACTTACCTTTTTTTTTAAACTGTGTGTGGAATATTTACAAAAATCAATCCTACTAGGCCACAAAAAATTCCTAGCTTTCTAAAAACAGATATTGCACAGACCATATCTGATGGCACAACAGTAAAACTAGAAATCAATCACAAAGAGATAAATATACAAACCTGACCAATTGTGATATTTTTAAAAAACTTTTTAAACTTCAGACACAAACCTCAAAATCAGTTGTGGAATAGATTGAAAATGACAGTAAGAAACATGCAAAAGAAAACTATGCTTGTTAGCATTCTAAATTTTAAACACACAAAATAGTTGACCTAAGCAGAAAAGGAATTATTTAGAAAGCTGTCAGGTAGCTCATAGAAATGAAGGAGAAGCCTGAGAACCAGGCTCAGAAACCAGGAAGAGCCAGGGAAGGCTGAGTGACTGAGTGCAAACGGTCACAACTGCAATAGGCACAAGCACCGCAAGCAAATGTTTGTTGCACCACCACTGAGTTCTAATTCTGCTGCTGCTATCAGCTTAAAACTGTGACTCTGTTCATCTGCAAGGACTCTGGGTTCAGACATCTAGGTGGGAGCACCTGGGCCTGTTTCACTTCCACACCCAAGAAGCTAGCAAGGTGGGAGAGGAAACTACCCACTTTCAGCTTCTATAACGGGGGTGGGAGGGTGGGGTCCTGCCTCCCACCTATTTTGGGATTCTCCCCAAAACAGGAAGTTTACTTAGATGGTGAATGGCCAATAAAATAAAGAGTTTTTTAAAATCTAGTACAAAAAACAAAACTGAATTTAGAAACAAATAAATGAACATAGCATCCATCTCAAGAAGATCGAATAGCAAAATAAACTTAAGAAAAACAGGAAGAAAATGATTAATGACCTAGAAAATAGAAGAATAAATATGATACCACCTCTAATTCTTTGGAAAATAAACAACGTAAAGATAAACATCTAGTAAGACTGAAAGAGAAAATAACAAGAACGTAGAAATAACAGATTCAAGTAAGACAAAGATAGGTGAATTTTTTAGTTATTAGAAAATAATTACATTAGTTTGCATATTATATAACTCTACTCTGCTTTGAAAATCTCAGTGAAACATGATTTTATGAGAAGTGAGTCAAAGAATGAGTGGAAACTTAATAGACTACTTATAATGAAAAACTGAGTAATTTACTGAAGAATCAACCAAGAAAGATGCCAGAACCAAACAATCTTACTTCCAGTGCTCTGAATAGTGTTTCAGATCTTAGAGCAGCTTGGACAGCTTTTCAGTTCATTTCACCAAGATAGCATAAACCTAACACTAAAATCTGATAAAAACAACATGAAACAAAAGACTCTCATTAATAAATGTATATAAAAGTCAACATGATAACATAGCAAATTTAATCTAGCAGCATAATAAGATAATAAGAGAATTTGTCATTCTGACATAGAAAGGTATATCCCAGGAATGCAATTTTTAAAATGTTAATAAGTCTCTTACTATATCAGTAGGTCAAAGGCCAAAAGGTATATGATCATGATAAATAATAGAAAGAGATTTAATAAAATCTGGCACCCATTTCTAACTCTAAAACTTGGTAAACCAAGATTGGAAGGTCTGGTAGGCAGAATTTGGGCCCCATGATCTCCATACCATGGTATTACTCCCATAGTTAGGTCACCTCACATGACAAAGAGGTTTTTCAGATGCCAATAAGGTTACTAATTAACTGATGTCAAGTAATGATCCAGGTGGGCCCAGTGTAATCACAAGAGCCCTTCAGAGCAAACAACAGAGCAAACAACAGAGATTCCAAGTAGGAGAAGGATTCATCCTGCATGGTTGGCTTGAAGATTGAGGGGGCCATGTGGGAAAGCTGAGAAAGAAATGAATCCTGTCAACTGCACTAGGCTTGGAAGGAAGAGGACCCAAGCCCAATGGCACCTGCACCCCCCACCTTTACCTTGATCTTAGCCTTGGGAGACCCTGAGCCAAGCTCCTGACCCACTAAAATTTCAAGACACTAAAATTGTGTTGCTTAAAGCTACTGCATTCTGAAGAGATATCTGCAGTCCCATGTTCATTGCAGCATTAATCACAATAGCCAAGAAATGGAAACGGATGAATGGCTAGAGATGGTGGTATAGACATACAATGGAATATTATTCCTCCACGAGAAAGAAGGAAATCCTGTCATTTGCATCAACACGGATGTATCTCAAGGACATTATGCTAAGTGAAATAAGTCAGAGAAAGACAAATTGTGTATGATACCACTTATATGTAGAATCTAGAAAAGCCATACTCATAAAAACAGAGTAAAATGGGGGGGTGGGGGGCAAGGAAGATGTTGTTTAAATGTACAGATTGCTAGGCAGTTATAAAAAAACTAATAAAAAACGAATTTCCTTTAACATGATTGTAAAGATGAGAAAAGCTAACATCTTCTTTATGGCGAAACACTGGAGGTATTTAATTAACGTTAGAAACAGATTAGGATGTTCACTATCATTGCTAGCATTTGACATTTTCCAGCTTTTTCTAACTAATGCAGTAAGATGAGATCAAATAAATATGAACTATCAAAAAGGAGCAGGCAAAATTATCTGTTCCTTGTAGACGACAAGAAAACCACTAATAACATTAGAACTAGTATCAACAAACATTAGAACTAGTTTTTTAAATTCAGTAGGATTATTAGTTACCAAATCAATACATTAAAGTACGTGGTCATATATCACTTAGGAATCACAATAGAAATCAAGATACATTCTCTCCACAAACTGCCTTATAAATTTAACCAATTTGAGGCAGGGGACAAGATCAAATAATTGCACAGTTCAATCAAAAGAATAAGCCAGCCATAATAACCAATAACATTGTGGGAAAAGAGCAATGCAAGGAGACCTGTACTATTAGATATCATGAGGTCTGAAGCGTGTTCCTGACCCACAAACCAGGTGCAGAAAATGACTTGGGGCCCCCCCTACATGTGTACATATGTGTGTGAGTGATTTCTTCATTGTCATTTCTAAATTTTCCAAATCTCTAAAGTGATCATCAGAATGCACAGTCCTTGTTCAGAAGGGTCTTACCATCTGGTGAGGAAGGCGGAGATCACCAACACAGTGGAGTATGGCAAGTGCCACGGGGAGGGGTCTTTGGGAGCCCAGACTTCACAGTGCGGGGGTCCCTATGCTGAGTCAGACAGCATAAGTAGGGGTTACTGCATTGCAGGAGGGCAGGAGACCCAGTGGGTCGACACAGCAGGCAGACCAGACAGGAGGACGGAGGCTCAGAGACTTGCGGGGATGCTTGAAAGCAGTCCAGAAGGCCAATCTCCTGAGATTTGGGGGAGCTATTTACTCTACGTCTCCTGTGGGGGCTGCCTCTGGGCTTTCTGCAGTGACACACGGGCTGGGCTCTTCTGCTCCTTAGGACAACTAGCCCCTTCCTGTTTGCCTGTCAGTTTTTTCTCGGTGTCCAGAGTTTTATCCTTTTTGATTGAAGCCACGGGTCCTGTAACCAAATTTCAAACTCTATCATACAATCGCCTTAATGCTTTTGGATCCAAGCCACCAGTCCTGCTTTCACCTTCTCCCCTTCATGAACAGTTCTGGAAAGTTCCTGCATGCCTCTGAAAATTGTGCGCCTACCTCTGATTCCAAGTGAATGCACACAGTCATGAGATCTTTTAGCTGAAAACGAACTTGGAGGTTTTTGTTTTCACGGCTCGTCTCTTGTAGTGGCCCGAGGGCTTAAGGGGGCTTGCGAAATGAAGAGCCCGTCAGGGACTGTTCCCATCATTGTGATGTAACTCACACGTTGAAGGACTGGGGAGAGAGCCGGAATTCAGTTCACGACTGTGCAGAAAACTGCCATGTGTTCATAAAAGGTTTTAGTCATATCAGAAGTTCAGAGCCAAATTTACCCACCTCTGAGCAATGTACATTAGACCGGGGGGCGGGGGGGATGTGTATTTTTGGTGCTAACTTATTCCTGGTTTGCTTATAAACAGCTCAAGTCCTTTTTCAGAAAGAGAGGGGGGTTTTAATTAAGTCACTCATTAACAGTGATTCAGTGCTATTAGCTCACATGACAGATGACAGAATTCCAAGTAACCTTCTTGACTTACTTGACAGTAAGAAGACATTCTTTCCTGGAAGTCTTGTTACCTCCTCTTGCGTCAAATGAAAACCATTTCTGGTTGCCTCCACACTGTCTGCTCTGTCTGTTCCTGCCAGCTCTCATAGCCCGTACATCACACCCGCTCCCCTTCTCCGGGGCCCCCGGCTGGCCTCGGCTCTTTTCTTGGTTCTGCACCATCCTCCGTGGCGCCTTCACAGCATAGCTTGGGGCCACCCTCTTGTTCCAGCCGAGTAGCCAGGCTCTTCCCTGGCAATCTCTTCCTCAACGTGCTCTCCCCACGATGAGGTCCTCCGCGTTCTGCTTCCAGGAGTTTCTTCCAAAAAAACATTAACATTGAGGGTCTAGAGGTGCTTTTGAGGCAATAACCAAAATAAAATGAAACTCCTCAAAGTCTTTCATCTTGCAGAAGAATCTACTTCATAACCTATTTGTTATAGGTGTAAGTACATGTAAGTACATATAAACGCTTTAAGATGGACTACGTGGCCCGGGAGTCTGCATTTTAGAACAGTTCCCAGGGGGTTCTTAGTCGCAGTCAAGGCTGAGAGCCAGGGGAACAGACAGGGTTCCAGCCTGGAGGTCAGGCCATGTGGAAGCCTCAGGAACTGCTCATCTCTCACAGAGAGCAGGCCAGCCGTGAGGCTTCCTACAGGGGGCAGCCACTTCTGGAAGAGGAACTGCTAAGGTGATTTGCCACCTTGAAATGTTAATATTAATAAGTAGCTGCCATCTTTGGAGCCTGCTAGAAGCCATGCACTGGAAGTGTTGAAAACTCATCAATAAGGCTGTATTTCTCCTCCAGCTCCCCTTAGGGCCATCTTTTCTCTGGGTGTCTGAGGAGGGTGTTGACACAGTTTGCCAACAGGGGTAGAAGTAACGTAAGCATTTACAGCGAACCCAAAAGTATGTATTCATAATAATCCAGTGTTGACTTGAGTGGCCTAGAATTGGAACTGGCCTCCAGCAACAGATTGTTTGTTACGTGGAAGGAGAGCACAAAGAAGTACAAGACAGGCCTCCTGCCCTTGAGAAGTTTTCTGCCTATGTATGAAAGTTCACTAATACCATAAAGAGATTTTGACAAGTTTGCAACACTCAGGATATCTAGTCTGACCTTAGGATGGTCATTTCAGATGAATTCTCCCAAAGGGATGAGATGGGAGGAAAGTCTGGAAAAATCAGATGGCAGCCTCCCTGAGGCCCCAGATGCTGTCCAAGAAGGAGGGACCAGACTCAGCCATTAGCACGTAATGCTGGAACAGGAAATGGAGACGATCAAAATCTGGCCTTAGGAGGACAAATCTCATATAGTGTAAAGTGAGTCGATGAGATGTATTAGTTAGCTACTGTCCAGGGATGCTATATGACAAACACCCTCCAAAATCTCCATGGCTTTTAACAAATAGCACTTCTCTTTCTCGTGTGCCTGTGGGGCAGCTCTGGGAACTGGCGGGGCTTGGCTCTGGGCATTGATGAGGGTGAGTCTTCTCCTCTGATCTGATTCTGAGGACCCGGGCTGACGGGACTGCAGCTAGCAGGGGCATGTTCTCCTGACGGTGGGGTCACTGGCCGCATGATGGGCACCAAAGCCAGCAGTGGCTCTTAAGGCCTCTGCTTACAGCACATGCGCTAAGCCTCCATTGGCCAAAAAGGCAGATGACCCTCTGACCATGACCATGATCTGTCAGTGGGCCAGGGAAGGATACTCCACTCAAGAGGGAGGAAAGTGAGTATTTGCTGAAATTATCCAATCCGTCACCTGCAGGGAGACTCGAAGACTGAAGACCAGTCAGTTTCTAAGGCTGTGTGTCTATTCATCTTTTTACAATATAGTGTCTTATAGTCCAACAGTCTGTTGTTTTCTTTAGCTGCCCAAAATTGAAATTGTCCTCCAGCAATGGATTTGGGAGTTAGGGAGGCAAAGTACATCACCAGCCATGAAGTTTCTTCTTCCAACATATCTGAGGCCATCAGCTGATCCAGCTGCTTGCTGTTGGGTGTTAAACAATTAATGTTTCACAAAATTCCACCCACTGTCAGTAGCAGTCGGACAGGACTGAGCTGTTAAAGGCTGAACACTTGGATAGTGACCAATAACCTGTGCGCTCTTGTTTTGAAAGCTTAGTACAGGTTTGTACATTAAAAAGAAAAAGCTATGAAAATAATTTGGTTTGTTAGAATACGTTAAGTTTTATTTTATTTTCAAAACGTTGAAAAGTGTTTTAAATAAAAGACTAATTGACATGGAAAGATTAAGTTGGGAAAAGGGGAAGAAGAATCACTTATTTAAAAATTAGTAATGTGGGGCGCCTCGGTGCTCAGTTGGTTAAGCAGACGACTCTTGATTTCAGCTCAGGTCATGATCTCAAGGTCGTGGGATGGAGCCCGCATCTGGCTCCCTGCTCAGTGGGGAGTCTGCTTGTCTCCCTCTCCCTCTGCCCTGCCCCCTGATTGCATGCATGCTCTCACTCTCTAAAAATAAATAAATAAATCTTTTAAAAAATAAAATAAATAAAAATTAGTAATGCAAAAAAAATTACTAATGTGTCTATAAACATGAGATTTTATATTTTTTATTAAGGAAGGGAAATGAATACACAGAAACAATGTATACTAAAATAGTTCTTGGGTTTTTATGATAACATCATGTATTTATGTAGGGCTTTTTACTTTAGGAGGTGGTTCCATATGGTCTCTCATCTGTTGCTCACAACCAGGCTGTGCATTAGTCGGGGTGGAGAGCATCATCCCCACTGGATAGAGAACTCTGGTTCAGAGAGGGCAGGAACTTGCAAACGGTCACACAGCAAGACTCAAGTAGCCTGAACGAGAAGGCATTCTCCCAAGCCCTATGGGAAAGCTTTAATGCACAGATGCAGCGCAGGGAGAAACTCAGCTGAGCCGGAAGGTGAGAGCGGTAGGCGGACGGTAAGATTTTAACATGGGAGGAAAGACGGTAACCTCTATCCCAGCCTGGTAGAAACATGCCACTCATCCAACACTGAGTGCGGCTCTGGGCCTGGGCTCCGGGCAGGGCTGCGGCGTGCAGGGAGAGTAGGAAGATGAGTCACCCTTGTTCACCAGCCTCTAAGAGCTTCTGAAGGCTCCAGGATGAGTAGAGAGGGTGTCTACCATGACTTCGCTGGACCCATGCACAGTCTTAAGTAAATTCAGCATGCTAGTTATTGTCCCGGGATTATTGAAAGGTTAACAAGACGAGGGACATGTGTAAGAACTTTAAATTATTAAAAATCTCTCGTGTGTGCATATGACGGTTATAGTACCCTCCCGAAACTGTACTGTGTGGTTATATTACCCCCTGAATTGACATACCACAGACTTCTTGTACTTGGATGGGGCCTTCTCAGGGCTCAGGTCCGTTAAGATCCAAGGGGAGGGTTTAATGAGGTGAGCTGCTTACTTGAATCAGAAGGTACCAGCAACTTGAGTGGAAGCTGTGAGCCCCACATGGGAGAGAGTTCAGTGATCCACCCCGACGGCCTGGATACAGCAAGGCCCCGACGGGCTCAGGGTCGGAGCTCAGTTGCTGTGAGGATGGGCAGACCAGGGTTGTGGTCCCCTGCTGCCCAAATGCAGCTTATTCCACGGGCCTGGCTCCCTCCAAGGACAGGGCCTGACCAGGGACCAAGCACCTTGCTTCTAGAGTTTGCTTCATTCCTGATCTGGGCATCGTGGATGGAATTCAGGGATCTGTGAGCTTGGATGGGAAAAACAATCACATCTTTATTCTCATGAACCTCTCAAGGAAATTTAATATTTCCTTCAATCATGAATCCGGGCCACAAACCACACGAGTAGTGCTAGTCACCACAAGAGACCACAGACGTTTTCTGATGCCCTCGCGGTGGCAGATGCTCAGACTAACATTTCCATTTGTCGCTGCTCCACAATCACGGCGGCCGATAAACTATAGCTTCTGTTATCTGGCATGTTAACAAATAAACATGCATTTTATTATGTCACAACTCTAAATTCTTTTGAAAATAATACTTAGTATTGGTTTCTTTTGTCCTCTCATGTATTTTATGAATTTAAAAGCACACGGAGAAGGGGGGTGTCTGTAAGCTCCATGAGGCAACTGACAGGGTTCACAGCACACATAAGAAGTTAAGAACCCTTGGTTAAATCTTGTTTAGACTCTTCACTTGTTAGAAAATAGACTTCTGAGGATGACAGGTAACATATTCTCCCCACTCCACCACCCACCAGATGGATTGTGTTGATTTTTTTTTTCAAGTAATAACAGTAACATTTTTTTCAAGAATGCCCTTTGTTTTTTGGTTTGGGTTTTTTTTTTTTAAAGGTTTTATTTACTTATATGAGATGGCACACGCACAGCAGGGAGGAGGGGCAGAGGGAAAATCAGGCTCTCCACTGTGCAGGGAGCCCAATGTGGGGCTGGATCCCAGAACCCTGAGATCATGACCTGAGCCGAAGGCAGATGCTTAACTGACTGAGCCACCCAGGCGTCCAAGAATGCCATTTTTAAAAGCTTTTTTTTTTTTTTTTAAGAAAACAAATGACACTGGGCTTGTTCTTCTTCCTTCCTCTTTTTCTTCCTCTTTCTCTCTCAAAACAAATGCAGGTGTGCAGCACAGAGACAGCTTCCTGTGAGGTGGGCGGGCCGGTTCAGAGGTAGGATTTGCTGTGTGAGCCTCGTCTTCGCCGCCTCTCTGTGCTCTTGGGTAGATAGAATCCATCTTGAAAGTTACTTAAAAGTTGTTGAGAATCCCTTCCTTCCCATTGTTCTTGTCTTGATCCCTTTATACTGCTGAGAAATACTGGGAAGAAAACAACCCTTAGTGTTGTTAAAGAAATTAAAACCTCCCCACAAAGGATAACCTGGCATTGTCTTAAATTTGAAGCAAAGATCATTTCCCAGCCCCACATGCGTTATATAATGGTCTGTATCACATACCTTTCCACTGAAAGTGGGCAAAAATAAGGTGGTATTACAGAGCATATTCTTGACTCTTAGGAGTTAAATCACAACAATATCGTAATAGAGTGGTATGCCGTTTATCACATGATAAAAGTAACCAGTTTTCTACAAGTGGTTTGTGCCTGAAAAACCATTGCTTATTGGTAACTGATTCATAGGTTTTTCAGTCCAATTAGCTGAACAAAAAAACTGCATTTTTTCCATCTTTGATCACACTGAATCTTTGCTATAGGGTAGAAAGTCGCCAGTGTGTGTGCCTGGGATTATTAAAATCCTGTGCTCAGGGAAGCAGTGGACTTGTAGGCTCATGATCCTTTAGGGCTGTACGCGTGACTGTGTAAACACTTCTTTCAGCTGTTGAAGGAATATCTACTGACTGTCTATCGTCAGGCCCTGTGTGAGACAGGCACTGGGGAGACCATGGTGAATGTGGTTAACAGGGTCCTTCCTGCCTGCAAGGAGCTTACAGGTGTCCCCCGAGGAACGTACACACACACCCATGGAACAGGGAGGCAGATGAATAATGGGAAAGTACAGGGTCATGTGGGAACACGCAGGAGTGATTCCTAACCCAGAGGAAGGAGCATCCAGTCTGAGAAGCACAGGATGAGCACGGGTTGTCAGGCAAAAGGAGGGACCCGAGGAAGAGGCTGACGTGGAGAGTCCAGGCAGAGAGGGTTTAAATGAGAGGCAGGAGGTAAGCACGCACCTTCCAAACCTGGGGAGGAGTCTCCATCTTACCCCAAGAGAGGAGACAACACAGTGACCTTATCAACTCTGTGTTTCAGAAAGTGCCTCTGTCCATTACCAGCAGTGAATGGATGGTGGCAAGACAGCCAAGGAGATGGGTGGGGGGACTGCTGCCCCAGGCTGGGGGCAGGTTCCCTTGGCCCAGGCTAGGGAAGTGACCATGGAGATGGAAAGACAACATGCATGGATTCCAGAAATATTTCAGGGGAAGAGCCAGCAGGACTCCGTGCTTCATTGAACTCATGGCGTTGGGGCAAAGGGGAATGAGTGTTTGAGCCCTTTATCTCTTGAAAGTATGATTATTTCCCCATGTTAAACATTAATGCTTTTAAAGAAAAATGGAGTTCACATATTTTAATTGAATCATGGCATGCTGACCTGAGTCTGTACAGTACATAACTCAGTTTGACTGCCTGGAAGCCTCTGGCTCTTGGTTCGAAACTCGATCCATAGCCATTTAAACATGAGGACCCAGAAACAATGGGACCAGCTGCAGAGAGCCAGGGCTATCATGTCCAGCTGGGAGTGGTTGGTTGGTGTCTGTGAAGTCAGACACAGAGAGGGAAGAAAGGAAAGAGGGTGGGGAAGTGCTAGAAAATCATAGGAAGAGAAATAAAGAAGAGGGAGCAAAAAAGGCAAACGGGGGAAGGGAGGGTGGTGAATGGGGGGGCCTCAGCGGCGCTGGGGTCAGAAGCCTGCAGGGGGCCGAGAGCAGGCAGTACTAGGACAGGACATGCCGCCCCAGGAGCTGCCAAGGATGCCAGCCAGAGGGCAGACCCCACAGTAACTCTGCTCCCTTCGCCCAGCAGGTGGCCCCACTGCCAGCACGCTCACGCCCCTCCTTAGTCCAGCTCCTTACAGTTTACACAGTGACACCAAGAAGAGTGCTGAGCTTCGTGGTGAGCAGGGTGAGTTGTTGTCCTGAGTTGCCACTAACGAGGAGTCCATTTCCAGTCCCGCCACAAACAGGGTCTGTCCCCAGTGCTGGAGCCCCAGGACAGAAAATGACGAAGAAGCCAGTCCTTCAAGAGAGCCCACAGGTGACAAGGGACTGTCCGTGGGCAAAAGTGGGACTGTGGGCAAGCATGTGAGCGAGGACAGGAGGAGTGGGAGCCTTGCCTTGGGGTGTCAGGGGCAAGCAAGGGGCCCTCAGAGGTGGATCCCGGCTGGACCAGTGTCCAACCTGTCCTTGACTTTCTGGCTAAAATTCATCAGCAGTTTCTTCGAGAGAAAAGTGGGAAACAACATCCTAACATACCTTTTTAGAAATTTTGCCCATGACTTTGTAGGGTGAGTCCTCGTCATTCTCATCCCTGTGGGGCAGGGGGCTTCAGATTCCCAAAGGCGTCCTTTAGTGGCATCACTGCTGCCCAAGGAGAGGCCCCAGCCCCCTTACAACCCATTGTCCGCAGACAGCTGAACTGGGTCGATCTGAGACCATCTGGACCCAAGAGTGGGAATAATCAAGTAACCTGCCCGGCCCACCAAGTCTGAGTGAGGTCACACATCTCGTTCTCGTGAGTCACCGCAGTTGAGGCTGGGATGGCGGGAGGGCTCACACCCAAAATGAGACAAGGCGGGTGAGGTGAGCAGCCTTGGTCTCAGAGCCTGCACTTCACAGGAGTGAGGTCCGGGTTCTGCCAGTGTAGGAGGGGTGGGGTGGGGACAGAGCCATCCCTTTGTGACATTGTTAGCCAAGCTCCCACACTGAATGAGCAAAGCCAGGATGCCACTGTGTTCGTTTTCAGCAAATGACTGTGACTTCCTGTCCCAGGGGCCAGAGTTCTCCCACCATGCAAAACCACCCCTTTCTCTGCCTGTGGCCAAGCTACTTGGGCAGCCAATTCATAATCAGAATTCCAATTTATAACCATGGAATGAAAAAAAACCACAATAGGAAACAGAACCCTGCAAGGGCCTCACCCTGTGCGACTTTCTGGATGATTGGGTCAGATACCCTCACATGAGAGTGGGAGTAGTTTATATCTGCACTTGAGAAAAAATGCTTTGTTAGAGGACTCTGATAATTGACAATAACGCATTTAAAATCATTTTTAAATGTGTCTTTTTTATTCCGCACATTTATTTAAAAATGGTTTTCAAAAAAGAGAGACCGTGTGTCTGATGAGATCGTTTGGAAGGCGCATCTCCCAGCAACAGGAATGTTTCAATGACAGAATTTCTGGGGCCCTGGGGCCCTTTCTCTGCCTATCCCGGGTGGGCGCCATGGGACTCCAGCCCATTGTCTGTGTGCGCTACTCGAAGACCTCCTTCTGAGGCAAAGGTAGACTGGACCTAAGCCAGAGGAGAGTGGTCTCTGGCCATGGGTTTTATTTTTATCTGGCCAAGAAGTGCTCGCCTCATTTCCACCTATAATTGTCAAACTGCAACTCCGCTTAAAAATACTTTTTTTCGACACCCAGGAAAGCCACAAGCAATTACCTCATGGAAGTCTGTTTCTGTTGGTCTCACTGTCCTCCCCCACCTCCACCACCACGTGTATCTTTTTGACTCGCTGTCTCCCTTGATGTGTGTGTGGTTCCTGGCTTTGTCCCTGGGGAGTGTGTGCTCGGCTCTGAGTCGGCTCCCTTTGTCTTCCTGAAGGCTGTCTTTCCCTCAAGTTGATGGCTCTAGCTCAGACCTCGGCTCAGAGACATCCCACATCAGCTTTTCCTGTGACCCCCACCTTGCTGAGAGCCAACTGTGGGTCACACTTCGAGTAGCAAACACCTAAGAGTCACTTTGACTCCTTCCTCCTCCGCCATGCTTCTCTGTCTTACTGGGTGGGTCCCAGCTCCACCCCTGTCACCCGCTTTGTTCTGCCAGGGCCAGCGGCAAGCTGCCATCACCTCTCACCTTGACCGGGGGTCTCCTGGTGGCCTCCGCCATCCATCTCTTCTCCCCATCCGATCCACCCTCTGTGACTCCAAACAGAATGTGATCACCTGACCCTTCTTAAAAGTGCCTTCCTGCAGGTGGTTACTAGGAAGGAGGCCAACATCCTTAACCTGGTCGGCAAGATGTGCGCCCTGCCCACCTCTCCAGCGTGGCCCCCTGTCCTTTTCTCCATTCTTGGAATAAGCCACAGTCCCCTCTGTGAACTCCAACCCACCTTTCAGGGAGGGACCTGGGAAGCCTCCCACGGCTTTCTGAACTCTGCCTTCACGCGCCCCGGCCGTCCTGATATGATACACCGAAGGCTTATTTGGAGTTTGGAGTGTGCACTCCAAGAAGGCAGGCGGTGTCTATTTTTCTTGTTCCGTATTCCCAGCAACTGGCCCCTTGCCTGGCATGCAGCTGCTCAGTTAATATTTGTTGATGGAGGGAGCAAAGGAAAGGAGGCAAGGAAAGAAAAACAAAAAAAAGCAATTAAACATTCCTCTGGCTGTATCTACCTTCATCTCTCCATTTTACCTTTCTCTCTTAAAAAAAGTATATTGCTTTTTTGGTTCTATGACTAGGTTAGTGCTCTCAACTGGAACAAAAAAGTTTCCTTCCTACAATCTACACTAAATAAAACTTCCCGCCCCACCCTCAAACTCTCAGAGTTCTAGAAGTAGAAATGAACATCTTCAGACTCCGAGAGAAAGGATAAAAAATTAGAAAACAGAAGTTTGATCAGAAACAGATAACCCTGATACAGCTCTGGGAGGATGGAAATGGCATGATTGAAAATGTATTTCGGCCTCTTGCAGATATGATATCTACATATATTTATTCACTGGGCAAGTATTTGAGGGCCTGGCATGTGCCCGCTACAAATCTGAGGAAAGCAGTAGTTGCTTTCAAACTTTTTTCGTCCCCACAATTCACAGTAAGAAATGCATATACACGGCACTCAATGTATGCAAATGCTCAGATAATGTTTCATGAAACAGTAACTTGATTACATGAGATGCCTTGATATTTTCTAGGCTATTTTTCTTCCTTTTTTAAAATTTGAATGCTGGTCACGGCCAACTAAATTAATTTCGTGACCCACTACTTAATCACAGCCCTTGGTTTGGAAAACCCTGAATAAAACATAGGCTCTCCCGGTAAGTAAAGCTGCTCCCTCTCTCTGTGAGTGCGCGGCGGCCGTGGACAGTTATGCAGGGTGAGCAGAGAGCCAGCCTCCAGCCGGCTTGGGGTTTTAGGGCATGGTTCTTCAGGACCTGAGTACAACACATTTAGCAGACCCATTAGTAGGTAGGCACCTGCCTGCCTGCCTTCTTAGAACAACTCAACTTGAAAATTTGTTGTTTGAAATGAGTTACTTCATTTTCAGCCAAGAAAATCATAGATCAGCCATTCTTAACCCCGGGGTCTAAGAACAGGCTTGGGGAAGTTGTATGAAAACTGCTGTGTATGCGTGCATTGGGGGGGGGGGGGGGGGGGCCACAGTTTTCATCAGATTTTCAAAGCATTTGGGAATAAAAAGGGATAAGAACCACTGCCCTAGAGGTCAAAACCTGAGTTTCTGATATTGGTGGGAAACAGTAGCCAAGAGGGTGGGGTTTTAGCCTTTGCTTCCTCCCAAGTCCTCCCTGTCGTCCTTCTTCCCTCATTAACCTCACTCCTGTCATACTATCCTCGGTCACACCTTCCACCAGGCCCGGGCCAGCAGCACGAGCCTCCCGGGGCCTGGCCACTGGAACTGACGTCTGTAGCTCCAGCTTGTCAGCCAGGAGGAGTTTTCCACTTGCCCCTAGGCTCTCCATGTGGGATGGGATGTTAGCCTACTGCAAGTTTAACAGTTCATCACTGCATCCCTGCTTTACTTTGCTCTTAGATGCCCTTTGTAAATCCTTTCAGACAATCTGGTGGAATTTCTAGCCATTGATCTTTCAGTTAGAAAATCACTTTCCCAGACCATAAACCTGTGGCAGGACAGCAGGCAGGCAGACAGCAGGAATACAGCAGGTCTGACTTCATGGCTGTGCAGGATCCAAGGTCAGTTTAATGCTCTGCTTTCGCTGTCTTGAAATTCTTATGCGTTCTTTCTAAGAGAGATTGAGAGAGATCGAGAGAGCGAGCCTGCGCATGTGCCAGTGGGGGGCGGGGAGGGGCAGAAGGAGAGGGAGAGAGAATCTTAAGTGACCCAGGGCTCGGCTTGGGGCTTGATCTCACAACCCTGAGATCGTGACCTGAGCCAAAATCAAGAGTCAGATGCTTAACCAACTGAGCCACCCAGGCGCCCCTCTTATGAAATTTTCTATAAGATGCCCTATAGTTTCATTTTGCAGTGGGCCCCACAAATTATGTAGGCAATCCTGACCATTAGATAGAACGTTTGGCCTGTTTTTTTGAGTGCCTTGGATTAAAAAAGTAATTAATGATCCACTGGCTAGACCAGAGTGACTCAGTGAAGTGCTGGCATGTTTTTTATAAACAACAGTAACCAGTAAGAAGACAACCCACTATATTTAGCATCTGAGACGTCCGTGCTGTCTGATTCTGGTGGGAGGGGGAGTATTTATGTAGCACTTTGTAGTCTGAGTGCTTTAGAGACACCGGTTCATTCTGGGCCTAACCTGGGTCTATAAGAGATCCAGTTCTTATAAATTATTTATAGTTTCTACTGCTGAAGCCGACCAGGACTTCTAATTTTGTGTAGGATGGACGCAATTGACTTCAATTCTTGACATTTGTATTTAGCCATGTGATTTTAATATTAGAACTGGAAAGAACCTTTTACAGTATATCCAGCTGCTGGGACCCACAAACCTGCCTAAGGGACATTGCTAAATCGGCCTTTAGGATTAAGGTTGCAGGTCCTCTCTTCTGAGAATCCAGTGTCCTTTCAACGGGGCAACACCAGGCTGTCACTTTACAACAGCGGGATACCACGCATACTGGGATCTTAACTTGGGACTGCTTGGAATAATTACAGGGAACACTGACTAGCTGATTGTAAGTGTGTGTGTGTGTGTGTGTGTGTGTGGTTGTGAGCAGTGGGCCATTTTAGAAAGTGGAACATGAATAGAGAAAATGGGGAAACTCAATATATAAAACCGATAGAAGTCTATCTGCTCTAGTTGAAAGGGAAGAAAAGGTGAATGACTGGGGGAGGGACCCCCCAGCACCCAAGGAGCTCAGTCTGGAAATGCATCAGTTCTGTGTCACATCAAGGCTGCACCCAATGAAGAGAGGGAGGTCCCAGCATCAGGAACCACACAGGGGGTACAAGCAAAGGGCTCATGTGATCTTATTTGCTTTGGGTGGTCCTTCTAGCAACCATGTGGAGCACGCACTGATGGGGCACCCCAGGAAGGTTTTACGGTGGTTCACGAAAGAGCTGATAAGGGCATATGGACTGCAATGACCTTCAGAGACGGGGCAGAAGCCTAGAAAAGACAGCAGGAATACAGTGGACAATCCTGTTGGCCAGCTGGACGTGAGGAATGCGTACAAGGGCAGAAAGGGATGCGTTCTCTACCTTGGGCAACTAGATGCCTTGAGGGCACCATTTGCTAAGATGAGGCTGGTGGTGAGGAGAGCAAACAGGGAAGCATAATGAATGTAGCTTTGGACCCACTAAAGGTGAGGTGTCCATGAGACAGGTAGGTAGAAATGCCTAGCGGGCATTTGGAAAGATAGCAAGAGCTCAGTCAAGGCGAAAGTATCTGCGAAAAGTAAAGGAGCTTGGGATGAGTATCATCCAAACATGCCCTCAGTGCCTTGTGCTCACCAGGAATGATTGGGTTACCTACACCCAACTGTACCTTCCCAAACCTGGATGTTTGCACCAGATCATCAAACCTTGAACCAAAGGGACAAAGGGACTGTGGAATCCCAAGCACATGTCCTAGAATACCAATCACATAAGCAGCTGGAGATGCAGATACTTGAGGGGGCTGAACATCTGTGCAGAGTGACAGCATGCTATGAGAATTTTGGAAAACCCTACAGAGGACTTCTGAGCATCAAATAAGCCTTCGGCCCTTCTGAGTCTGGCTTTTCTTCTATATTGCAAAGTAGGGCAGCCAGGACTTGTCCCCAGGATAACTGGACTGAGCCACCAGAACCCCTGACCCTCTGAGAGGGTGCCACAGAGTCCCACCATTTAGAAATGCAAAACTGGGGACAATTATGAATATTATAAATATGAATATCAGCCACGTGACTGAAAAAGGGTTGGAGGGGGAGCATGGGCCCCTCTCGCTCTCCTGTCCCACATCTGTCTCCGTCATCTTGTAGCACACAGGCATTAGCAGTACCCACAAGACACAGCGTGGACATGGTTATATTACCAGATGAGATGTTACATGAGAAAGCACCCTAAAATGTATAAAGCACAGTACATATTTGCTATCCTTTCCTTGCGCTGGTCTTACGTTTTAACACTACTCGTAATGAAGTTGGGTCTACAGTTTCAACTTAAGAAAAATGAAACGTCTCAGAAGCTTTGCAAAAAGGTTTCATTCCGGTAAATTTCTTTTTTAAGATTACTACTTTGAACACATCAGAGTTTGCTTTCCAAGGGAATCATCATCAACTCCATTGAGTCATTGTATCCTGCTCATCGACACAGCTCTGTGCCTGAGATGACATCAAATCTTTGCTACACGGTCACAGAAGTGTGCTTACTCCGGAAAAGCATGCCCATCAGGAACACAGGTTTCCAACTGTATATGTATGTAGTCAAATTAAAAGGTTTTGAAGAGCCTTAGAATTGTTAGCTTTACATGTGTAATATACCCACAAGATAACTCACTTCTGAAACCTTCATTTTGGGGATAAATTGACGAAGCCTTCAAAAAACACAGTAATGGGACGTGAAGGAACATGTGACTCGAGAGTGTGGAGAACGTCAGGAAAACAACAATGGGACATCAAAAATGGTTCTTGACCCAGACCCAGCATGGAGCAGCCAGGGTCTTGGCAGTTCAGCCTGGCTCCCAGCTTCACTCTCCTCACCTGTACTTGGGACCTGTGCTGCCTATCTCCCAGGGCCAGTGTGGGGTAAGCGAATGCAAACAAGGACTAAAAACCAGAAAGCCCTACAGATGTTTAAGCCATCCCAATGTCAGGTGGTGTTGATATTGATTTCAAGGCCTGGAATTTCTAGAGAGGAATGGAAACATTTCTGAGGGGTGTTGGTTGATTGCATGAGCTTGTTTTTCAGACTCAGAGGATAATTGTTTTATTCTGTGAAGAATGAAGGGGAATTCCCAGACAGCATTTCTGTCCCTGCAGACCCACAGACAGTAGGGGGCCAAAGCTGAGAGGGGCCTGGGCAGGCTCAGAGAGTGGCTGCCAGGAAGTAAGACTCCCCAAGTGCCCAGGTACTGGCTTATTTCAGAGTTTCACGACACAGCAGGGACTACCCATGCCTCAAGACTGTTTTCTTGAGGATATACAAATTTGAACTTACATTACCAATCTTGTCATAATGAGCTAGATCTCTAATCCAGCAACTAAATTCCAGGAAGCTCAAAGAGTTTAACGGTGAGGCTCTCATTCTGAGTCTTCCGAGGGCAGGCAGGACAGCCAGAGCGGTGAAGGCAATGCCATTCTCCTGCCTCATTGGAACTGACACTTCCTAGGATGCCCCTTCAGGACCCCAAATTTAAGGAACTGTAGGATTTCTTTCCTTCTACCTCATAATGGGCTGATTCACTTTTTAAAGTCATCACATTTCTATTAACTTTCTTACATCTCCTTTCAAAAACTATTTATATTACAAACTAAGTCTTTCCCTGCCTTCTCCCCCATTTTTTTGGCAACTATTTCTCTTTGCTTCCCTAGAAAGACCTTTTTTTTTTCCCCCTCAAGTTTTGTTGTCATCTTTGTTTCTCACCAGCAGGTCTCCCTCATGGCACAGCTGCTCCCAAAGGCTTGCTTCTCCCCTGCATGCTTTCCCTCCTTCTAGAAGCAGAAAATTCCCCCAGCATTGGAAACCAGCCTTACAAATAGAAGTTAAACTGAGACAATTTAAGGAAATAAAAATGTGTACAGTTTGCCATTTGAGGAGTTGAAGGGACCTTAGTTTTGTGTTGTCAAGCCCCCTCCCTCGATGCCCAAAGAGACTCAGCACTGTGCCAGGTAATGGCAAAGCCAGAGTGGGGGGGAGGGGGCGAGGTGTAGATGAGACCATGGTAGGGGATGCTTTGATTCCACACCACCGCCCAAGGTGACGTTAAATTGCATTGTAAAGGCTACAGCAACTCTACATTTACTCATTGGTTTTACATGGAAGGTTTTAGTTTTTTAACAAATGGAGCTAAAAGCTGTAGAATCTTGATTCATAGGACATTGGCAAGGGCTCAATACTGGAAAAAATCCATACAGGTACTAATAAAACACAGTCGTTTTGCATTTTATTTTACCGCTCAAAGGGACCTTGGGGCGTATCGAATTCAACTTTTTACACATGAAGGAATTGAGTCCCCGTGTAGAAGTGATATATGAATACTTTAAGGCCACAGAATTAGTTAATATGATATTACAGATAGAACTCATTTTCAGATAAGGAGCTAAGAAGTGTTGGGAAGGGGTAGGAAACCTTTCCTGACACACCCCTTTGCCTCCAAAGAACCCCCAAGCCCCACAGTCTCGATAGATTTGTCAAATCCGTATGTCTCCGAATGTCTTCTGATTTTCATCCTGCTGAGAATGAGGTCAGTTTATACATTGGCGTGCTTCCTGATTGAGGGTGGGCATCCCCAGACTTGAACTAGGCCTTCTCTGCATGCTGCAGAGGACAGATGCCCTGAGCCAGAAGAGACCCACAGGGCTTACCAACACAAGTGCCAGTCGTGGGATGGCAATGTTCCAGTCTTGTTCCCGTTCCTGTGATCTGCCTGGGATTGCGGGTGCCCAAGTACGCTGCTCCAGGAGGGAGAGGCCGGGCCCTCAGGCCCAGCGCTCACAGCGACCAGCACAGGAGGCAGGAACAGGTGGTGGTTAAGGGTTCGGGTTAACTCCTGGATTCCAGTGCCAACTTCTCCATGTGCACTTTCTCATCTGTAAAATGGGCATAATAGCATCAACCTCACCAGGTTGCCTAAGAAGTAAATAACACCATTCATGTGGAGTACTTAGCACAGTGCCTGGCAGGGACTCATGGAGATAAAAGTGGATAAAAGTGTGAGAAGGAGGAGGAGGTGAAGTGAGCCTGCCAGGCTGCTTTCCAGAAACAACCAATCCTGGGACACAGCAGCAAAGCTATTTTAACTTGGGTCTTACCAAAAGTTTAGAGCAGCATGAATTATTTAGTGTCTAAGAATTACATGAGAATCATAAAGGCCAGGTAACAATACATACCACTCAAACAGTCATCATTTAAAAAAAAAAAAAAAAAAGATACCTCATAGGGCAAGATTTTTCTAATTTGGGCGGTAAAAAAAAAATCCCATTTCATACATTTAAAAACATTTAACTTAATTTAGAGGTAACACTTAAATTAGGAGTTTTAAATTTCAGTTGCATATTTACATCTATTTTTTTCACATGAGTCTCAAGACACTCTTGGAGAAGGAAATGGGGATTATGATTTCCCTTCTCCTGACCAAGCTGAGATGCAGCCCATCCAGGGCCCAGGACCACTGTCTGGAAAATGCAGAATTTTCTGGTACCCTGCTGCCTGGACTGAGGGTATGATCTTTCTCTATCTCTGGATGCCACTCTTGAGGGCCTATATGAGAGCCCGACTTTTAGGAGATTTTAACTTCTTAACGTTTCAAACGTATTCCTTTCTCTGGCAGCCTTCAAACACGACTTCTGCAAATTTTTTTCCCTTAATATTTCAGTGGAGGGGCACCTGGGTGGCTCAGTCATTAAGCGTCTGCCTTCGGCTCGGGTCGTGATCCTGGGGTCTTGGGATCGAGCCCCGCATCAGGCTCCCGGCTCAGCGGGGGGCCTGCTTCTCCCTCTCCCTCTGCCCCTGCTTGTGTTCCCTCTCTCATGGTCTCTCTCTGTCAAATAAAGTCTTTTAAAATTTTTTTATTTTTTTTATTTTTTTTTTAAAGATTTTATTTATTTATTTGAGAGAGAGAATGAGAGAGAGAGAGCACATGAGAGGGGGGAGGGTCAGAGGGAGAAGCAGACTCCCTGCTAAGCAGGGAGCCCAATGCGGGACTCGATCCCGGGACTCCAGGATCATGACCTGAGCCGAAGGCAGTCGCTTAACCAACTGAGCCACCCAGGCACCCTTAAAAAATTAAAAAAAAAAAAATATTTAAGTGGATTGTCCTGTCCTTGCACAATTTTGATACTGCTCCTGTTTTCCTTGTGTTTAGGGTCTTTTTCATATTTCATTCCTCCCCCTAATCTTCCTTCAGTCAGGGGAGAGACACAGTCTCCGCTCAGAACCTGCGGCTCCTGATGGGCAGCGCCTCATCTCTCCTGGTGATTCCCTCGTCTGTAAAGTGTGGGCATGGCACCTACTCTGGGGCTGTCATCAACGATAAATGACAAAGATGAAATAGTCATAATAATACGTAATGACGTAACAGGCAGCGGGCGAACGGTACTTTTAATCATCATGAATAATATCGTGCTCATTATTATTTTGAAGTTTGGGCTAACAAAATAAGACCATAATTCCTTTTTTACAAATTTTATTTTATTGTGTTAGTCACCATACAATACATCATTGGTTTTTGATGTGGTGATCCACGATTCATTGTTTTCATATAACACCCAGTGCTCCATGCAGTATGTGCCCTCCTTAATACCCATCACCGGACTAACCCATCCCCCCACCCGCCTCCCCTCTAAAACCCTCAGTTTGTTTCTCAGAGTCCATAGTCTCTCATGGTTCGTCTCCCCCTCCGATTTCCCCCCTTCATTTTTCCCTTCCTTCTCCTAACATCCTCCATGCTTTTCGTTATGTTCCACAAATAAATGAAACCATATGATAATTGACTTTCTCTGCTTGACTTACTTCACTTAGCATAATCTCCTCCAGTCCCATCCATGTTGATGTAAAAGTTGGGTGTTCATCCTTTCTGATGGCTGAGTGATATTCTGTTGTATATATGGGCCACATCTTCTTTATCCATTCATCTGTTGAAGGGCATCTCAGCTCTTTCCACAGTTTGGCTATTGTGGACATTGCTGCTATGAACATTGGGGTGCATATGGCCCTTCTTTTCACTACATCTGTGTCTTTGGGGTAAATACCCAGGAGTGCAATTGCTGGGTCATAAGGTAGCTCTATTTTGAATTTTTTGAGGCACCTCCCCATTTTTTTTCCAAAGTGGCTGTACCAACTTGCATTCCCACCAACAGTGTAAGAGGGTTCCCCTTTCTCCACAACCTCTCCAACATTCGTTGTTTCTTTCCCTGTCCATTTTTGCCATTCTAACTGGTGTAAGGTGGTATCTCAATGTGGTTTTGATTTGAATTTCCCTGATGGCTAATGATGATGAACACTTTTTCATGTGTCTGTTAGCTATTTGTATGTCTTCTTTGGAGAAGTGTCTGTTCATGTCTTCTGCCCATTTTTTGACTTGATTATTTATTTTTTGGGTGTTGAGTTTGAGAAGTTCTTTATAGATCTTGAATACCAGCCCTTTATCTGTAGTGTCATTTGCAAATATCTTCTCGCATTCTGTGGGTTGCCTCTTTGTTTTGTTGACTGTTTCCTTTGCTGTGCAGAAGCTTTTTATCTTGATGAAGTCCCAAAAGTTCATTTTTGCTTTTGTTTTACTTGCCTTTGGAGATGTATCTTGAAAGAAGTTGCTGTGGCCGATGTCAAAGAGGTTACTGCCTATGTTCTCCTCTAGGATTTTAATGGATTCCTGCCTCACATTGAGGTCTTTCATCCATTTTGAGTTTATCTTTGTATGTGGTGTTAGAGAATGGTCGAGTTTCATTCTTCTGTATATAACTGTCCAATTTTCCCATCACCATTTGTTGCATATTTTTTCCTGCTTTATCGAAGATTATTTGACCATAGAGGTGAGGGTCCATATCTGGGCTCTCTATTCTTTTCCATTGGTCTATGTGTCTGTTTTTGTGCCAATACCATGCTGTCTTGGTGATCACTGTGTAATTCCCTTTTCTAAAGTACGTTCCCACTGGTCATTTTAATGGGACCTTCTTCCCCCACTTAGGATCTCAGGGCTGGTGACTTTTTTGAAGTTGGTTGGCATCCTACCCCATAGCGTCTGGGTCTCCCAGTGGCGTCCTCTGGAGCTTTTAATAAACCCACCCCTGCTTCCCCCTATTAGTGGGAGAGGCCAGAGGCCACTTCTCGCCATGAGCTGACTCACACTAACTGTCCAGTCGATGCTTTTAGCCTCTGGTCAACAGTTGCCACCCCTCAGCCTTCTCTGAGCACGTTCAAATTTCACGGACCCCTGCCTTTTCCTCGGGTTGGCTCACCCGAAATCTTCTTTCACCAGCATTTTCAGTGTCTGCACCTGGCAACCAGCGATCACTCGGAAACCTACCAAAAGCAATTAAAGGCGTCTCTTCCTTCACTTGGTGCATGTGTGTTGAGTGTCTGCCAGGTTATTCAGGCAGCTAGAAATGGTTTTTCACTGCAAACTCACCTGGGGAAGGGAGAACGAATCCACAGATCATAACAGGGAGGCATCAGGTTTATCAGCACCCAGCCCTGCCCCTGTGTGCCGTCCCCCTCCCGTCAGGCTCTGTTCTGTGTGCAGCAAGGCTGAGCCCGGATCCACAACAGCACAGGGAATAGCTCCTGGTGCTTAAACTCTCCAGAAATGCAGCGGCGTAGGGACCACTCCCTTCTGGCAGGGTCCAAACTTCAGAATCAAGGGATGTGGCAGCAACTGCAAAGCGTTTTCTTAAAGACTCTCCCACCACACCTCCCACCCCCACCCGCACCCCCACCCCCAGGACACTACATTTAATTTTTCCCTCCAGGAAATACACAAACTGACCTCTAACGATCACTGTTCGAAATGTCTCAGGTGGTGTGGATGCATGCAACTAGCTTTACCGGCTGTTGGGTTCCCCTCTCCTCCCCCAGATTTTCTCCCTCCCAGACAATTCCTGCTTCGCTCAGGTCCACGGGGGCACGTTGTGTGCAGCTGTGGCCACTTCCTCTTGTCCCAGCTCCGCCTGTGCCCAACTCTTGTCTGCTCCTTTCCCGGGAAACTGAGTAACAGAAGCCTCCCCGTTCAGAACAACCCCTGGTGCCCCCCCACCCCAGCTTCCTCCACTCCGAGTGAGGGCATGTGTGTTCAGAGCAGAGCCATGCAGGACGGGGTGAGCACCCCTTGTCCTGCTTTTAGCCTTGACCCATAAAGGGAGGGTGTTGTACGCTTGCCAACACTGCTGAGAGAGAACAGACTGAGTTAGAGGTTAAATTAGGTTTTCTCTGTGAGGAGTTCATTCCTTGAGTCTGCAGAATAGATGGAGTCTGAAAATAAAGCACCCCATCAAATAAGATGAGGAGCACCTTGAAACTGCGGAGTGTTGTTGTCGTTGTTGTTGTTCTCCTTCCTAGCGCTTGACACAGCACTGGGCACATGGAAAACACTCAGTAAAGGCAGTGTGCCTCTCATGGCCAGGAGTCCTGGAGGTAGACGGAGCAGGCTTCGTCCCAGCCTTGCTACTCGCTAACTGAGTGGTGTTGGGCAACACGCGTGCTGGCATGGATGTCCTTTTGCTAGTATGAGGGTTTATTCAGTCATTTGACAAATATTTATTAAAGCTTAGAGTAGCATTGGCAAACACAAATAAAAAATGAATGATTTTGGAGATAAGTGAGGGTAGAGCTGATAGGACCTGTTGAAGGCGGCACACGGCCATTTTGGCATCACTGGTGTATGGTTGGCAGTTGAATGTTGGGATGAAGAGAGACTTCCCAGTGGTAGAGAATCCATGGAGAGGAGAAGAGGCCCAGGCTGAGCCCCAGGTGCAGCCCACCGCCAGAAATCAGGCAGAGAGGGAAACTGAGGAAGGGGATGGGAGGAGGGCACCAGGCCAAAAGACAGAGATGCCCACTGATGCTTTTAGGCTCATTTACCACCGTGGGTTCAGCAAACACAAAGAAGGACATGAAAAACATTCAACAAGAGAATTTCTTGGGGAGCCTACATTTCAGTGAGACTTTTGTAAGCCTACAATAAGTTTTCAGCTCAAGACTGCCAGAGAGCCAGGCATTCACACCATTCCTGAGATGTCACTGGTTTTGCAGGAAGCCTCCCAGGTGCCATGAGCAGGGGTCTCATGCTCCTCACCTTCCCCAGCTGCTCTGCTCCCTCAGGAAGACCAGAGTCACAGTTTAGCTAAAATTTTCTAAGCTGAAAACAAAACAACCGCCTGCCCCCCTAGCCATGGTCTACAGGGGGCTGCAAAGACCCTTGTGCTTCGATGGGGCGTGTCCACGATGTTGGTTACGCCTCCCAAGCCCTGGTGTCCTCTGTGCTGATAAACCACTTTCACTTGAGGAAGAGGATCAGTCCACGACATATTTGGGATTTGGAGATCAGATTTCACAGCTGGAATCAGAAGTTCCAACCTAACATGTCCTTTGTGCCCCCTGTCTCCAATTCCCATTCCCATGTGGGATACTCATGGATCAAGAAAAAGAGGCTTCTCAAAATGACAGACTCAAAGTCTTGGGAAAATCTGGTTGGTTCAGATTTTTTTTTCTCTTTTTGCCCTTCTTTGTGTAGACCAGTGACTTGGGAGAAATGAGGTGGTTTTGACACAGGAGTGCCCTTTTCAAGAAGCAAGCTTGCAGGAGACATAAAATGGGAGATGAGTGATTTATGACAGGTGACCAGAAAGAAAGGACACTCTGCCTTGCCTGGCTTTGGACTGGTTTACTTACACAGTCACACCTCCCATAGGCCTCTCTGTGTGTTTTTAAAGCATATCGGTATTTAAAAGATGAAAACTGGGTAGAAGATAAGCTTGGGAAAGACCCTGAGTAAAAAGCTGTCACCACCCCCCACCCCCTGGTGTTTTTGGCCCCACGGGCGGCAGGCGGTCTGATCAGGGTGAGTGTGTTAGTAGGGCGCTCTGCATAGTCCTTCGGGATGGAAGATCAGCTGAGCAGTAGAGAAAAGAGAAGCACTTGGCCATGACTTGCAAGGGGAGGGACAAATCGCAATGGCATTACAGACTGTGTGAAATCCCCGCAGTGAGAAGACGTGGGTTTATGCACGGGCTTCCGGGGGAAACAGGGTAAGAGTGCCCAGTGCCAGCCCTTGGGTGTCCACAGGGCACCAGGCCAGTGTATACAGGGGGAGCCTGGCCCCAGCTCCTGGCTCCGCTGCTCCTGAGCAGTCTCCCCTCTCTCTCGGACTCAGTTTGCTCCTCTAGAAAATAGGGCAACATCATTTTCCTCCTAGAAATGGCTGAAGGCCAGAGGTATTATTAAGGTATGTGACTTCTCTTGACAAACTACAAAACACTGTGTACTTTTAAAAATGCTCTCCCAGACATTATTTAACCCCACAACAAGTCTATAAGAGCATCTTCGTTTTACAGGTAACTTAGCTGAGAACTGCAGACTAAAAAACCCAGTTTGTTACATTGGACATGAAGATCACAGTTCAATTTTTAAAATATCAATTTTCCTACAATTATTGAAGTAGTGGAGACATTCCTTGGGAAACCGTTGTTATGGGATGGGAGAACAAGGGATGATCCCTCTGTCCTGGCACCCCTGTGACCTCTGTCTATGACTACTCTCACACACACACACACACACACACACACACGCATGCAAGACGGAAGACAGTTCTGTGAATCTCAGAGGCTTTTACAAAAGAGGGAAATCTTTACTTTTCTCACTGTAATGAGAATTTGAGTTCCCATTTCTTTAAGTTGCTGTTTGAGAAGAAGGTGTGTCCCTCATTTTTTCAAAACAGCTAAGTTCTGTTGAAAGAATGATTCTGTTCTTGAAACGTCTTCATGTTAAGCATTTCTCTGAGTGGTGCATTTGGAAACACGCTAGGATGTGAGTCTGTGATACAGTTTGACCATGAACAGCACAGGCCCGGACTCTGTGGGGCCGCTGATATGTGGGTAGTGCTCCATAGACAGCACAGTGCTGTGAACTTATTTTCTTTTCCGTATGATTTTCTTCATAACATTTTCTTTGCTCTAGCTTACTTTATTGCCAAAGTAGAGTATATAATACATATAATGTATAAACTGTGTGTTACTCGACTGTGTTCATAATCGGAGAGGCTTCCAAGCGACAGATGGCTATCAGTAGTTACGTTTCGGGGGAGTCAAAGTTAGATGGGGTTTTCAGCTGTGGGGAGGTCGGCACCCCAGCCCCTGCACCCGTTCAAGGGTCAACTGTGTTGTCAGAGTATTGGGGAGCAGGGAGGGGCTCCCTCAAGTAAAAAAAACATTCTATTAACTGATTTCCGTTTTTTTTTTCTGCCTCTCATTTCAGAACGGTTTGATCACCACTGTCCCTGGGTAGGCAACTGTGTGGGGAAAAGAAACTACAGATTTTTTTATATGTTTATTTTATCTCTGTCTTTTCTGACAGTCTTTATATTTGCATTCGTTATCACCCACGTCATTCTTCGTAAGTATGCTGGCGAAATCAGATTACGTATGTAACCATTTGCCTGCCTTTGGTTTTCTGATTTAATTTTGAGTTAATATTTTGATCATTTCGGGCTTTCTCTTTCTTCTCTTTTCCCTCTTCCTGTTCCTCTCCTCACTTCCAGCCTGCCCCCTTCGTGTACTCCCCTTTCTCCCTCCCTGTCACCCCTCCCTCTCCTTCCTCCCTCCCTGCCCTCCCTCTCTGTCACCCCCGCAACCTCCTTCTCTGCCCTTCTCCCTGCCTTCCACCCCCTTGTTCCTTCGACTCCCCATTTCTCATCCTTCCAGCCACAGCAGCCAGATCACCCCAGATCAGGCTGTCTTTCACTTGCCCCCGTTCCAACCTCAGTGACCTCAGTTTCTCTTTGGCTAAGGGATCCCCTGGAAGAATCATTCCCACATTTTGCACAAAGGATAATGTGCTGCGATGATAACCATCAAACAGTAGTTTTGTTTTGCTTTTAACATGATACTGGCTTATGTAAGAACAGTCACCATCCCTAGAAAACAATGTCTGGGGATAAAGACACACACACACACATTAAAGATACACAATCAAAAAGATTTCCAATCATCTGCTAAACATTAGTAAATCCCTGGCATATGAAGGAAGCAACTTTATTAAAAATGAGATTTGGATATTAAGGATTTTAATATGTATTTGCCTAAGCAAATGACATTTTTCATTTCCCATTCTGAAGGTCATAACTTTGAATTTCTTTTTTTCTCTTGGTTATCCACTCTCCAGCAACAGGGAATGATCAGAAGGAAGTGAATTGGCTTTGAACTATAAACTTACGCCTTTAAATGTCCATTCCAGTGCCATTAGCAACATTAAAGCCCAGCAGGGCCTCTTGTCCACATTCTAGAAGTACAACCGCCCATTAGCAATTGCGGAGCTCCCTTCTGCAATGTTTCTGGCAGCATCTGAACACGGCCTCACTTTCTCCCCGTGAGGCAGCGCTGAAACCACAGATGATGTGCTAAGGCTGGAGTTACTCTCTGCCTCTCTTTTGGGGGGCTGGGGGCACCTGGGGCAAGGAGGCAGTATGGAGAATTTTCCATAGATATATTGGTCAAATTTGGGTATTAAGTGGAATCTCCCAAATTTTCATGGCATTTTAAAACTTAGGTCCCTTCTTTTTGGCTGAAATCATGCCAACGTGATGCAAGCTTGGAATCTATGCTTGAAATTCAAGACTCCATGCGATCCCAAGAAGAAGACTGTTCGTTAGGGGCCCTTTCCACACTCCCCGTGGCCCTGCAGAGGCACCTCTTCCCTCTAATTTCAGAGTTGAAAAATGGCGAAAAAGCAGCCAGGGTCCCCTCTGCGTATTAATAGGCAAAAGAATCAGAAACGAGAAGAAATAAACACAGAGATTGCAGCACATTTAGGACATTAAAAAATAGTATTTAAACGTGACATTTTTAGATCATCTTTAGCAACTTCAGAATGCTTTCCTGTATGTATTATCGAAGTGTATTTATGGCCTTGCCCCTGCATCCTGGACATCAAGGGCTGGTTTTGGCTTGCACACCTGCACACGTGAGCTCTGGCAACACACACACAGACACACACGCTCACTGTGAAGCCAGCCACTGCCACCACAGTTGGATGATGTACACTTCACTTTTATCTCCCCTAAAGTTTTACTCACCCCAGTTCCAGCAAAATCGAGTTTGCTGTAGTTTATGCTAATATATTGTTAATCTCATCTTCCACAAAGAAAAGCGTTCAGAATTTATCTGCTTGCAAATTACCCGAATATGTTGAACAAAAGCAAATAAGGATTTTCCTCTCCCCTTGTTCTGCACCCCCCACAACCCCCACTAAACAACCCCCACCTACCCCCCCGACTTGGTTTGGCACTCAATGCTCTCAGGAAGGGCAGGTTTTTACATGGCTCCCGTGATCCCCTAAGATTCTGAAAACATTGGCCAAGGCTGTTTGAGAGCAGCTGGAGAACTGTCACCTGAGTTCTCCCTGCCAGGTAACAGGCTCCAGGGAGGTCGGGGGGCCATGACAGGAAGGGGGCCGGGGCAGAATCCTGTTGTAGCAAAGATTCTGAGGAACCTGACAGCTGGAACTCCTTATCAAAAATGGAAAAAGTTTGGGAAAGCGAACCAGTTTAGGTTCAGTAGGGAAAAAGAAGTCATTTCTTTCTGTGTCCTCATTTTGCCTCAAGAGTGTGTTTGCTCTAAGATCTGCCCCAGCCCACTTGCTGGTTTTGCCCCCTGACCTAGCAGAGGCAGAAGAGAAAGCCTTAAGCTTTCCTTATTCATTTTCCCACCCTTTGGCATCCTAGTGCCGGGCATATCCTCGTGCCTCAGTGGTGGCCAGTGGGGGAGACAGCACAGAGGGAATGGGACCTTGAGGCAAATGCTCAGCCTTTACATGGCCGGACCCGGTTCCCACTTACACAGAAGGGTCCGGGACCCTGCCTCTAACTGCCCCGTCTGGCCACAGCAGCCCAGAACGCCGAATCCATCCTCCCTGTTCCTCCCGTTGCTGCTCCAGGCCAGATTACGTCCCCCAAACACACAGCTTCACGCCGCACGGCAGGCACCCCCCCCAGGATGGGAGCACCAGCATTCCCTCCACGTGGGCTTTTATGTTTAAAAACCATGATGTCAACACATAAAAGAAAAATTGCTTCTTGTCAGATGCATCTTTACTCAAGCCCCTAAAGAATTTTTTTTTTTTTTGCACAAACAATTCACTCCTAAAGTAGTGAGTAATAAACTCCCAACTTTATGAGTTTGTTTACTCTGGGTGCAGATAAATACGTCTTTTATACGTAGCCTAGTTTATAGGATGTCCTAGGTCAACAGTTAACAAACTTTGGAAAAACAGTCTTTCATAAGCGAAGAGGAAAAAATAGCATACAGTATTCTGTTTTCCTATTAAAATGAGGAAAACAAAGGAGTAATCAGAACTATAATTTATGGGAAAGTATGCAGACATCCATCTGCTTTTATTGAAAAAATATCCTGCAGATGTTGGGTCTAATTATGAATCTGCCATTTTCTTGTTGAATAACTTTAGTGGAATCTCAATCCCTGATCAGCAAACTGGGAGCCGTAGCACAACAAAATATAATTATTTAATTGATCTTTAGACACCTATTATTCTTATGTAGATGAGGGAGCTTTCAGCATGAGGGCTGTTTCTCTGGAGGTGAATGTTTGAATACTAAATTTTGGTTTCATTCCCACAGGTTCACAACAGACAGGATTCCTAAACGCACTTAAGGACAGTCCTGCAAGATATCCTTTGGGGTTGCCCTGTTTTCCACAATGCTAACGTGTTAAGTATTGGACTGACTTTCTATTCAACTACCCCTTCCTCCGTGCCTTGGCTTTTCTTCTCCGAAATCATATTCTCCCTTCATTCCATCCAAAAAACTCCCTATGTTTATGTGCATGAGTAGTAATGTCTGAATGCTTGAACCTGGACATGACTCGTTTAGCCATATTTAAGTTGAAGTGCTCTTTAGCTAGAAAGCCAAGTGTGAATTCTTATTCACCCCAGAAACCTGCATTGATCCGTGTTAAATCAGATTGGTTTGGGGAGAAGGAGGGTTTGCAAGGTCCAGTGGACTTCATTTTGATGAGCAGGTGGTCCCAACAGAGTATCTATCTTTGCCCCAGTGTGGGTGGCCTTATCACTGTGAGGTCACCTGATGGGAATCATCTGACCCCCTCTGCAGATTCCTTCTGGGAGTGCCATTAGGCACACCTTCAGGCAGTCCAGATAACCTATATTATTTCCAGGAGCAGAATACCTTTTCATGATCTTCAATGGACTAACTTAACAATGGTCAATCTCAAATTCTTTGGATTAATCCCATCCTGCCAAACAGTTTATATGGGCATGTACCATAGAATTTTGAACTTCTTGAAAGAAAAATGTTCACCCATGATGTGCTTGAATGGGCTCCCCACCTCAGCTGTCCCCCTAGGTTTCACGTTCATTAGTGTAGAGTGGGCCCACTGGACCCACTGACCCGGCTCCATCTGGGACCGGCTCTCTTTCTTCTTCATATAACCAAGTAGGCTGGACTAGAACTTCTCATTACTCCCAAAAGTAATCTTCATCGTGTGGTAGAGAATTCTTAAACAATGAATGAAGAACTTTGCTAAGATATACATATCATTTACATCATTTAGTTATAAAGATAAGCTGGCTCGTGTCCCTAGGAGCGTGTGTGTGTGTGTGTGTGTTGTGTTATTAAGATATTTGAAAACAAATGTGGTCCTGTATATATTTTCGTTCTATAAAGTATCTCCATTTTGGTGCTTCTGTGTTTATAGCACAGAATGTTGGTCGAAAGTACAGATTCTTTAGTCAACTGATCTCCTAAAAAGGGGACAGGGACATATGGAAGATACACAGAGGGGACTTAAAGAATATATTTTACAGGGATGTCCTGTCTTCTATGAAGGAATCTAGGAGGCAAGAGTTGGCTAGAAGTTATCCAGAAGGAAAGGTGGTCCTGAGAACGAAATTGTCAATGTCCGTGGCTGCTAAGAACAGGTCCCATGGAAAGTGTCATTCTTCGTCCCTCTCCCCAGTGCTGTCAGCACTGACACCCTCCGCCATCATTTCCTCTGTGCCCTTCTATTTTCAGGACATGTTGCTTGGGCATATCTTACAGTCAAGCCTTGTCATTTCTTCCCAGAAAAAGAGGCTCGTCTGTCTTTCAGGAAATTGGTTACATCATGAAAACATGCTGGTCATGGGAAGTTTTATAAATGCACATTAGAACTGGAACTGAGGTCTGGGCTGCGAGCTGGCATGCTTTCTGAAGCCTCAAGAGGGTTGCAGCCTAAGCCACCGCCCCTCCTCTGTCCCTGGCACCTGTGACTTCCCAGACAGCATATGTCTGTACAGGATGCCCGTGGAGCTTTTCAGACAATGAACGGGCATCCGTGACAGGGACTCCTCTCCGTGGGGAGGGGAGGCGAAAGCCTGACCTGAGACCTGGGGGATCTCAGCGGCTCCATTCCCTGAGGACAGCAGACCCCCCCGCCTATTCCCTGGGGCTCACCTCCGTGCCACCTGTGGGCACAGCACTCCTTGTGCATGGGTCTTCTGGCTATCTATTCCAGACCTCCCAACTCATGGATCTTATCGGATCATAAGGAAGGACCAGGTAGTGAGTTCTGGATTCCTGCTTACCCTCACAATTTTAGGAGGTCTGAGGTCATTTCTTTCAACCCTTTTGTGTCTCAAGTTTTGACCTGCAAGAGTCAGCCATTCCGTACTTGACATGCTAGGGTGACAAAGTCAATTATATGGAATGTAAGTGAGAACACCCAGCACCAAAGCATCGTTTACGTGCATGACAGGAGTGATTTCGAAGAAGGTTCTTTTTGTGGCAAGATGTGCAACAGACGGTCTCTGCCAGAACATTCTCTTCGAGCACACACGTCTGCTCATTCTCATGATTTGGCTGTGCTCATGGTGTGTATAATCAAGAGCATTGTGTTCCCCAGGAAGGGGAACAGACCAATGTTGCTGGTAGAATGAGCAGCCTGCTGCTGACTTTGCCGGAGAAACCATTCACATGGAAAGGAGAGGAGAGAGAGAAATGCTCTTACCGGGTTCCGAGCAATTTTTAGCTTATTTTCCCTCGAAATAGCATTCTCAGGTAGAGGTAAAGAGTTGTTGCTATGGCCCAGATTTGAAAACGCACAAGAATCTCAGCCACTGGCTTTCCAAATGGTGTTGCCATATGTAGGTGCTGAGGTTTGTTCTCTTTGTGGGTGTCACGCAAGCGTGTCCTCCACGCTCAGGAGCTTGGCAGCCACATGACCCCGTCAGAGCCAGTGGCGACCACAGCCCGCTCTGTAAGTGCATGAGGCCAGCATGCGCCTGGCTGTATTTTGGAGGTTCCAAGCAACATAAGTTCATTGCCGTGCATTTCTATAGGTCGGAAGCCCAGCAGGCTTGGCTCATGTCTGCTCTGGGACCCACAGCACTGAAATCAACATATCACCAGCCTAGCCTCTTAGCCAGAAGCTCCGGGGAGAACCCTCTCTTGGGCTCATTTGGGGGGTTGACCATGTCCGTGGGATGTAGGACGAAGGCCCCTTTCTTTGTCCCGTTCTCTGACTCGTGACTTCCTTGCTCTTCAGAGCGAGCAACAGTGGGTCAGGTCCCTCCCACACTTTGAAGCTCTCCAGCCTCTCTCCCGCCCATCTCTCTGACCTCAGCCAGAAAGGCTCGCTGCTTTTGAAGAGTGGCCGCAACCTGAAAATTCAGGATAATCTGCCCATCTCAAGGTCTTGACCTTCAGTCTGCAACTCCCTTTTGCCATGTAGGTAATGGAGTCACGGCTGCCAAGGATTAGGACATCTCTGGGGAGGCTACCATCCTGTCAGCCCCACAGGCCTTTGGGGAGGAAGTACCCTGGAATCAGGCACTCAAGTGCAGGTGGATTTGAGAGGATTTCTTTCTGGACCCATCCATGAAGCTCTGTAGTGGTCCGGCTCGCTTCTGAGTCTATGTCTGCCCTCCCTTCCTTTGCTGCCCTTTGTGCCACTCTAGGAGAGAGAGGGTGGGAGACAAAAGTTGTGATGGGTTAGAATCTATGTATACACACATATGTGTGGTGTGCGTGTGTGTCTACGTGGGTATCCTCTCCTGAGGCCGGATTTTGTGGCACCTCTTGATCCACTGTAAAAAGGTGACCTAGAGCTGAAGCCAGAACATCCCAGGGCAGCTACCACAGCTGACGTAAAGACTGTCTGATGTTTTCCCAGAGAAAATCAGGGACCAAGAGCAGGACCCCGGGGGAATGTGAGGGCACAACAGGCCAGTGGGGAAGAGATGGGCAGGGAGATGACAGGAGCCATCTTAGCAGCTATCCCAACCTGCATCTTCTTTACTCTTTCTGGAAGCAGTGGAGAAGTTCAGGAACATCAGACTTACCCATACCAAAAAGTGAGGTGCTGGGTTTTTTAATTACAAAGAACATAAACTGTTGGATGTGCCACTGAACAACCCCCTCCCCCCAATCGGTATGACTTACCTACAGGCTCTCTGTGCTGACGGAGTCTTCTCTGTTTTAAATACTTGCTTTGGAGAAGAATCCCTCCTTCTATTCAGTGAATCTGTTAAGAAGTGCTGAGGTCTGATGATTTATCATGAATTGGTATTCCAGGAGAGAAAGTATGCCTTAGGTTCTATGAGGTTGGGATGTGTTTTTAAAAAATATTAAGTTCTGGTTATTAGTGGTAATATATGTGTGGTAAGTCAGGCTGGATCCTATTCAGATACCTGTTCAGTATTTCTGGCTCCTGCCTTTCCTGTGGACACCTGTGTGGCTTTGGAAGTGGCGTGGGGACAGCCAGGCCGTGCGGGTGAGGGGCCGTTTTCAGCTCACAGAGAAGGGTGTGCTCACCACTGGGGCAGCTTGGAAACAACGTGGCCTGGGGCAGCAGTGACCAGGGGTGGTCACAGGGACCAGGGGTGGTCCGAAAGACAGTGGGTCGTGCCTGCCGGTGTGGGAGGAGGTTTTAGCCTCAGATCATGTTCGTACCTCCAAGCTCCCTTCCATCGCTGAGGCCCTGGGAGTTTGGGAGTCTCTTAGGAGGTGGCCGATTTCTTTTTTTTTTTTTAAAGATTTTATTTATTTATTTGAGGCAGAGAGAATGAGAGAGAGAGAGCACATGAGAGGGGGGAGGGTCAGAGGGAGAAGCAGCGGGACTCGATCCAGGGACTCCAGGATCATGACCTGAGCCGAAAGCAGTCGCTTAACCAACTGAGCCACCCAGGCGCCCCGGAGGTGGTCGATTTCTGATGGATGAGACAGATCTGTGACATTTCACACTCATGGAAACTTCCCTGGCTGCTGGCCCTGCTGCCCCAGCTTGTCCTCTCCAGCGCTGCAGTCTGTGTAGAGCGAGAGTCTGTCCTGCACCAAATTCTTAAAACAAGAGGTTTTCTGGGGCGTTGCCTGAGCACAGGACCAGAGTCCCGTGTGGCTCTGCACGTGACCCGGCCGAGTGTTCTCGGGCAAGAAAATAACTCAAATTTAAAATTTTTCAGTGGCCTCCAATCTGATCTCCTGACCATGACATCAGAATATCCTGATGAGAAATCTCACGGCACAGGCAAAGGTTTTCCTCTCAGTGGATTTACTTCAAAAATCTAACCAAGAGCCATGTCGCTGATGAAATGAGAGAAATGAGAAACACAGGGCTAATTAACAACGAACCGAGACACCTTATCAGAGATACTGACACGAATGAGGGAAACACCGACCCCCTGAAGCTTTTGATGGGGCCCATGTGACAGCAGCAAGCCCGCAGGAGAAAGGAATCCACCTGCTCCCTTAGTAAGTGGCGTGGACCGGATGGCGTCTAGTTTGAGTGCGACAGAGCCCTGGGCGGAGGAGGAGGAGGAAGAGGAGGGCGGGGAGGGCAGAGGCCCCTCCCCAGCCCGCACCACGGCCCGGCCCCACGGGGAGGGAGGGCACAATGCCGATGGCGCCGTGGCCTCAGAGCCCCGGGCCTGCCCTCCCTCTGACTCCCTCCCTGCCTCCCAGTGCCTGCTACTGTGGCCTGGAGCCGTTTCCTCCCTCTCATCTCGGCATCAGAGAAGGAGAGGCAGTGGTGGCTGGGTGCTCTGAACCTCTGGCCTTCTCGAGGGAGAGATGAAAGGAGAGTATTCTCTACAAAGGATGGCACTGTGCCTTCCGTCCCCACAGTCAGGCAGGCTCCAGCGGAGGAGGTCCACTTGGCATCTGTTTCTTTCAGGATCATTTGACTGAACACCTACTATGTGCAAAATCTGCCAGGGTTAAAGCAGAGAAGTATCCACCACCCCCCACCCCCCCACCAGACCTTCGAAACACATTCTATCAAAGAAGGCCGAGCAGCGAGGGTGGACGGGTTAATCATTCTTCAACTCGGCGCGCATCTGTTGAAGCCAAGATCTGGTGGATGACACTGATTTCTAAAAAGCAGAATGAGTCTTAAGTGGCATCAGAAATCATAGAGAGCTTGAGGTGGCGGGGGGCGTCCAGAAGGGCATCATGCAGGGAAATCAGGAAAGCCTTTGGCGGGTGATGTTTGCACAGGGCTTGGGAGGATGAGGGAAGTGCGAGCAGCGGACATGGAGGGGAAAGGTTCCAAGCAGGGCCGAGAGCCTGAGCAAAGCCTGGGCGAACACAGCATGTGTCAGGGAAGAGCAGATCACCTGCAGGGCCAGAGCTGGGTTTGTGTTCATTCATTCCTTCAGCAAGGTTTACGGGGTGCTCCCAGTGAGTGGGCCCTCTGTCCTAATGGTGTAAGCTCACAGATGCACTTAGGACGCGCGGTGGGCGTAGCGGAAGGGAGCTGTGATAGCTAAGCCCCGGTTGCACGGTGGGGGTCAGGAGCGACTGCTCCCAGGAGGACAAGGGCCCCGACAGCATTGTATAGCCATGAAGGCGTGGGACCACCCTCCTCCCCTGGACTCTGGGGAACCAGCTTAAATTTTTGGCAGGTGAATGACTTCATCAGAGCTGGGTTTTGTTGTTGTTGTGTTCTTAAGAATACTCATCTTGCAGCAGGGAACACAAGGAGGGAGGAAGGAGATGGCTGGAGGGGAAAGGCCCCCAAAATTGAAATGAGTGACAAGGGGCCAGCTCAACTGGCAGCTGGACAATCAGATCAGCTCTGCTGGGATGGGCCAGGAGCGGAGGTCAGAGCCAGTCCTGAGGGTTCAGCCCTGGGTGTCCAGGGGAAGGAGAGCACAGCAGAAAAGGGAGACAGCCAGCACTGATTTCGGGAGAAACGAGTCCTATTAGAAGTCTGTTTACAAGCAGAACCTAAGAGATGACCCCCCGGGAACCGCCACGTGAGGCTAGAGTAACTCCAGGATCCTCTGTAGTTCCTTGCATGAAATATGGAAAGAGGAAAAAGTCATGAGCCTGCGGTGACAATGCTCCAGCCTCGTAGGAAATGGGACCCAGCACACGGTGCCCCGGGAGCCACGTGGCCACACCTCGGGCTCACCGGCTTCCAGGTTCTGCGAGGTGGAACCCCCCAGGGACAGGACCCCAGGGCGGGTGGCGTCATTTGAGGAGGAGCCGGAGAGGGGAAGAAGCTCTGTGATCAACAATCGGTGCAATGAAATGGCATTAACATCCAATTAAAAGGATTACAGTCATTTTTAATCATGACTTATTGTTCGGTGCTCCCAAATGAAGAGTTTTCAGTGGTTGGTAAATCAAATGGTAATTGATTCTATGTGGGTGGAGGCTTTTGACAGAAAGCCTTTTTATCCCCAATTTGCATTCATTTCGAGGCACCCACTGTCTGAAACGCACCAATGGCCTGTTTTAATCGAATCTGGTAGAAGGCCTGGAGTTGGCTCAGTGCCTTCAGGAAGGAGGGACACCATACTTCCCGTTGCAAAATTAATGAAGGCAGCGTAGGCCTTCGCTAAACTCGGCTTTCAGGATGGACCCTTCTGTCCCAATATCTGTGGCTCCTCAGAGGGACCCCAGAAAATAGGTAGGACAGGTGTCTTTAGGTCCCTTACAGCTGGGCCTGCACTGAAGGGTCACACGACCCCAATTTCTGCTCAGCAGTGTTGCCAGAACTAGAGTCTGGATCTCCCCACCACCAGCCCCTCACTCCAGGCAGGGAGTGGAGATGCTTTTCCAGTGCCCCTGACAGTCTGACTGGGGGAGTCCCGCGAAGAATAAGCATCAGATTACATCTCAACGAGGTCACAAAGCAGGGGGGGATGGTGTTGGGTTTCTTAAATCACCCAAGTATGACAAGAACATACTCTGACTGTAAAAGATTTCAAAGAGTCAGAAACCTAAGAGTTAAAAAAAGGAGCACTGCTCTTGACGGTTCACAGGAATCCTTGTCGGGTTTTGTGGGTCTTTCCAGACGGTATTCCGGGAGTCCATACACATACCAATATACCTTGGCAGGGAAAGTTTCTACCGAAAAGGGATCATACTCTTTGCATTGCTCAACAGTTTGATTTTTAAATATTTCCTGGAGATACCTTCCATGTCAACATATGGATCTACCTCATTTTTTTCAACTGCTTTATAGAATTTCAGAATGCAGATGAACCATAGTGTATGCTTCTGTTGATGCGTATTTAGATTTCTTAATTTTTTTTTTTTACTGCTTAAAAAATGAGGCAGTGGATGTTCTTGCCTGTATCTCTTTGTGCACAAGTGTTAGTGTTTCTCCAGGACTGATAATAGCCACCTTGTGCTGATTTTCCTGTTTGTTGACTTTTTTTTCATTACCACAACGTGCTAGCCCAGACTCTGTCCATTTTGTATTGGCGTGTTTGTTCTTTTCCTATGAACATATTCTTTATTCTCAATAATAACTATTTAATATCTCTTGCCAATATTTTTCTCCCAACCTGTCACTTACCTTTTAACTTTACTTTTTCAATACAAAAAAAATGCTTAACTTTTTAATGAAATCGGTCTATAAATCTTATAATCATGACTCCTAGACTTTGTGCCTTATATCCATGCCCCCAAAATTGTAGGAATATTTCCTTTATTTTCCTCTAGTACTTTAAGATTTTATTTTTTCAGTCTGACAAAAGTAATTTCTCTGTAATCTAAGTGTGTGTGTGTGCTAAAGTTCTCACTATTTTTCCCGATGTTTAGTGAAGTGTTCCAGTACTGTTCACTATTCTGTTCTGGTCGTTCTCAAACTTTTTGGTCTCGGGACTCTTTTTCACTCTTAAAAATTATTGAGGCCCCAAAGAGCTGTTGTTTATGTAGATTATATTTATTTCTAGAGGTCACATTGAAACTATGGCTGAGAAATTTTTAAAACACAAAATGCACCAGCACTCATCCTAGTCTGATGAGAGTAAGGACATGAGTCTTGCATCCTGCAGCCTCCAGAGGAAACCCCGAAAGAGAGAATAGCATCGAGACTGATAAATAATGTTTTGGCATCAGTAGGAAAATAGTCCTGACCTGGGGGTTTCCCTGAAAGGATCTTGGGGACCCTAAGGGTGGCACAGGCCACACTTTGAGAACCACTAATGTATTCTTTCACCACCAATTTGAAGTGCCTTCTGTACTCCCACATGCCCACAGGTCTCTCTCAGACTCTGGTGCTGTTCGCACCTCCTTTTGTTTACTAAAAGTCTCCTCCCATCCCCCAACCCGCAGTTTTTTCTTTTCAAGTTTTCTTACCCGTTCTTGCACATTTTCTCTTCCTGATGAGTTTTAGAGTCAGTTTGTCTGATTCCTCTTTTAAAACTCCACTTGGAATTTTGACGGGAATTACAGTGACTTCATAGATTAGTTTGGGAGAATGTGCACCTTTATTTCCCAGTATTAAAGAATGTAGGACAGAAGGATTTCAGAGACTGAAAGATGATGGTCACATGATCCAGAGTGAAGGGTCTCCATGACTTCCCAAAGTGTCTGTCACGCGAATCACTGGGACGTGAAGAGTCTCCAGCCCAGACACAGCAATGGTGCTCGGGTGACAGGGGTATGAGCTGTATTTTCCCATCTCTAAGGATTATAAGGTCATCCAGTGGATGAGGAAAATATGCTGACAAATTCCTGAACCTAAATATCTGCAAGCATTAAATGCTGATGTAGACCCTGAATCTAGAGAAGAGAGGGAAATATCACTCATGTCCGCTCTTCCATTGAAACTTCCTGTAAGGGTGCCCCGCTGATTTTACTGTAATTTTTAAGGGAGAAAAAGAAGAGATTACTAAGAATATTCGTTTCTTACATTTTAAACATCAGAACCCAGGACAGAGACCTGAAGCAGATTAAAATTCGTGAGGTCTCTGGCTGCAGAGAAGTGCCCCTCAACACCATATGCCGCCCAGAGCCTCGTGCGCTCAGTGCTCAGGAAGGAAAGGGCCCCAGGCAGAGCCTGGACTTGGCATTCCCCAGCCATTCTGGAATCCAGGGGATTTGGGTCAGTGAGGAAATGCACATGAAATACAGACTTTTTAAACTATTACCTGGATTTGGCACTTGGCAGAAAACACCATCACCAGCCTGATCGTTGGAGAATGGAAAGATGGCTGGTGACATACTAAGAAAGACAAAGACTGTGGGACTGATGGGTCTGGTTCCGTATCGCAGGGGGCCTTGCTGCTGTAAGTGACAGCCAGTCCTGTGAAATGCCATCGCATGGGGCCTTGGGAAGGGTTCTTTCTGTCCTAGAAGTCTAGAGACCAAGTTCTAGTTCTGTTCTATCGTGAACTGCTGTGTGAGCTTTTAAAAGTGGCTTGACCCCTCTGGGCCTCAGCTTCCTACCTGCAAAATTAAGGGATTAAAATAAATCAGGACCTCTTAACTTGAGGTCCATGTGTATCTGTGGAGAGGTACCAGGGGAGTTTCCAAAACTCCTGAAATTATAAGAAAAAAAAGTGTGTGTGCCTATTTTTCTGAGAAAAGAGTGGGGACCAAGAAAGATTAAAAATCTTTGGTTCCATGGTCTCTCACCTTTTGTGATTTTCCAAATACTGAGATGCCCTCACCATGCTGTCCAATGCTCTGCCCATGTGTCTGCAAGGGATTCTCGCCTTGCTTGCCTCTCATGGGCAGACAGAGCCATACTCCCTTAGAGCAGGGAGTGAATGCCTCCCCCCCTCCCCTGTGCTCAGTGCAGAGGGCTGGCTGCACAGAAAGGCACAGAGCAGGTGCTCCCGGGATGGCGCAGGAACCCAATGGAGAGGTGTCTGCCCATTAGCATTTTTCAGGCTTTTGCATTCCCACAGTCATCTAGTGAGTACCTCGATGTGCAACATCCTGGGCTAGGAGCTACAGGGAATTGCATGCACACACACCCCCACTGGCCACACAAGAGGCTCCCTGTGTTACTGGGGGCTGGAGGGAGGCAGAGACTGGCTGTGGTAACTTCTATCATTTGGAACCATCTCTGAGGCAGTAAACATCCAACTCTTATTAAATGGCTCTCAGTGGAATTGGCACATTTTTTCCTCATTTCCCCTTTTAAAAATCTCAGTAAATACGTTTTGACACATTTAAGAGAAGTTTTTTTTTTTAAGATTTTACTTATTTACTCATGAAAGGCAGAGGAAGAGGGAGAAGCAGGCTCCCGGTGGAGCAGGGAGCCTGATGCGGGACTCGATCCCAGGACCCCAGGATCACAACCTGAGCCGAAGGCAGACGTTTAACCGACTGAGCCACCCAGGTACCCAAGAGAAATTTATATGGATCTTATTATGGCATAGATATTTTCAACATCTGGCTATTGAGTCAGTGAGAAGATGTGTTCAAATGTTTGTCACCCTGCCTGAGAGTGAAGTTGAAGGGGAGTGGTCTACTCAAGCTGCCGTAGGGTCACAAATCCGTGACAAAGACCGTCCCCGTCTCTCCCAGCAGGATGTGGTCAGCCTAGAGCCACCTGGTCCTCAGCAGGAATAGGAAAGGAACCAGCCCGTGGCTTTTCTGTTCTACTGGCCCAGCCACACTTCCAGGGATCCATCCCCAGCTCTGCTATTTCTCAAGCAAAGTACTGAACTGCTCTCTGCCTCAGTTTCCCTATTGGGTAATTGGGAATCCCACTTCTCACCGGGTCACTGAGAATCAAGTGAATTAATCCATGTGAGGCCTCCGGAGTACCACCTGATGCATAGCCAGAAACACCAGCCACGAGTTGTTATGAATGACGATGATCACTCCTTAAGACACACGGTGGGGGGCGTCCGCCATGAGGGGCAAGCGCAAGGGGGCTGTGTCTTGCACCCTGCCTTGTATTCATGTCATTTTGACCCGGCTGTGAGCTAAGCATACAACTGCAGTCTGCTATTTATAAAATGTCTCTAAATCTCAAGATATCAATACAGAAAACTGCAAGCTTAGTCTGGGAGCTATACCTTTAAAGTTCCATGTCCACTGGAAAAGGATTCTGACAAGCCTCCTTTGAGGGGTGATCATTTTAAGTGGCGTTGCAAATGGGGCGGCAACCAGGACATGGGTAGCAGCCCCTTTAAATGCTGGGATCCTCCCCCACTTCAGCACGCCGGTTTTAGATGGTTTACACTTTAGCATTTGTGTATATTCTGACATCACCATCATTCTACCCGGATGGCAAACTTTCGGCGACACCTAAATATTCCTGAGATAGAAGTTTGGCTCTTCAGCAAATAAGTCCTTTGCCTTCATTCTTTATTCTCCTTTCTACCCTGACCATTTCTTGTTTCCGTTTCATGTGTCCCCTCCTCCCTGACCTTTCTAGCTCTTGTCTTTTCCTTCCAGCTGTGCAAGTTCATTGCCAGTGTCACCTGCCTTAATGCAACCCACTTTTCCTTGACTCACTTTTCGCACTGCTTACCTCCATCATTTTCCCTGGACTCCACTTCACCTCTGCCTTCAAACCCCACGTGGTTTGCTTCCCCAGTCTGTCCCAGGGGGGGCGGGGATGGTCGGAGGAGGGGCATCTCTGAGCCGTCACCTGTGAGAAGGCTGCTGAGAGGGGCGCCTGGGTGGCTCAGTTGGTTGGGCGACTGCCTTTGGCTCAGGTCATGATCCTGGAGTCCCGGGGTCGAGTCCCACATCGGGCTCCCTGCTCGGCAGGGAGTCTGCTTCTCCCTCTGACCCTCCTCCCTCTCATGCTCTCTGTCTCTCATTCTCGCTCTCGCAAATAAATAAAAAATCTTAAAAAAAAAAAAAAAAGAAGGCTGCTGAGAAATGAGACCATCTTTGCTACACGGGCTGCCACCCGTGTGTCCCCAGGTGCACCTGAAGCCTCCCCTCATCACCATTTGCCCCATCTGGACAACCCTGGGAGAAATGAAAAGGGGTGCCCAGGCTGGTGGCAGCCCTGGGACGGGGTCGGCTTCTCTGCATCTCTCTCTTACCCCTCAAATCCTCCCTACATGTCCGTACTTACCTGCTTTTCCAAAATACTGCCTTAGTTTTCCCCTTCTCAAGCTACTTACTCCTCCCTTTCGTCCGCCTCCTGCCTGCCTCCATAAGGAATGGACAGGGCTTGCTGGGAGCGCCGTATGTTGGCATTTCGAAGACTCTGGGGGCTCTGGGCTATTTTCATCTGGGCTAGCTGGCAGAAGAGCATTCGTCTCCTCTTCAGATGTCCATCTAGTGAAAGGGTGGTGCTTTTCTGAGTGCTTGTAGTTTCTAGAAGTTTAAACCTTAAAAGAGTAAAGCATTTTTCTACTTCTCCAAGAGCAAAGCCAGTGGTTTATGCTGATGCTGAAAGTCAGTCAACGGGCAGGAGCCCATTCATTTCTCCTATTTTGTATGCCACCCCACATGCCCGGATGATGGTATTTGTTAATAATGACATGGCAGATTATGACACTGCACTGAATACTCATTTCTCTGGCCTAAAGATGAATTATATCCAATCCTGAAAAAAAAATCAATGGTGATGTATTACAGCATGATCTATGGCTTCTATCCTTGGGAGCATTAAGAAAGCATGGGAATTTGTTTTCTCCAGCCTGTAACTTATCGATGGGGGATGCATGGTGTATATTTAAACTCCCAGACCTATGATGGATATTTTTTTTTCTCTGCGAAACATCTATATCTTGTAAATAGAATTTTATAAACATTTGTGGAACAGAAAAATTCTCTAGTCCTTTCAAATTGCCACACTCTGTGTTGATTTATCTCATCTCTTGAAGAATACCACACTTTCCTCTGGTTATAGCACATCTTGTGGAACTCTGGACTCCCCATCACTCAATGTCTGGAGAGCATCCACATTTTCTAGTTACCCATCGACTAGCTGAAAATAGCCTTAGTTGTCGGCGTGGGCTAAGGGGCTGGAAAAAATTCCCCTTAAGTAAAAATACCCCTCACCCTGATGCCACTCTGAGAAATGGTCCCCTTCAGAAGCCCACTCATAGGTAGGGGGTGGGCAGCCACCATTGGGTGAAGGAACAATCAGGGAGAGAGAAAGCATGAAGGGAAGGCCTGCCCAGGCTTTTAGGTGCTGGTGGCCATCCTTGCGCATGACTATCAACTGTTGTTTTGTGACAGTTTACTCATACCCTCGACACCAAGCTGGGGGAGAGACCTGTTGATACAACAGTTCACGGAGCCCACTGATGGTTCACTGAGCATGAAGGAGGGGAGGCTGGAGGAGAGAGGGGCGTCGTGCCGGCCCTGGAGGATCCCCTTCTGACTAGGGACGACCCTGACGTGAAGCGAGACAGACTCAAAGGCCTGAGGGAGTGTCTGTGGGTGTTTCCCGTCCAAACCTCACGTCATCCCAGCCCCTCAGGCATCCTGAGAGCTCTCCCTGCCTTCCCTGTTCTGCTCCTTGACTCCAGGCCACCGTGCTGGAGGCCGTGGTGTGCTTCTTCTCCGTCTGGTCTATCGTTGGCCTCTCAGGTTTCCACACGTACCTGATCAGCTCCAACCAGACGACGAATGAAGACGTAAGTTCCTGGCGGGCCGGGGTGGTGGGTGTGGGCACCTGTGTCCAGAGATGGAGGGGGAAAGGAGACAAGAGCTTGGGGGCCAAGGCCTTCTGCACATCCCATTCCAGATGTGAGCCTCTGGGAGCCAAGAATGTGCCATGGAAGCATCTTCAGACGTTGACCTCCATGATTCCCAGTTGGGGATCTCTGAATTGTCTTACTTTCTGAACACGCAGTCAGATACTGAGGTCAGCTAAGTGACACCCAATTCCAAAGGGAGGAGATTATCTTCTCTTCCTTTTCAGTAGTTTTGTGAGTCCCCTAAAGAGAGACCATGGCCCGCTGACATCTCGGGGTGAACGAATGAATCCACCTCTCATGTTTAACACCTCCGTTTCATTTTTGGAGGAGACCGCCCCGACCCAGAGTTTTACTTTTTGTCCGGGATTACCTGTCTATACTTAATGTGGCCCGAGAGGAGGTATAAAAACAGGAATCATAATGTTGGAAATGTTCCTCATCGACCTGGTCCTCTTTGCTCTGAATATTTAGATTCTGACAAAAGTCTCTGTCAGTACAGCGATTAAATGTCTCAGATTCAGTCAGATTGCCTTAAAGCCTTGATGAGATACATGAGTTAAGAGAACTTATGTTTGGTAACTGTGGATATTCGAATCTGTGAAATTATTTTGGCGACATTGTGAGGCCAAATGCAGACAGGCTGTAAGTTGGCGGTTGGGGGAGCCATGATAACTCTCAGCTATCGTTCATTTAATTACTGTTGAGCATGCCAACTGGGAGCCTGAAACAAACCACGGGTTTGTATGAGTTGACCTCTGGAACCATGTAATAGAAACAAGAGATTATTTTCCCCAAAGAATGTTACTTTCTCTCTAATCTGACCTGCCTTTTGGGGATATTTCCAAGTTTGGGGTAAATACCAGTTTTCCTGGAGAAAGTGTCTCAGTTTCTCCTGGTGAAGAAGTGAGTAAAGATGATTTGCATTCTTTGTGGGCTTCTCACGCTCCCTTTCACCTAAACGATGGCACTGGTGTTATTGATTCTCTTTTTCTTTCAGATTAAAGGATCTTGGTCAAATAAAAGAGGCAAAGAAAATTACAATCCCTACAGCTACGGGAATATCTTCACAAATTGCTGTGTTGCCCTGTGTGGGCCCATCTCTCCAAGGTGAGATTCGGAAAGTGTCATGCTCTTTATCAGACCTCAGAGTCAACAACTTAGCTGTGGCAGCACAGCCCTCGTGAGGTGGAGACCCGGCCACAAAACCCACTGTGAGATTTGATTATACCCTCTGGATGACCACAGGGCCAGCGGTCGGCTTTGGGCTGTGGAGACACGGCCCTGGTGCAATAGAGATCTGGCTCTGTTTATGATGCTGTTCCTGCCATCTTTTTGGTTCTTTCACCGAATTTGTGTCAAGGATGAGGAAAATCTCCTAAGGATTGAAATAGGGAAACTGAGGCATGTGATTCCCATTAATTATTGAGTCATCTTGAGCATCGGTGATGAACAGAGAGCTGTGGTTATCTTGGTAGGAGGGCCAGGACGCAATGTAGGAAGCAATTAGGAAACCTGTAGAAATGGGTGCTAAGAGCTGAGTTATATAGAATATACACGCTAAAATAGTTCAGGTGGAGAGATCAGCGTGGGCTGAAGCAGTCCAGGCCGTGTGGATGGTAACGTGACAGTGTGTGGTGGCAGAGTCGCGGACGTTCATGAACAGTGTTAGATCTGCTCTAAGTGCTTTATATGTATCAGCTTTTAAAGATTTCATTTATTTAGAGAGAGAGAGAGTGCGTGCACCCAAGCAGGGGGAGGAGCAGAGGGAGAGAGAATCTGAAGCAGACTCTGCGCTGAGCGTGGCGCCCGATGTGGGGCTCGATCTCACAGCCCTGAGATCACGACCTGAGCTAAAATCAAGAGTCAGCCACTCAACCAACTGAGTCATCCAGGCGTCCCTATATGAATCAGCTTTTAAATCCTCGCTCTGTACCTAAGAGGTAGGTACCATTAGACCCCATTTTGTGGATGAGGAAGCTGGCACAGAGAGGTTCCATAATGTGCCCACATTCACTAAGCTAGTAAATGCCACCTAGTCAGGACCCAAACCCAGGCCTCTGGCAACAGACCTAGCATGCGTGTGGAATGGTGCGTGCTGTCCCCCAGGCAGACTACACAAGTACAGAATGCATTCAGCTCCTGATTATTTGTGAGTTGACTCTCAGGTAGAGCATTTCCAACAGATTCATCAAATAATCATCCAACATATTTATTAAGCATGTGTTCCAAGTCTCTAGAATGAGTTTCCAAAATATTGCTACTTCCTCCCTTTTGGCCTCTAAATGCATAAATGGACTTCACGAAAGCTGCAGGGATGGTCTCCGAGGCAGCCCCACTCTGCACTTGGACCTCCGTGGCCAGTCATCGCCAATGTGTACTCATGGAATGCAAACTTGATTTTATTATCAGCCTCACTGAATATCATCAGGGAAGTAAGAGTGCTGCCCTCCCTCCCAGAAACAAAATCCAAGCATACGTTCTGAGGCCAAGTATTAATGGGTTATGTTACTGGCATCACTGGGTAATTAGAAATTGATTGTTTTCTTGTTTGGGCCTAGAAAGTTGGGAGCCTACTGTGCCACTCTCCTCCCAAACTGGGGCCCCTCAGGAGCCCCCTGGCCTGTTCCTCAGAGGCCTCTTCTGAGGAGGGGCTGCAGGAAGGGACAGCCAAGGACTCTGAATGAAGGGCCGCCTTGGGCTGGGGAGTCAGACATGCCTGGGAGGGTGTCAGCCTCTCTCCAAGAGAGCTCCAGACCCACCCAGAAATCCCTGCTGGGGCTCTTTAGGGGCCCAGAAAACCCTTCAGGAAATGCTTGGTTTTTTACAACTTGGCTTTGTTTCCTCCTACCATGTATTTACTTGTGGATCATGGGGTCAGGCCATGAAGCCCAGGCTAGGGGCCTCGGAGGAGCATAAGAGGACAATGGAACAGGCCTCCTTCCCCAAGTCTAAAATGCACATCTGAATCCAGGAAAGGAATTGAGAAGTCTCACATTTTGAGCAAATCTCTTTTCTTGTTCCCCATTCTTTGATTTGCATTTGGCACTGCTTTGTATTGTTTATATATCAAATCTTGTCACAACCAAACTTATGGCTTCCATGACTGGATAAGATTTCCTACTGTGGCTGAGTTGGGGCTGTATTCTTTCCAGAACCCAGGTCCCTGTGAATGGGGCATTTCTCGAGGACAGCACCCCTGCGGAACCCCGTGAACCGCTCCCGGGTTTGTGCAGGGAACATGGGCTGCTGGGCTCTCCCGCTGTGCCCACAGGCTCCCGGAGCTGGCCCTGGGCAGAAATGACAGGGGGATAGTGCTTGTCTTTGCTTCTGCCTCCAGTCGCCCTCTGTGCCCCTTCTCTCTCTGCCCTACCTCACCCACCCTGGTGCCCCTAAGAGGGCCAGAACCTTCCACGGGCATCCCAGCCAAGCCTGTGCAACGGGGACTAAGAACCACGAGCATGCCCAGAATCGTGTGCCTGAGTTGCCTCTAAAATGTTCTGAAATGGTGTAACGATGTGCTCATCAGAGCGTCTTCCTGTTTCCCTCTGAGAGCTATAAACCATGAGGGCAAAGACCCACATTTGGTTCCCTGCATGGGTCCCCAGGGCTGTGCATGGCAGCAGGGTAGGAATGGCCAGGTTTGGGGGAGGAGGTCCTCCTACGAGTCTAGCAGAGGGAATGGAAAATTGGAAAGAGAGAAAGTCCCAAGGTGTGATCAGGGTCAGGCTCTCCGGGCTGGTGCTAAGGGTCAACCTGTCACTGACAGATTGAATAGAATGGCAAGTCTACACAGTAAAAGAGTGGCTGTGACAGAGGGCAGGGTGCAGTTTCCATGGGACACCCAGGAGGGCTTCCCAGAAGAGGGGGCCTAAGTTGTCATCTATTGTAATGATGAGTAGGAACTGGAGGAAGGAATCTTGGGGAGGACACACGGGAGCAGCCTGTGCAACGGCCCTGAGGTGAAAGGAGAGTGTGGCCTGTCAGGGGAGGAGCTGAAAGAGCTCGGGTTAGGAGTGAGGGGACCACGGAGGGCAAGGCAAGAGGTGAGGCAAGGGGAGCACGTCCAGATTAGAGGGGCTCCCAGGTCATTGTGAGGACTGAAAGGAGACTCGGGAGAGAATGTTACAGTCTTGGCTGTGTGGATGGTCCATGAAACAAACTGAACACGGGATGAAAGCCTAGAAGAAGTTTATTTTGTCCTCCCTTCTGTCCTTTCAGACTCTTTGGATGACCTCATTTTTTGTTTTTGTTTTTGTTTTGCTCCTGAATGAAATCCCCTGCAAGCCCTTTAATTTCTCCTGTCACCTAAAAATGGAACAAAACAAAGGACTCAGGGCACTTTCATGTCCTTGAGCATCGTGTCATTTCCGTGAGTAGGGACCCGGGAGTTCACTGAAAGGCAACACTCTCCACCCCTTCACCTGTAGCCACGTTAGGATTTCAGCACATCTTTTGGGAAGACACAGTTCCACCCCCACTGCACACTGGCTCTGTCCCAGGGGACCTGCAAGGTTCCCGTCCGCCGTGGGCTGCAGATGAGCGCTTGTCCACCCTTCTTTGCTCTTTCCACTTTGATCTTCTGTGCCCTTGCAAGGGGTCACACACTTGGTGTGAGCTGCACGGGGCTCCCGCACTCCCCTTTGGAAGATGGAGGTTCTTGTCGACTGTTAGTTTTTCTAACCTCTGGGAATCCAACCAAAACTGGAAGCAGAGAGAGTCCCATTGTCACAAGTATTTTTTCACGCCTTGTTACCGTGTCGTCTGGAGACCTGCAGGTGCTAGTTGGGAAAATTCCTGTCTCCTGAGAGCCAAACTGACAAGGAGGAGGGCGGCCTCAGCACACCAGCAGTCCACCCTCAGGAGGAGGGGACGTGTGGGCACCTGGATGCACCTGCGGCATCTCGCCGAGGCTGCGGGGCGCGCGGCCGAGCCCCACACGGTGGGGGCCACACCAGGAGCGCCCACTCGTAAGCTGGACCTCCCCCTTGCCCTTTGCAGTCCTGCCCTTAGACTCGAGGTCAACACTGAGCCTTCGCTCGGGGAGGAAAAGAGGCAGCTCTTTTGATGGCAACGTAAAGCTTTCCCCTACATCCTGTCTGGGCCACAGCAGCCCCCCAGCCATGGGGCACAGAAGAGATGGCTTTATTATTCCTTAACGATGCCATTAGTCTGCAAACTTGCCTGTGGGAGACAGGGACCCACTTCTATTCATTCAGCCACCAAGCTTCTTCTCAGCTCCTAGTGGGCGTCCGCTGTGGAGCTCGATGATTAGGAAGACCTGGTTCTTGCCCTTCTGAAGCTTACACTCCACGACAGACGCAAATCTGGAAGCGGGTGATGCGGACATGATGTAGCCAACAGGGTGCTCCGAGGGGACAGCGGAGGGGCCCGGTCCGGGGCGGGGGGGGGGAAGCGCGGGGAGGGGGGGCGGGGCAAGTGCTTTGGGGGAAGAAAAGATGAAGACTGCCCTCCGGAGCTGGCAGGCTGCCAGACAGAGGGGACTGTAGATAAAATCACGGCGACGCAGGCAGAAAGTGGTACGCAGCACTAGAGGGGTCACGGGGAGGGCCGGGAGACGCCAGAGAGGGGCAAGAGCACGGGCTGGGGGCCTTGGAAGCTGCCCGTGAAGAACGGACAGTGGAATGGAAGGGAGAGCGACTGGGGCGAGACAGACCCGAGCTGCCGCGAAAGGCGGGGCCAGCCCGCCCCGAGCGCGAGCGGGCTGGGGCGGGGCTTGTGCCGCGCGCAGGCGCAGGCAGGTACCACGCGCCTCCGGAAGGAGTGGACCCGGGAGCGCTGTGCTTGCAGTAAGAAGGCACGGGCTGAGGCTGGGGCGGGAAGTGGGGACAAATGCTAAGAGGCTGGGGAGTGCTGGCGGGTGATGGAGCGCCCCCACAGCGGGGCAGGCAGGCGGGGAGACCTCATGAGGACTGGGCGTTAGGCGGAGGGCCGCTGGCCATGCCGGGTGTGGTTGCGGGGGCTGGGGTCGGGGTGGGAGACCGTGGGAGTCCGCAGCAGGTGGCAGGGGGGGAACAGGGGCTACAGGCATTTTTTGAAGGCAAGGGTGACGGAATTTGGTCCCTGACTGTACGTGAAGGTAAGTCAGGGTGTAGCCCCAGCTGCCGGCAGTGGGGCCCCACATAGAAAGAGGGAGCCCCAAATGGAAATTGAAATAGGGTTGATGGCATTTTTGGCTTTTCGTTCACTCTCTTCCTCCGTATTGCTTTGTTTTCTCTGGCAGCCTCATTGACAGAAGAGGGTACATCCAGCCTGACACGCCACAGCCAGCCGCACCCTCGGACGGGATTGCCGCGTACGGGGCCACGCAGTCCCAGAGCGACATGGTAGGAGCGCCTGCCGCAGGGGCCAGAGCTCCCTGCAGAGGCTTCCCTTCTGCTTCTGTGTCACTAACCCAGTAACACACCAAGCACCCCTAGAAACCTGCCCGGGACGCCCATCAACTGAAAGGCGCACGCGAGGGAAAGGAAGCGTGAAAGAAAGCAGTGCCCGAGAAAGGATTAGGGCCGTTGAGTGGTTGGTGTGTTCCGGGGCGCGTAAGGGAAGTACACATGAAAAGGTCTTCCAGAGACAGGTCATGGCACCTTGTGATGGAAGGTCCCCTTGCACAGAACCAGGGTGCTGTCTGGGGGATGAGATACAGCTGCTCGTACCAGGGCTGGCTGGCCGGATAGCCCCTTTCTGTGCCTTTGCCTCACTCCGCGCCGACCTCCCCCAGCCCTCTTGAAGGGTGCGGTGGGTGGCCAGTTCTCCCCACTCTCAGCCCAAACCTTAGATCAGCCACGCATACCTTAATGCACATAATCAGACGAGGTGTTCTTCATTCAGAGCCCAAACTGAGTGAGTCTCTCCGAAGAGGGCTCACAGGTGTCCTGCGAGGCGTGGAATGTGGACAGGCTTTGTTTCCAGTCTGCAGGTGGGAGACTTGGGGCCAGGGCGGGAGCCCCTCCATGGGTACCTGAAAGCACAGTCAGGCCTGGCTCTGACCACCAGTCCCTTAAAAATCCTTAGGTGTCTGGAAGACAGTGGCTTCACTTTATCTGGAACAGATTTCCCTAAAGAAGTTCCATGTTTCAGAAAGGGACCCAGTCTGCAGCGCCCCCCCTTGGAGCTTTTTGTTCTTTGTAGACTGGAATCACCTGCAACAGAGTTTCCATAACAAGCAGGTCAAAGACCTGCCTTTGGGGTGGACTGGGAAAATGACAGCCTCCTGGATGCTTTGTTTCTGCTTATAAAGAACTAACTGCAAGGTGAAAGCCAACAGTCTCAAGACAGTCTCTCTAAGCGCTCAGGGCTAAGGGAAAGCGCATCATCCCCGCGACCCTGTGGCTGTGTTAACAGCCCTGAGAATGGGCTCCGGCCCCCAGCAGAAGCTTGCTGGGGTTGGTTGTTGCTAGTGGTGGTGTCTAGTTTGTGTTGTGGTGCTTTGCTTTGCTGATAAAGCGTCTCCTTGAAAGGCAAGTACATGCAGGTCACGGTCCTGGCCACTCCACTCTGTAAGTGGTCACAGGACATCTTGTTCTGTCCTCATTCACCCACACAAATGACCCTTACGGGTCACCGCCTTATTTTTCAGAGGAGGAAAATGAGGACAGAGAGTGTAAGGAGAGAGGCCCAAGGAGATTACATGTATTTGGCACCAACTGTGTTCAAAGCACTTGATGAGCAGAATCTTGTTTAATCCAAACCAACAATGGCAAATGGGCATGATTGTCTTTGCTTTTTTTTTTTTTTTTTAAAGCTAGAAGAGGTAGATCATCTGCCCAAGGGCACATAGCCACGAATTTGTGGATCCAAAACCAGTCTGATGGGTAACGCCCGTGTTCACTTCGTATACTGCTTCCTTTACGTGAACAGGCACTAAAGACAACAATATCCATGTTCAGGAGTCCTCAGCTATCGGAAGGTGCACAATAAATGTCCCGTAAGGACAAAGTTCCTGTAAGGAACCCTGACCACGGCAGCCACTGATAACTCCTGTGATGTGTGTTCGTGTTTTCACACATCGCATATATAACCTCTCACTCATTCAGTGACTCTTCCTGAGTCCCTACTGTGTGTTGAGGACTTGACTCGGCGGTAGGGATGCAAGATCTGTGGAGTGCAGTCGCTCTGTCCCCGAGGAGGCCGCGCTCTGGGGACAGGACACATGCACACGTGAAGGATGTAGTAGGGACCTTCATGAGAAGAAAACTCTGATGGCAGTGGTCCTTATCAAAATTAAAGAACTTAACGTGAGTTTCACCCCGTGACTCCCATGGTACGGAAGCCCACCATGCTCTGCACTTTCTCTAGATTTAAGAAGTAAATAAGGCCCCCTTCAAGGTGTTGACACTGTTAAGCCTGTTTATGATAAGATGGGATGAGGGCATAAGTTATTAATTCCACAAACATTTATTGAGCACCTACTGTGCGCCTCTATGATAGAGAGGGCAGATTTAACAAAGGGACCAGGGAGGTCATTTTGCTCCATACGGTTAATCAGAGTCATCAGAATTGCTCTTGTGCCTCTGGGGTCCAGGCCGTCTAGACCTGCGCAGTGACTCCAGTTAAGGCCATACCCCCGAGGGCACTGGCCTGGCAGCAATGATTAGGGTGCCACTGCCTCTTCCCATGGGAAGGCCACCTCCCAAGTAGCCAGTGACCCTGAAGGCACTGGTCTGTGGTGCCATAAGGATTGTTTGAAGAGGACATTTCTGAGATGAAGAAGCTGTAACGGGGAAGCAGCGCCATTGCTAGCCCTTGTCATTCAGTCCAGCATACGGATCCTTTCTAAGGCATCACTTTGTCTCCAGCTTGGACTCTTAGGTCAGGAAGCATGAAAATATTTTTAAAAACCTCAGGCTCCTTGCCCTCCTGTTCTTCCTTCTCTCTGGAGATGAACTGCACATGTTAAGCGCTGGTCAGATCAGGGGCTCGGGCAGAGCTCTGACCTATCATGGAGCCTCCTCAGGCTCAACTCGGGTCTTCCTTATTCTCCTCTCCAAGCCAGGATGGGGATTAATTGTGCAAAGAGCCAGGCTTCTGCCACTTACTAGATGAGTGACCTTGGCAAACTGCTTTACCTTCTGCCTCAATGTTTTCATCCATAAAATGGGAACATTGATATCTTTACCTTGTAGGGTTTCTATGGGGATTAAGTGAGTTAATGCATGTTAAGCACTTAAAATCTTGTCTAGCACAAGGTAAATATTATTTAAGTATTAGCTATATTATTATTATTATTATCATCATCATCATCTCCCTGATATCCATGGTGACAAGATCTTCCAGGTCAATTGCATCCACGCTGAGCAACTGGACAACAATGGACAAGACTCGGGTGAGGGAAAGAGCCTCAGTGGGAAGCAGAGAGTGAGAGCTCCAGTCCTGGCTCCCACCAGTTATCTCCCTGACGATTATCAAGTCACTCTGCTTCTGTAGTCCTCAGTTTTCCCCACCTGCAAAATGGGAGCTGGGACTAATTTGTCTCTAAAGTCCCATCTAGCTGGAAGCTCTTTGTGAGTCTCTGATCTTTGCAGCTTGACAGATAGGTCAGAAGAGCAGAGGTCTGGGCTTCATACCAAAACTTCCCCTTCTTATTTGTCTCATATTTCTCAAATCTCTAGGATAAATCCTGCCTAGCCATGATGTATAATCCCTTTTATATGTTGCTGGATTCAGTTTGCTGGTGTTTTGTTGAGGATTTTTATATCTATAAAAGATTTTGGTCTGCAGTTTCCTTTTCTTGTTTTGTCTGGTGTTGGGATCAGGGTAATATTAGCTTCATAGACTGAGTTGAGAAGTGTTTCTTCCTCTTTTGTTTTTTTGGAAGAATTTATGAAGAACTGGGATTAATTCTTTTTAAAAGATCTGGTAGAATTCACCGGTGAAGCCATCTGGTCCTGAGCTTTTCTTTGTGGGTAGCTTTTTGATTATGAATTCACTCACTACTTTTTACAGGTCTATTCAGATTTTCCACTTCTTCTTGAGTCAGTTTTAATGGTACATGTCTTTCTAGGAATTTATTTTACAAAGTTATCTAATTTGTTGCCCTTGTCTCTTTGGTCATACATCAGTATTGTTTTATTATGGAAATAGATGAAAGGAGGAAAAGTTAAGGACTGGAAAAGTAAAAACAAATAGAAAATGAGAGGAATCTGTAGAAGTGAAGGGAGAGGGCAGCAGTAGCCCAGGACCATGGTGAGAGAGAAGGAACACAGGTGGAGTGAGCCCGGAGCCAGGAAATCGGGTGTTTTAGGTTTCTCACATGCTGTGAAATGCATGTACCTCCCCCAGCGTGGGCTGCAGGTCCTGCTCTGAGTAATGTTAGGACCAGGAGAAATATGCAAGCAGTTTCCAGGAATTGTCAAAATACGGAAGAAGGAGCTGAAATATTTCAAGACTGAAAATAAACTAATTCCTTGAGGCAAACTGTAACATGCCTTTCTTTTGACTTGCTTCGTCTGCCTCCAACAGACACCCCAACCAAGACCACCACAAACTGAGCCAACACATCAGGACCAGCAGTGCTTGGCCCGAAGGAAGCCCAGTCCCTGCAGGTTTTCTAGTGTCTGAGGCAGCACCAGGCCCTTACCTTCTGCTCTTTAGGACACGTGCATCATCACTGAGAGCAATTTGTCCACAAGCAACCCACCACCTTCCTTTTTATTTACTTATTTCATTTATTAGATGTAATTAGAGCTCACGATCAATAAAAAACATTCTTGTGTCCCAGTCCCCAATTAGACAGATGTGAAAACTGGCTTTAAATCCTTTAAAGTTGAATTTAAATCACAAGGTGATTAAAAAAAAACAACAACAAGGTGAATTTCAGGCAGTTTTAAAAGTGGAACCAAGTTTATTTAATACAGAATTATACTGTAGTCAAGTGGGTTTCTGCTGGGGTTTATCACTCTTTGCAATCATCAGAGTGTGGACAGTATTGATAGTGTTACTGCCAGGATCATCTCATTTAATCCCCACAACAACCTGCAAGGTATTCCCATTTTACAAAGCATGAAACTGAGGCTTTAGAATAATGACTGGCTTGCTCCAAGTCACACAGTTAGTGGGTCAAGGCCTGGTTGTTTTCCGCTAATTCTACTTCAAAAGCCCTCAAACTGGTGTTAGCTGAACCTCTTCAGATCTTGCCCTTACATCTGGCAGCTGAGCTTACTATAATCCAGTGGGCCTCAGCCTTGGATGAACATTAGGATCACAACGCTGATATCCTGAGCCCAGTTAAGTCAGAATCCCCAGGTGGTGGTCCAAGCATTGGCGTTATAATGATCCTGGAGGTGATTTTAATCATCAGCCAGCACTGAAAATCATCACGATAGCCTTCAAATTCTCTTGACTTCTCCAAAAATGTGGGTTAAAGGAATGATTCTTGAGCCATATTTTGTTTTGACACAAAGTTTTTCTCGAACAACCTTGGGTCAATTGGGCTCAACTAAGATATGATCTGTTCAGAGAATATTCATATTCAGGTGTATGGAGGATTTCAACAGAATGTGCTAGCAAACGAGAGGCCGGGGAGTTGTGGAACTCCAAACAGAAGTACCTGGGTTTCAGGCAAAGCTTTCTGGAGGAGATGATATCTGAGCCAAATATTAAGAGATTAGTTACAATGCATTAGCCACCCAGGGGTGGGAGAGATGCTCCAAGCAGAGCACGGACAGAGGCACAGGCAGACGTGGGGTGGACCTGCGTGCCTGTGCGGGAGCAGGAGGATTGAGTTACCAGGCTATGGGTTGCAAAGCAGGTGTTGGAGGTAGCTAAGGCAGGAGAGGAGAGTGTGGAGAGCCTTGGGTGCCTTATAATCAGTGTGGATTCCTATTCATGGTAGGGAGCCATTGCAGAGACCCAGTTCAGTGAGCAATACCATCAGATTTTCTTGGGGTGAATGGAGCCCGGGAGGTCATGTGGGGTGCAGAGGGAGGCATGTTAATAAGGAGACAGGGAAAACAGAAGAAGACGCTCACTATAGGTCTAGCTGCAGTAGGGCTGGCCGGGACAGCTGAGATGGGTTCAGAGAAGAGGCAGCAACAGTTAGGGGCTTGGAGATGGAGTCTCTGTGGAGGTCTGGCGACAAGGAGCCAGGGATGCCCCCGCCTTTCAGCTTGGTGACAAGGTGGTCATAAAAGCCACCAAAGGAAACACAGGAGGAAGGTTAGGGGGAAGCTGATGGTGGCATTTGGATGTCCATAGATAGCTGGGGGTGGTGGGGAGGTGCCCTGCCGGTAGCTGGAAAAGCTTACGGTTTGCCTCCCCATGCTTACAAAGGAATGATGTGACTTGTAGAAATTCACTTTGAAATAGTAGAGATGTGAGTCAATTTTATTAGTTGTCCTAGAACTAACAGCCAATCGTGCATTTTTAAAAAACTGCGAGTTGCTCATGTTGTCATCTATTAACCTGATTTCGTCTCTCATGCTGGAAGATTCTTATTTTGAAAATCAACATTTATTATCTTTTCCTGACTTTCTCTCCATCCACCCCTGTCAACTCTGCCCTCACCAAGTCAAATCAAGTCTCTTGATCGAATTGGACACCAGTGAGGATGATCGAATAAAGCCGAAAGATAATGAAGGGGAAAGCTTTGCAAATGGACAGCTTTCAGTACTCAGTGCAGCAGGGAAAGGTAGAGCTTGGTGTGACATCACAGCCCCTGGGCTTGCATTCGCCAGTCCTGACGCTGGGGGCTGGGACACTGTGGGCAAGTCCCTTAGTCCCAAGAGCCTCCAATTCCTAAATTGTGAAGGGAAGTAGGGGAAAGTGGTGATCAGCTCCCTGGATGGTGGTTGGAACTTACTGAGACCCTGCCTGTCCCATCCTCCCGGTCCCAGCGGATAACACGGCCTGGTGCATGGGAGGTGCTCATTAGACGTTGGACTGAGTGTGTGTGAACGTTCCCCTCTCCCGGCCTTGCTCAGGGGGGTTTTACACAAATATTGGTTTGTTCCTGTCTTCATTCCTCCACCTCATTCCATCCTCCCTCCAGTTTTGTCACATCTGCAAAAGGCTGCACCATGAATATGAAACTAGGAACCAGAGGGACGGAGTTCTCTTTGGTGCAGGGACGGCCTTGGTAGGATCAAATTAATCCATGGGCTGAGAGACCAGAGGGCATGGCTAGTCTACCCCCTGGACACTGTAGGCACAGTGCCTGTGTGTTTTTCCAGGAACTATGAAAATTTTCAAGACCTGAAAACAAATTAGCTCTAAAATATGAAAACTACAAAATTAATACATGTTTAAAGTCTACAAGATGCATGACTATGTCAACTTCATTGTTAATTTTATTAAGTTTGGCATTCATGGAAATTTTATTGAACTTTAGAAGTGATTTGTACATTGGGTTTTTCTCACTTTATGAGAATTCCCAAGCAACATATGATTACAAAGAAATCATCACCAATTCTAAAATAAGGGAGCTGCCCATAATCCAGTGGGCCCATAAATCTAAAAGTGAACTGACTTAAAGCCCCACATACTCTCTACCTCCCTGTGCTGCTCTGGTTATGAGAAACTCAGGTTTCAACTCAATCTACAGCTGGGAGAACTCTTTCTGGTCTCAGGGCTCCCACCCACCGCTGACAGTGCCCCCAACTATAGAAGAACATCTTCAGGAGAAGCTGGATATGAATGCTCTGATGGGGAAAAAGAAGAGTAGAACACAGCTCAGAACCAGGACCAGAAGATGGACCCAGGATGCAAATCCTGCCCAATCCAAGGAGATGCCCAACACTCAGAAGCCTCCACCCCAAAGATGTTTAAAACGGGAGAGTTAGCACCCCCGATTTGGGGGTGGGGATGGTTGTTTAGTGCCCAAGTGATCTTCCCTCTACTACAAATTCCCAAGGAATAAAATGTTAGAAAAGTAAGGGACATCTAAAGCATTAAAATGGTGTGTGTTAACTCCAGTATAGCCTTAGTCGTCTGAATGCCTGTGACATTCTGAGGAGCCAAGCTGGCATTACGTGCAAATTAACCCCAGTGCCAACTGAAGACCACGTTTTCATTATTCCTATTTTCCTCATCATTGGCTTGTATTATTACCTAATATTGAAGTTCTTTCCATGTATGTACAATCAGGACATCCAGCTGTGGCCCAGTTTTTAACGTGTATATCTCACTTGATTTAAGTGATTTAAGTACTCTATAGCATCGGGGTCATCGTTTATGCTTATATATGACAGCTGTAATTAGAAGATGCTTTGGGACCACGTGCTATACACCGAGATGATAATGTAGTACATGGCTGTTGGAATTTTTGTTTTTTTAGAAAATCATCTGTTATATTTACTAAGCCTATTTTTTAAACCCCCCCCTAATCCAATATCAAAAAATAGTAAACCTAGCAGTTATGTGATTTATTCACCTAGTATTGCAGAACTCTCCATGCATCATCTGAAAAATCTGAAATAGTAGGAAAAAAGTTACGCACACTTAAATGATAATGGTAAATAGCAGGATAAGAAGGAAGCTCTCCTCCTAACCTACATTTTAGGTGGATTTTAGAAGTCTATAGTGTTTCTATAACTGCAGATGAGCACTCATAAGATGCCCAGAACAGCTTCACAGCCAAGCAGACATAAAGCGGCCCAATGCTAATACTTTTGACAAGAATTGGAGCAGAAGCAATATATAATTTCACTCACCCTTCATTTGTATACAAGACCGTCTAGAAAGCTCCCAGCTTTTCACAGCATTTAATCTGCGTGCTAAGTTTATTTCAAACAAGAAGTCAGCAAGAGTAAAATAAAATGTATCCCAACATGAGCAATTTTATTTGAAAATCTGCAGAAAGAAAAAAGTAAATTATCTCTGCGCTGTTTTCAAATTGTAACATTAAGTGATAATGTGTGTGACATCTGAACATCTGAAACCATAAACTTCTTTGCAAGTTAAATGGCAGAGTTTCATTTGGGCAGTAAATCAGCCCATCACAGTGACTATTGTAAGCAAAGCAATCCAGCTCTTCTACCAGCATTGTTTCGTGCTGTCAACACGAGGGTCTTTTCATAAACACTCTTCCAAGCGATCAGGTTTCTATTCCAATGGTCTTCTGCGTCTGGATGATTTTTGACTTTTAGAATGGCAGTTTCATAGAATTCAACCTGATGTTTGGTAAATAGGAACCTTTAAAGCGTTGTTTTGGAATGATAGCATGAGCCTCTCAATTTCCCGTTTGTAGTGGATGGATTGTCACTGCCCAATATCCAGGTGCTTGGTTGGTTTCTCTTAAGATTCTGTAAGTGGCTAGATCCATTAAAAGACACCTAAGGGCGCCTTGGTGTTAGTGCTAGAGCTAAGCCCTGCTACCAAGTTGTCAGAGAAGAAAGTAAGCAGTGATGTCGCCCCCTACTGGTTGGAGAGAGAAGTCCGCACATGAAAAGCCAAGAAGGTGGGCGGTGGCTTGAGAAAGGCTGAGCTAGGAGGAGAGGTGGGAAGGAAGACAAGGAAGGGAGAAGAGGAAGAAGAAAGAAGAAATGCGCTAATAAGTATCAGAAGCAGAGGCGAAAAGGAAGAGGTATAAGAACATCGTTTCATGGATCACCCTCCACAGTGACCTTGAAAATACCAGCCAAGTTCTCAAATGGAAGATTGCGCCCATGAAGGTTTATCAGCCCATCCTCCTGGGAATTTTGGTATTGTGCAAAATGAGGAAACCCTTTGACCTTTAAAAAAAAAGTTAGGTGTCTCCCAATCATTGAGTCTTTTCTAAGAAGGAGGTGTTCAAAACATGTGAAGTTAATATTATGAGAATTATAGTCCCTGGTTGGAATCCGATAAAGTCCATTGTCCCATGGAGCCAATAGGAGATTTACATGGGCAAACTCCAGTAGAACAAAACCTGGTCCCTGGGTACCCCCAGATGGTGTTGGTCATCTAAAGGAAAATCGGTTTGAATGGGGCAAATTATTTTCAAAGTTATGGGTGCAGCAGGAGTTAAACACTTAGGTTCATGGTCCTGGTAATTGTGCTCACTGACGTCACTGCTACAGGTCAAGCTGGTAGGAAGGGATGCGGGCCAGAGAGTAAGTTATTAATATGAAAGCAGTCCCTATAATGAAGGAAATATCCATAACTATACTCAGAAAGATGTCATCTTTTTAAATGTTTGAAGAAATCAATACAGGAGAGGTGCTTGAAGTCAGTTAAGACAAGTCAGGGCTCAAAATAGTCATTTTGAAAATATTTCTGAGTGACTTATATTTAGTGTTTTTTTTGTTTGTTTGTTTGTTTTAGAGACAGAGAGCAGGAGAGGGAGGAGGGTCAGAGGGAGAAGCAGACTCCCTGCCGAGCAGGGAGCCCGATGCGGGACTCGATCCCGGGACTCCAGGATCATGACCTGAGCCGAAGGCAGTCGCTTAACCAACTGAGCCACCCAGGCGCCCTAGTGTTTTTTTTTAATGAGTTGCTTCAGGGTCAATTGTTTTTCATGTATTTAAGCCCTTAGGCTTTACCCCTGGTAAACTGACACTGTTTTTCATAGTCCTGGCTCAGAGGCTGAGCACGGATTTGTTACTATTTTAACGAGTTGTCAGTTTGGCCACGGGAAAGCTCCGTAACGTGTACAGGAGTGGACCCAGGTTTGGAGGGGGCTTTCTTTTTAAGAGAAAGAAAATATGCCAGGAACCAGGACTTGGAGTGGCCCTGATCTTAAGCCTCATGGCTTCAGAGTAAACCCACCTCCGGTATGTGTGGTCTTGTTAGAATCAGCAGTGATGTTCGCGGTATAAAGCCTTGCAAGGCACATCTAGCTCCACCGTGAGCTCCCGGTGAATACAAGCTCTAAGGAACCAACAGACCACTTCATCCCAGGAGAATCTGATGGGCTCTGCAATGGGCATGGCTGGAGGGGAGTGATCAGGGAAAAGGAACTGGGCAGTGAGCTGCAGAAGCAGGGGCCACCTCTCCCCTTACCCTGGTGCCCCTGACCTTGAAACTCTCTAGCTCTGCTTTCTCACATAATCCTCTGTGCGTCTGTAAGGGTCAGTCTTGCACCGATCCCTAAAATAGAATTTGCCAATTAGTTTTCAATAAAAAAAGTCTTTCTGCAGGCCAACAGAGACAAGCAAATCTGATTTGCAATTTTATCTTTCCTTAGAGCCGAGGGTGTTGGGTAGACAGAAGGTATGAGGCATAGGGAGGGCTCCGGGAGGGAAGATTGAGAACAGGATGCTGGCATCCAGGCACGGCTCAGCCCTGGGGTCGCTAGCCAGCCTGCTCACAGGCTGCACCAAGCCACAGGATGTGGAGGCGGTGAGCGAGCTCAGCTGTCTCGGTCAGTAAGGAGACCAAATGGTGATTTTCACAAAACCGTTCTTTGCAAAGCACAATATACCCAAAGCCCTGGGACAGTTTCCAGAAGATGAATGTTTCATCAGGAAGGTTGCTCTTCTCTGCCTCTGCCCTGTTGAGACTGAGCCGGTGTCCTGGACCAGACTGACCATACTGGAGAGCGTGAGCAAAACCTGCGGGGACCAGCCTGCCTGCAGCCCCCACCTCGCTGCACAGCACCTCCCGCCAGAAAGGGCCCCCCCTCCCCTGAGCTGGAACCCCTTGCCAGACCGGCCCAGGGGAAAGTGGTGTGGTGGCAAAAACCATGGGGTGTTTTTTGAGAAGATGAGGACAGGAGAATCCACCAGCCCTTGCCCCAGGCTCTCAGTGTTTCTGAGCTCCCTGGACTGGGAGGAAGGCTGAGGGGAAAGTGAGGGTCTCCCCCAAGACTTGCTTTCCTTCGGTAAAGAGCTCTACTCTTGCCTGGAATCGGGTCTTCCACTTCATAGAGACTACAGTTCTCCCTCCTCCTCATCTGGGCTGGGGGCGGGGGCTAGCCTGCCACTTGTGATTATAGGAAGAAACCCATCTGGCCAAAGGACACGCACACGGGAGCAGATGAAAGAAAAGCCGAAATGTCCATTGACAGATGAATGGATAAAGAAGAGGTGGTATATATAATACAATGGAATATTACGGAGCCATCAAAAAATGAAATCTTGCCATTTGCAATGACGTGGATGGAACTGGAGGGTATTATGCTGAGCGAAATAAGTCAGTCGGAGATAGACAAATACCATAGGATTTCACTCCTATGTGGAATTTAAGAAACAAAACAGATGAACATAGGGGAAAGAAAGGAAAAATAAAATAAGATGAAAACAGAGGGAGGCACACCATGAGACTCCAAACTATAGGAAACAAACAGGGTTGCTGGAGGGGAAGTGAGAAGAGGGATGGGGTAACTGGGTGACGGGCATAAGGAGGGCACGTGATGTAATGAGCACAAGGTGTTGTATGCAACTGATGAATCACTGACCTCTACCTCTGAAACTAAAACTAATGATACACTATATGTTAACTAAGTTGAATTTAAATACAAAATATTTTTTTAAAAGAAGGAAGGAAAGAGAAAGAAAGAAAAAGAAAAGAAAAGAAAAAAGAAAAGAAAGTCCTAGTGAGTTGGAACTTGGATGAACTCTCTCTCCTCCCGGAAGGCTGCATGGCGCATGGTTTGTGCTGTTCCCTGCGTGGAGGTGGGTTAGTGATGGCAGCTCTGGGTGTGCCCGGGGCAGGATGGTGAGGCACCTCCATCGCAAACCCATTAGCACAGGTCCTACAGGAACTCAGGCGAACGTTCTGAAAAAGAGCGGAGGGGATAATAAGACAAGGAAGGTTTATGAAGTACCTACTGTGTGTCACATGCAGTAGTAGAAAGAGGTTTACAGTCAAGCAAACCCAGATCCTGGGTCCTTGCCTTACTCGTATCTGTAAGGTTGAGCAAGCCACTCATTCACGTCAGCCTCAGGGTCTTCACTGGCAAAGAGGGGAAATGTGTTTGTTCTAAGAACTTCTGAAGAAACTCAGTGCAGTGCCTAGCTTACCGCTTGAACCTAAAGTCACACCCGTTCCTCCTCCTTCCAGTGGAAGAGTGGTTCCTGAAAATCCCTAAGAACTTACTGGACACACTCAAGTTCAAGTCCTCTGAGTGCCACCGAGGTCTCTTCTGGCTGATCCCAAACCTGCCCCATTGCTCCAGGGAGGGTTCCACGCTCCACGTTCCACAATCGAGCAGCTAAAAATATGTTTACACCATTTCTTTTGCCCAGTGAGTGAAGTGAGGGAAAGGACATGAGGTGTAGCATAAGACATAAGAATGTTTAGAAGAAAAGGAAACATCATGTAAAATGTTGGCATTCTCTTTCACAGATTAAAAAAACCCACAGAAGCTCAATTAACGGTTCTCGAAGTGGATGGAAATTTAGCAGTGGGGAATTCTGGGGCTTTGTGAACAACAGTCTGATCAGACCCTGAGGGGCTTGTCTTTCTTTCTTTCTTTCTTTTTTGTAGTAAAATACACAAAACACAAAATTTACCATTTTAACCATTTTTCAGTGAACAGTTCGGTGGCAATAAGTCCGCTCACAGGGTTGTGCCAAGAGCACTACCGTCCACCACCAGGCCTCTTCATCCCTCAAAACTGAGACTGTCCCCAGGCACACTGGCTCCCTCTCCCCTCCCCCCAGGCCCGGGCACCCCCCCTTCTTTCTACTTTCTGTCGTTGGGAAGTTAAGTCTTCCGGGTACACATGGAAGTGGAATCATAGACCGTTCGCCCATTTGTGATTGGCTTACCTCACTCAGCACCATGTCCCCAGGGTCCATCCGTGTCGTAGGGTGTGTCAGGATTTCCCTCCTGTCTGCACTCAGCCGCGGTCCATTGTCTGTCCAGACCACGTGCTGTCGGTCCGCTCATCTGTGGACGGACCCCGGCTTCCACCTTTTGGCTGTTGTGACTGACACTGCTATGAGCGTGGGTACAGGCCCCTGTATTTGTAAAACGATAGAGTCAAAGTGGTTTTCAGTGCGCGAGCGACAGCCACGGGAGACAGCTCTAGGTGGTAAGGCCTGTGACTCTGTCCTTGGGATTGTTTCTTAATTAGGTCGTGTCTGGGACCAAGGGCCAGGAGCATGGTGGCCTCCGGCTGCGCATGACTCCCTGGGCCCCTGTGGGTGATGAGTCCCTCCAGCGGCTGATTTAGGTGCAGGCGCTGGTATTCACCGAGCGCTGGGTGTCTCCGGCTGATACCGGGCTACTGAGCACGCTCTCTGCCTTGCCTGACCGAGGTGTCACTAACGGGTCTCTCTCTCTCTCTCTCTCTCTCTCTCTCTCTCTCTCTCTCGCATCCCTCCCTTCCCCATCCCCTTCCCCTCTTCCTCCCTGTGCCCCCTTCCCTCCCCACCCTGTGCCGGGCGCATCTCCGCCTTCTCTTTGCTGGCTCCCCCTGCTCTCCAGTGCGACCAAGACCAGTGCATTCAGAGCACCAAATTCGTTTTGCAGGCCGCGGCCACGCCCCTGCTGCAGAGCGAGCCCAGCCTCACCAGCGACGAGCTGCACCTGCCCGGGAAGCCGGGCCTGGGCACGCCCTGCGCCAGCCTGACTCTCGGGCAGCCCACGCCGCCCTCCTCCATGCCCAACCTCACCGCCGAGGCCGCGCTCACAGACGTACTGCCCCTGAAAGAGGAGCACGTGGGCCACCAGTTCCTGACCCCAGAGGAAGCGCCCTCACCCCCCAGGATGCTGGCGGGCAGCCCCCTGGCCCACAGCCGCACCATGCACGTGCTGGGTCTGGCCAGCCAGGACTCTCTGCACGAGGACTCGGTGCGCGGCCTGGTGAAGCTCAGCTCCGTGTGACCACAGCCCAAGGGGGCGGGGGAGGGGGGTGGCAGATGGCGGGAGCTTTCCCATGACCCAGTTCCCCGGTGGGTGAGGACGACTCCGGGGCCTGGAGCACCAAGACCCCTCGGAGAGCAGATGGATCCTCCTCAGAGGGCAGAGGAGGGCAGGGCCCACAATGCCTGCGGCTTGGGTCGAGTTGAATTTTCTTCCCCACCCTGACTGCTTTGATAACAATGAAAATGGCCAAGTGGCTATTTTCGGGCGATTGGCATTTGAGGGGTGGGCCTGGGGAGAAAGGAGCAGTCTCCAGGGCTGCAGGCCGAGTCTGGGAGGAAAGGACCGTGTTCGGCTGGATGTTCTGCGGTCCGCCCGGGGCTCTCGGGACAGACACGCGGGAAGGTTGAGGACACTGGTGGCCAGACTGAATTTGCACTTCCGTGTTATGCTACTAATATTTGAAACAGACATACCATTCCATTTGTTAATTAAAAAAACAAAAAAACAAAACAAAACCAAAAACCTAAAGGGGGAAAAAAAAATGACCAGATCTGGATTTGCATGCCACGCTACGTCTGTTTACAAGTGGTGTTGGTATTCAAAAGGAAATGCTGCTTGCTTGCTTTCTTTCTTCTAATTTGGTGAATTTTCCAGTGCTGTTTTATGGGAAGACAGTGCGACACACCGAGGCTAATGGACAATGGCATCACTCGCCCGCTTCTTGAGCTTACTTAGACAGGGGTAGGTGGCGCCCGGGCTGCAGAGGGCTGCTGGGGTTTTAGCCTATCAAGTATCAGTTAACCTTCTGTTTAGTAGTTAGATGAGCTATTGTGTTGTACCACGCCTGCCACAGTTTCCACCTCCTTGTGTGACCAAACTTCCTGTGGACAGCCAATAAAATGACGTCCTCTGTTATTTTGGATCTGCGTACAGTTATCCTTAACAGCTTCAATGACAACACAGTCATCTGGATGGCCTGTGGAGGTTTTATCGAAGTATCCCTAGCAAGGAATGGTCTCCAAACAGCCACAAATAAAATCTTTGAATGGGGGGGAAGGGGGGGTTTACGGGATGATTTCTCAGGTAAGAGGGTAGCTTTCCAACAGTGGTTTTTTCTTTTTTTCTTTTTTTTCTTTAATCGTCTTTTTCCGACACAGTCTTAGCAGAATTTGCTCCATTTTGACAGATTGCCACAGGGCAGTTAATCCACGGGAGAGGGGAGAGGGCTCGCAGGGAGGAGGGCCACCGTGGGGTCATCGTCTGGGTCCTGCTCTGTATGGCCAGTGCTCAGAAAGGGCAGCGTGAGGTCCTCCTCAGGTGTCAGAAAATGAGGAGGAGAAACCGGCTTAACGTTTGGGCCCCGATCATATAGATCATCATTCTTACCCAGATACAAAGCAGAATGTAATTAAGAAAATTACCACTTCGTTCAGTTCATTTATCATCAAGAAGGGAGCTGGCTCTGTATTTGGGGAGTAAGTCACTTTGGAGGCAGCTGCAGGGACTCAGCAGGCTCTGTCCCCGCTTCTTTCCAGATGATAAATTCAACAGCCAAATCGACTCAAGTTCAAAATCAAGCTGGGGCTCCTCACAACCATGTGAAACACAAGACGCCCCCAACGGTTTGCATTTATGGAAAAAAACTATTTCTCCTGCGAAAGAGTCGCCATTTTACAGAAAAGGAAAGGAGAAAAGAAAAAGAAAAGCACAATTTAAAGTCTCATTTGGAATAAAGCCAATTCTTTGTTGGTGGAGAAATCTTTTGTGCTGAAAATAACCACAGAATTCCTGCATGGTGGTGTCTTGGCACCATCTGTACTTTTCATACTGTATATACTATTAGAATAGAAAACAGGAAGGGTAAACGATGGGTAGCCATTGTTGATCTCCTGGACTTCCGAACTCCTTGTGCTCACTTGGAATTTATAATAAGGGGGACAGAGCTCTTCCTTACACAGCCAGACACACATTCACAGTCACAAACCCGTAGGGATTCTCTCCCTGCATGCACCGCCTGTGAGCAAGAAGCAACAGCCCCACAATGTGCCTTCCGTAACTTTCCTAACCCTCTACTTTCTGCCTCCTTCCATCTGCTGCCCGGAGACCCTGGGAGAGCTTTGGCCCTGGGGAGAGGATGGATCAGTTCCCACTCCAGTATCTGTGTGGCTCGGTCCATTCCCAGTTTCTTCATCTGGAAGATGAAGACAATGGACTCTTGAGTCTTTCCGTTTCTAACATCATCTAATTCAGTAGTTGCTGATTTCCCATGATTGGTCCCTCTTTCCACCTCCTTATGATAAAATCCAAGAAGTAAGGATCTTTCATTTGTCTTTAATAATCAATATTTACATAATATTTATTACCGATCCTCCACCCACCCCAACCCTGTCTCCTGTACCCACTTGACATCATTTATCAAAAAGGGGATTGGGAATTTCAGCGAAACAAAGCTATTCAAGGCTACTCAGTGTCCAAGAGGGAGATTAACTTGAATGGGCCAATTTGCTAAGACAATTAACTTCTTAAAACCCCAAACCAGAGATATAGCCCTTTACTCTGTGGCTTAGAAGAGGGGAGAGTCTGCAGAATGAAGGACTGTGATCCTGGGAGCTCCCTTCTTCCCCTGATCTCAGGAAAGTAACTTCTGGCGATGGGTCTGCATTTCCCATTAACTGATAAATATATATATTCTTTAAACGTTGAGTGGTTCCATCAAGCTGTGGCTGAGTATAGACCTCGATCTTTCTCAATTCTGTCAGTGTGCTATGGATTGATTGCATGCTGGCTATAAAAGTAAGATAAATATTTTTCCATGCTATTAAAGTTTGGACCATTATCAAACACGCACACAAATACAGCCTCACTTTGTTGTTTAAAAATTCATCTGCTTTCATCCTCCCAGGAGTGTGCCAGGGACTGCAGGCTTCCCAGGCACTCGGAGGCTGAATTGAGCCTGAATGTCCTGGTCCTCAGAAGGACGTTGGATGGAGCAGCAGGGCGGCCGATAGCCTGCATCTGAAAGGGCAGAATGACATTGCATTCTGGGCATGGGGATAATCGGCCCAGTGTTTGTGCTGTGCCCACTTGAAAAAGTGCCCATTCCAGCTTGCACAGGTAATTATTTCAGCCTGGGAGGATGATGCCATAACCCCACCCTGCGCCAGCAAAATGCCAAATACCTGTTCTGGCCCAGAATAGCACAGAGCAAGAGTCCTTTGCTCAGCGCCACCCCCTCCAAGGGCACCGCAGGTCCCCCCTATTGTGTTTAGGATTATTGACTGGGATTCCAAACGAGAGGCGAACCCCATTTTATGAGCCATGCTTCTACTGGACCTGAATGGGTTTTCAAAAGCCGCCCCTAGCTTTTGACTGCCCTGGGCCTGGGCATTCTCGTTGGATTCAACAGCAAGGATATGAATTTGCCTAAACTGACAGGAAGTGTCCTTGGCACCGGAGCCTGTAAAAACATCTCTGGGGAAATGCTGGACCTCGAGCCATTCGGGGACCATCATCAGTGGGTACGGAGGCTTCTGAAGGGCACAGCCTGATGGGCTCCTCTGCGGGTCTCAGAGCCTCCTTGCTCCCCAAGGAGGGGAGCTGTAACTCAGATGCCCCCTTCCTGAGCTCTGCCCACAATCATCCTCTTCACCAGAAACCCAGTGCTTTTCCACCTTGGCTTGTGGTTTTGAGTTAGCTAGACAGTATCAGGAATTCACATTCGTTGCTTAAGGAAAGTTTCCAAAGTTAGTTGTCTTTCATTCAACCACATGACTACTGCCTTACCTGTTTAGTTTTTGATCGTGTAAGAAAAGAGAATAAAGGGAAGAAATGTCAAATATACTCTTCTGATTAATGCCTTAAACCGTTTTGAAGCTGAGCCTAAATCAAATCGATGTTTATATTTTTTATAAAGTACCTGTAAGCTGTGGGAGTCGAGCATATTCCTGTCCAAATGAGAGAGCCTTTCAAATGAATTCTTATTCCCCTGGTCCCCTCCACCTGTCCTGGAGCCCTGGTACGGCCTTGTATGCTGTTCTTCCTGTGGCTGCATCAAAAACCACCCCATCATAAGAACAAAATTTAAAAAAAAACAAAAAACCACCCCATCTGTTCCCTTGAAACGCACCCCCGTCTCTGTCTTCTAAGAATAAGTTATTGAAATATTAAATAAGCTGAAACGTCATTTTCTTTCAAATAAATGTCAAAGATGCTACTGGCTTTTTGTAACTCAGTAAATCCTCTGTCTAGTTGCCCACTGTACGGTGCTCACTCTACAGCCAAGGTGGATTTTCAGATGAGTGGTTAGTACATTAATCCAGCCATTGAAAATAATTGGGAGGCTGAAGATTAGATTGTTTCTGGAGCAACTGAATTTGCAGCTGCCACGAAACTAGATAAGTGGCCTTAATTGGAATTATGTTTTCAATCTCATAAACCCCAGGAATGACATACAGAATGGGTTGGAAAACAGATGGGCATCTTGTGCAACATGAAGACTTCTCTTCTATCCGTTGTTGACTTTTTAAGAGACACTTGGTATTGCTGATGAAGACCTAAATGAATAACTCTCTATCTGCCCTAGATATGTTAAGATGGATAGTTACACCAAGAAGCCATATGGCCTATCCAAAGAGACATGTTTTCTGGGTTCTACATGAATGGAGATGGTTTTAGGCTGCAGTTAAAAAAAGGAGGGAAGGGAGGAAGGAAGGAAAGAAGAAAAGAAAGGAAAGAAAGAAAAAAAAAGAAAGAAAGAAAGAAAGAAAGAAAGAAAGAAAGAAAGAAAGAAAGAAAAAGAAAGAAGAAAGAAAAAGAAAGAAAGGAAGATTAAAGCCTTGCTTACCATTTGCCCAGGGTATTCTGTTTTGGTATTTCACACTAGTCAAACATTTTGGGGTGAAAGGGTGGGGGAAAAAAGGTGTTTTAAATTCTTAGTGGATTCAAAGCCCTAAATCTGAACAACAGTGAACACAATATAATACAGGGCATTGCATGTTGTCCGAGATACTTGCGCTTATTTAAGTGCCTTTCATGTTTTCATCAATGTTTGCAGAATCTATCTTAAACCTGAAATGAATTAAAGTATTTTCCTCCTTCAATAAAAACTGCTAATGGCATCAAATGCAAACCTCAGCCTTTATAAGATTGTCAAGGTCAACAAGGTGTAGGGAAGAATCAGATCCATTTGCATTCAATGAATTTGCACTATGTAGACACTCATCTGAAGAGTAATAGATTTTCTGGTCACAAATATCTAGGTTGGTTTCTTACAACTGTGATTCTCATTTTTTTTTTAATTCACAAATGACTTTAGAGCAACAAAGAACTTCAACCCCCCTAATCCATTTGCTCTGTGTTCCACCTTCTAACACACACACACGCATGCACACACGCACGCACACACACACACACACCAGCCTTCAACCTTGTCAGATAAGAATTGTGTTTGTCTACTAGTAACGAAATCCCCAAGTAACAGTGGCTTAGACAAAGATATCTTTTTGTCATGCAAAATAAGTCCAGCTGTAGGCAATCCAGAGTCAGTGTGATGGCTCCATAATGTCATGAGTGTCCTGACCTCTTTCTCTCTGTTCTGCCATTCTTAGCACTGACCATCCTCAGGGTCCCTTCATGGTCACAAGATAGCTCCTGCAGCTCCAGCCATCAAAGCCATATTCCAGGAAGGAAAGAAAGAGGAGAAGGAGCAAAAAGGGTACATGACACTTTAAGATGTCTCCCTTCAAAGAGCCATTCCCAAATCTCACTCAGATTTCTCCATGGCCAATGTTGAGCCACATAACCACCCCTGACTGCAAAAGAGGCTGGAATTACGGTGTTTTAGCTGGGCACATTTTTGCCCCAAATAATGCTGGGTTCTATGACTAAGGAAGAAGGACAAAATGAGTATTTACTAGAACATCACAATAGATAACCTCACCTCCTCCTTATTGAAAAAGAGACCCTCCAGTTGAGTTCATCCATTCTCCTCTCCCCGAGAAAAGCTTTGTCTTCATTTTTCTCTCCCTTTGGAGTGAGTTCCTACTTACTAAAGTAGGCTTGACCCAGGCTCTTCCATGACCTCTAGGATCCAGCCCCTTCTGCCTTGCATCTTCAATTTCTCTCTTTTCATTAGTTGCTTTTCCTAGGTCACCACATTTTTCTTCTATTAAAAAAAGCAAAAACAAACAAACAAATCCTCTTCCTTTTCCTTCATCCCAGCATCCCCTCATGTCACACTCATGAGACAGGCCCTCCAAGGTCTCCAATCGCCAAATCCAGTGGCATTGGTCTACCTTCTCTTTAACATCACAGAAGCATCTGGCGTCATGGCGCTGCCTTGGTGGGCTGTGCTGGCAGGGAAGGCAAGCTGCGGTTGGATGGCCTCTAGGCTCCTCACGCAAGCTCTCTGTGCTTCACCACCGTGCTCCCACCCTCTGGCTCAGTGACACTGTTGTTCCAGTTGGCACCTCCTTGCATTCTGCTTCCTTCTCATACTCCCTAAAGGAGGACATGCCCTCTGCCCTTCGCTCTCCTTGCTCTCCTCCCCTGCAGAGACTTTGCCACTCCCAATACCTTCTCGTCCTGCCTCCGCAGTGGCCTTCAGCCTGTCTGTCTCCCAGATCACCTCCCTTCCAAGTGCCAGCCCACATCTGAACCAGCTGCCTAGGAGGAGAAAGAGTGTTCAGACAGGATTCTGGCTCTGGCTTGCCTGAAACTAGCTCTCCAACCCTTGGGCGATGGGTAGAGCCTCTGTGCCTAGTTTCCTTACCGGTACATGAATTGCTTCTGATGTGTCATGCTACTCTTGACTCAGTGTCCACTTAGATGTTCCATCATCACCCCAAACTCAGAAAGCCTAAAATTGAACTCCACATCTTTTTCCCCAAACCAGTTGCTGCTTCCCTAGTAGGGTCCTAGACTGAAAATTCTAGGAGGTCTTTGACTTTTCATTACTTTCCATACCCAGTCAGGTGTCCAGTCCTGTCTATTCTTGTATCGATCAAATCTGTCCTTCTTTTCTACTGGATTGCTCTCTTCACTATCTTCGCCAGAGTGTTATGATGGCTGCCAAGAGGTCTCCCAAAGCTTTTCCTATGCCTGTGCATCCCATGTGACCTAGGCAAATTGATCTTCTCCAACCATGCTAGGCACAAGTCAGATCCCAGGCAGGAGACTGTCAAAGGCTTTTTCTTGTCCATATGCTGCTTGGACCAACACCAAAGCCTCTATACTCTGACCCCAACTACTATTTCCATCCTTCTGTCCCTTTCTTCCTGTGCTCCCCTCTCTGACCATCTCCTGGTAGGAGCCATGCACTTCCCACCCTCCTCATCTTCCCTCGGCTCTTCCTGACTCTCCCCATAGTCCTTCCTTGCTTTCAAGGCCTTGCTCAAGGCCCAACATTTCCGTGACATCTCTGACAGACCAAGGGACTCCTTTCCTCTGAATTCTTGAATTGGTCTGTCAGGTATTTTCTTAAATTGAGGTATAATTCACATACCATAAATTCACCCTTTTGAAATGTACGACTCAGTAGTTTTTTAGTATATTCACAAGATTACACCATCACCACCACATCTGTAACATTTCCGTCACACACTTTCCTAGAATACCTGTTATTCACATTCTCATGTGAATGTCCTCTCCCCAGAAAACATGGGGGCCTGCCAGGCAGGACAATTCATTCAGGCATGGGATCCTCAAATGCTCAGGAAGGTGGGAGTTCAGGTGAGGAGGATACAGTGACAACAGTTCAAGAAACAAAGACCCAAACTCCCTAAGGGGACCCCATCCTGAGACCTCACAGCCTCAGCAGAAAACCAAGCCATCTTCTCTTTTACCCCATTTTGTGCCCATTAGGGAAATGTGTAAGGAAATGTGGTTGTTGAGATGCAAGGCCCTGTGTGGAGGGAATCTGAGCTCGGGCAAGTCCTGCTCTGCTCCCCAGATCTAGAGTGTCTGGGCTCCCTCCACAAGCCCACCTGAGGCTTCCCCTCCATTCCTTGTGGCATATATTCTACTTTGGGATAAAATTGGGGTCATAGGTCAATCATCTTATATAATTCCAATAGAAAAAAGTTACCTTTGGGGGCACTTGGGTGGCTCAGTTGGTTAAGCGGCTGCTTTCAGCTCAGGTCATGATCCCAGGGTCCTGGGATCGAGCCCGCATAGGGGTCCCTGTTCATCAGGAAGTCTGCTTCTCCCTCTCCCTCTGCCCCTCCCCCCTTGTGTGTGTGTGTCTCTCTCTCTGCTCTCTCTCTTTCAAATAAATAAATTTTAATTTTTTAAAAAAATAATTCTTTAAATATATAATTTGTGATCAATAGTAAGATAACAGATTATTTGAGGATTGCATGCTTTAAAAAATTTCATTTAATAAAAATCTATTAACCAGTTCCATTAACAAGCATTGTTGGCCACATGACACAGGGTTAGTCCCTGAAAAATGTGCATCACTTACCATATCATAGAATGCATACACCATATACGCATATATTATAATTATTTATTTCTGGATCACAGATCTTTAATAAAAGAGGCCTTGAAATAAGACATAAAATAAACATTTATACGCCACTTTGCTAAGATCCCATTTTTGCTTTGAAACAGCACCTAGCACAGTGCATGCACATCACGGCGCTGAGGCTAATGTCTGTGCGTGGGCTCCGAACAAGCATCAGCAGAGCTAACGGATTTGATGAGATGCCAGATGACTGATCCCTGACAGCAGCCCCCTTCATGTCACAAACAAGGCTGACTGTAACGAAGAACGGAGAAACGAGTAGATGGCATCCGCTCACATATGAAAGCAGATACCATACACTCAAATATGTTACAGACTCTTATATGTTCGTACATACTACTTTTTATATAGAAATATATTTTGTATCCTTTTTACTAACAGATTATATTCCAGAAATTGGCGTGGAATTTGGAATGTATTTTCTCATGGAAGCGAGCATCTTAAGTGGTGTTTAGAACCTAGGTCAGTCGCAAAATAGTCCATAACTGACCTGAAATAATACTAGCGACAGACCTGGGCTCTTAACTCCCCAAACATCTCTAAGTTCCAAGTCCTGAGCCTGGCGCTCTGACCCTTGGAGCCCTGGGCCCCCTCGAGAGTGGACCACCCCTTGCTGTTATTTCTACCCCACTACCCAACTGTAAATCCATCTTAAGAAACACATGGACCGGGCGCCTGGGTGGCTCAGTTGGTTAAGCGACTGCCTTCGGCTCAGGTCATGATCCTGGACTCCGGGGATCGAGTCCTGCATCGGGCTCCCTGCTCAGCAGGGAGTCTGCTTCTCCCTCTGACCCTCACCCCTCTCATGCTCTCTCTCTCTATCTCATTCTCTCTCTCAAATAAATAAATAAAATCTTAAAAAAAAAAAAAAAAGAAACACATGGACCTCAGATTTCTTTAAAATCTGTCCTAGGAACAAACAAAACAACAGAAAGAAATCCTTACATTTTCTATTTCCAGAGATTCAAAATAGTGAAATCCTCCTTTGTAATGCACTTAAGGTACCTCTTAAAAACAACCTTTTCCTTTTTCTTTAGAGCCTTCAGGAATTTCAGCTGAGATGAGTTTCTGGCAGAAATTCTAGATGATTCCACAGCTGAATCCAGCTTGACCAAACATGGACAACTCACCAGGGATTGAGAATTTATTTATTTATTTTTTTGTTAATAGCCTAAATCGAAACACGCATTGTGTTTTGAGGCATGTCTAGGTGACATTGACTATGGTGGTGAAAAAAATATTATTTTGTAAAACCTTTTAAAAAGGCTTCCTTGAAACCTAGTCAACACTCTGGAAAGGTACAAAGGAGATGATGCTATGCAAGGGTTCTTCTTAGTGTCCTTTTTTGAGAAATTTGGTCAGCAAACATCTGTTGGTGGCACTTGTGTTTTCTGATTGAAATCTAGCCTGAGTATTGACATTTAATTAGTTAGGTCAGCCTGGAAGCTGCACTAGAAAACACAATTTCTTGGGATAATGAGAACAGATGGATTCAGAAGCCACCAAGGATTATTCCAAACCCGTTGTTCTCATGGAAATATCAAATAGGGCTCTCCGTGTCCCTAAGTAATAGCTTCAGACCAGCTGTGTTGAGGTCATAGGAGGGCCCTGTGAACTGATGCTCTGTTATCTTACTGAAATCTTAGGGTGCCTTGCCTTCCATAGGCATCTGCCCAAGATCTGGATAAAAATTAACTTTCTGCAATAAAATCTAAAATCTAAAATCTTCCATCAAGAGCATGATGGAAGGTAACTGAAAATGTGAATTGAGGACCCTTTTAGGAAGCTCATTACCACCTCACATTCTCCTTTGACACTGGTTTGGAGCCTTCCATGTGCTCCCTCCTCTTCACAAAGACACCCCCTCACTTCTGCTTCTGTCTTATACAGGATACAAACTAGGGACTTCGCAATACAAACCTGGTCACCTCTGCATGGATCAGCTTCCCTGTAACTAGGCACTTCCTCAGGACCAACGGACTTGTGTGTATTTTCGGGAATTCATGTTTGAACTTCCAGCTGTTATGGCTGATATACTTTTAAATTCTGTATTATCAAAAGGAAGGGGTAGCATTTGTTTGCTTCTGCCAAATACCTCCTTATCAGTTCATCGGCAGGTGGGATTTGTCCTAAGAATTCCTTACCTCTTTCCTCAGCGTCCTTCACCTGCCAGGAGGGAGGCTGAGCCAAGAGCTACAGAGGAGAGCAGTGCTCTTTCTAAAAAGGGAGCAGATTTTCTCTCTCTCTCTCTCTCCCTCTCTCTCTCTTTCTTTCTAATGTCTATCAAGGTGTCAGCTGCTTTGCTGAGTTGTCTAACCATGAATCAACCCATCCTCAAGTTCTGGGTGAGCAGAACTTACACGTCAGGCATTTGTGCCCCATTCATTCCTAGGAGAACTTACAGCAAGATCAAAGATGATCTATAGGATGGAAACAATTTTCCTCTCAATTCTTTGTGGTGCCACCACCCTCCACTCATTGAGTCTGTGGCCCGTCCAAGGGGTCCTGGCAGGCCCAGAAGAAAGAAGTCAGTTCTTATCCCAGAGTGTCTACATAGACTTTTATAAGGCCAGGCCAGAGACAATGACTTGAAGAGAAAAGACCAAATGAGTTGGGTTTAAACAAAAATTTGGAAGAATATCAACTCGCCATTTTTTTTTTCCACCACTGGGAGAAGAGTTGAGAATTCTGTCTGGATTGAGGGAAGACTTTGGAGCAGTGGAGGGCTCCTCCTGCCCCCCACTCTGTGGGGTCTTGGTGAGGGAAGCCTGCTGCCCTCCATGGCTTTGGGAGGAACCTGAGGGCAGAGGGCACTGAGGCCTCGCTTCTTGGGTCAAGTCTAAGGAGACAGGCAGTCTGTGAGCAAGCATAAGAGTGGCTAGTGGAAATCATAGCAGGTCAGTAAAAGCAGAGAGACAGAGAGAGCCCATCTCCCTCACTCCAAGGTCCCAGATGGGCCGGGAGGAGCAGCTGGATATGTCGTGTGCCCCGGAGCCATGTGGAGCACCTATGCACAAATTAGGGAAAGGATCTTCAAGACCCATTACTTCCATCCATTGGGAAAATTCATAAGAGGCTGATTTTTATAAGAAGACAGCACTTTATGGTCATATACCACAAAATTCTCGGGGCAAACACACAGATCTATAACGTTTACAATATGAGCAGCACCCTAGAGTGGCAGGGACCCTGCCTGTGGTCAGATGGGGCTGCCATAAGCAGACACCATGCGTCCTGGCCTCTCTACAGTTGATGCAGATGCCGAAGATGTGTTGGGAGGAGTTACATCTCTGCAGAGGCCCCTGGGCAGAGATAGTGATCAAGAACCAGAGGCTTGATCCCAGAGGACACTGTGACAAACACCGCTCAGATTCTAAAGAAGCCTCCGGTTCAGGGCACGAGGGAATTCTAACTTGACCAGGACAATCCCTGACTTCAACTGAGTTTACCTAGACTAACTTTTTTTTTTTTAGCTGTGGAGGCTCAGAGTTGGAAATTAAGTAGTTCTCAAAATTTGATGTTTTTATAACCCGGTTTGTGACTATAACATTTGTACCCTTCACAAAAAGGGGCTTGGTCCCTGGCCAGGTGGAGTTCCTACCTTAGCGTTATGAGGGGCCAACACAGGGATGAAATCTTTTCCCACCTTCTGGCCTTATTCTAGCTACCTATGGCCTCTCCTACACACAGAGAGGCTTCTCCTCCTCAGTCACACACCAGCCTCTCTTCCTCAGGTCCATGTGGGCCTCTCCATCCTACACACACACACACACACACACACAGAAAAATTTGTCCTCACGCACAAACAGGCCCCTCAGCTCGCTGCCTAGGAACGTCCTTTGGGCACCACGTGACTCACTCAGCTCAAATCGCTGTCTTTAAAACGCTCATCCCCTCCATCAATCTCCAGCCCCTTTCCTTGCTTTTAAAGTTTTTCACTGCAGTTTTTGCTTCTTGACATTATATGCAATATTGAAGCTGTTTATATTGTTTCCCCAAATAGAACATAAATCTCGTAATAAACAGGGACCCTGTCTTGCTCGCTACTGTATTCCAGTGCCTGGCCCATAGTAGGTGCTCAGTGTTTTTTGAGTGGATGAAAGACCTTAACTTAGAGGAGACTCAACATAGCGGCAAGCAGGTGCCCCCTCCCCAGTGCCTGTCCTTCAGAAGCCACACTTGCCGAATTTGTCCTGCTGCGCTTGGCTCCAGCTTCGGAAGGCCCATCAATGCATAATTTCCCTACTGACTTCAGGCGAGTTTGAGAAATAGCAATATCCGGTGTCTGTGGGAAAGATCTATTTTTCTCGTTTGGTACAGTTGTCATAATTTCTCAGGCTTAATGGTGTGCAAATGCTTCTGGTTTGAGTCCCTTAAAAAATAAATTAAAAAAAAAAGAAAGAAAAAACAGAAGGCAGTGAGGGAGTAAAAAGAAATGGTCGTCTCCCATTTTCTAAAGCAGGATGAAGCTCCTTCAGCACCATCACCTCCCAACATGCACAGACTCTCACGGGGATGCTGAGTGGACTCTGCAGTTGCAGGCGGGGCGGGGGGGCGGGGGGGGAGGGCTGTTAATTTCATGGCCACCTGTCAGGGCCTCAAAGGCAGTGACGGCCCATGTGAGTCCCCAACAACCCCTCCCCCTCCTGACTTCTGTCCCTCTGTTCATGGCCATTTCATGACTCATTGAGCCTTCACTGAAGGAGGAGCAAAGGAGAGGAGAATCAATAACCTGAAACCAGCCTCCTAGAATTCCTTTGTCAGCAGAAGTGGTTCCAGCTCTGAGGATTAAAGAGAAGAGGTCAAAATTGTCCCTAAAACTAGAATTTGGGTAATCCACCACTAGAACAGAGGATGGATAGGAAAGGGCTGGCTCTGGGGACCTGCAGACCGCACACTTTACACCCCACGGTCCCCTCCCTCCTCGTCACTCCTTCCTGTTTGCCCTTCCCCTGCGGGCACATGATCTAGTGGTCCTCCCCAGAAGCAAACCGAGTCATGTCCCTACCCTGTTTGAATCCCTGCTTCCTTATCCTCAAACCCAAAACTCCAGTGGCCCTAAAATAGTAACCTCTAACCTCCAAGCTCCTATTGGATGCCCACAGGCCATCTTCCCACCAGGCCTTTCTCTCTGAATTAGAGCCCCCTTTTAAGGCTTCCTTCCAAAGGAGCACTGCACCCTCCTGCTATGTACCCCTGTGTGCTAATCGTCCCTCCAATCTGGTCATTCTCTCTCACTCCACTGTGAGATCCTTAAGGGCAAGTAGAGCATCTTTCATCTAAGAATCCCCAGTGTCTGGCCCATTGTCACTTTCAAAAAAATATTTGACTAGTGAATGAATGATAAGTGTATGACTTGGTTCTCTTACACTTTCCATTTACTCAAGATGTTGGAACTACAGCATCCAAAGTCAGAACTTGAAATACTGCCCAAAATGTCATTATAAAGCAGTGCTGGCCCCACATACCTGTTAGAATGGCCCAGATCCAAACACTGACAACAGCAGAAGCTGGTGAAGATGTGGAGCAAGAGGAACTCTCATTCATCGCTGGTGGGAAAGCAAAATGGTGCAGCCACCCAGGAGGACAATTTGACAGTTTCTTATGAAACTGAACATACTCTTGGGGCGCCTGGGTGGCTCAGTCAGTTAAGCGTCCAACTCTTGATTTCGGCTCAGATCATGATCTCGGGGTCATGAGATCGAGGCCTGCGTCAGGCTCCGCGCTGGGCCTTCAGCCTGCTTAAGATTCTCCCTCTCCCTCTGCTCCTCCCCCACCTCTAAACACCAAAAACAAACAAACAAACAAAATCTGAACATATTCTCACCATAAGATCCCGCAATCACGCTTCTTGGTATTTACCCAAAATAAATTAAAAACTTACATCCACACAAAAACCTGCACATGGATATGTGTAACAACTTTATTCATAACTGCCAAAACTTGGAAGCAGCCAAAATGTCCTGCAGTAGATGGCTGGATATCTAAACTGGGATGCATCCAGTCATCAGAATATTATTGCACGCTAAAAAGAAATGAGCTATGAAGCCATAAAAAGAGATGGAGCCATCTTAACTGCATACTACTAAGTAACAGAAGCCCATCTGAAAAGGCGGCATCCCATATGATTCTACCTATATGGCATCCTGGAAAAGGAAAACGGTGGCAACAGTGAAAAGATCAGTATTTGGGGGGGGGGGGTAAGGGCGGAGGAATGAGTAAGCAGAGCACAAAGGATTTTTAGGGCAGAGACACTACTCAGTATGATATTATAATGATGGACATATATCATTGTACATTTGTCCAAATCCATAGAATGTACACCACCACCAAGAGTGAACTCTACTAACGTAAGCTCTGGATTTGTAGGTCCATCCATTGTAACTAATGTACCACTTGGTGAGGGATGTTAATGATGGGGGGAGGGGGCATGGATGCAGGGGCTGGCGGGGGATACAGGAAATCTCTGCACTTTCTGCTCAATTTTGCTATGAACCAAAACTGCTCTAAAAAAAATAAAATCTATTAATTAAAAAGCATACACTGGTCACGACTTCAAAAAAGTAATATGATAATAATGATCAAAGCAAATGCACACACACACAGTGGGTGAATCATGAAGTCAACAGAGGACATTTCCCAAATGGGTCTCCCTTGAAAAGCCACAGCCAGCACAATGTCCCATCACATGGCCTTGGTCCTGGGTCTGCAGGCTCTCTTTCCCCTGGATTAGCGCCCCCACCCCAAATAGTGCCTAGTTCCTGCCTGAAGACGGGGATGTTGGGATGTAATGCTTATGTCCATCCACATTTCTGGGGAGCTGGGAATGTTGCAGTATAAGCTTGCAGTCAGGAAAATCAGTTCAGGATTTCCTGGGTTGGGTCTATTTTAGGCTTACTATCAGTAGTTGGTTTCCTTTGCAGAGTAAGAGGCTATTTAGGCTTGTACACATCCAACTGCCTAATTTGGAAGGACTTCAAGGGATCTTAAGAGGAAATGTGTTTGAAAAAAAATAAGAACATTCTGCTGCAAACAGAAGTAATGAGGGCCCAAGGCTTCTCCCCCTTTTTGTGTGATTACTTCTGAAGACTGGGAGGGAATAAGAGCCTTCCTGCCCCCTTGGCAACGTGTGCCCCCTGAGAACAGGTTGTGGTGAACCTTTGTAGTTACCCCAATATATTCCTTCCTACAAAGGACTGGATCTCCCTATTCCCTGGTGAGTGCAGGCCTTACCAGGGTGCTGTGCTTTCCCCATCACATCCCCGTGGAAGACCCTGTCTCTCAGAGGCTGCTGTAGAGTGAAAAGACCACCCAGAGTGGTCAGGCCCAGGGGTTCACTCACCACCCCCCAGCGAGTGTTAAGGACATTCACTGTATGTGAATGTTTCCAACGCAGAGTCCATAGCTTTAAAGAAGATAAGGTGGCCACGTAGAATAGCAGAGAAATTGTCATGGAGAAACTAGGCCTTCCAAAGGTGAACCATGGTTTGAGCAAGTTTCTCTGGTTAACCGCCCCCCCACACCACCCCACCCCGCAAGGCTCTGCAGAAGACAACTCCAGGGATGGAAAAGGAACCAACCGGGACACTGAGCCCCACCTCCCCTGGAATTCACAATTCTTCTGTCCGGCTCATCGGCACGATTAGTCACTGGCGGACACCCAAGTCAGAGTCAAACAAGAGGATTTATTGCATCACGGAGATTACCCAGCATCAGACTGGCTTGATCCAAGGGCTTGGTTTATGTCATAAGAACGCGATCTCTCAACCTCTCTCTCCCTTTCTCTGTCTCTCAGCTCTGCTTTCCCCCGTGTTGGTTTCCCACTCAGACAGAAACAGCCCTCGGAGTGACAAAACAGTCACTGATGTCCCCCGGCTTATGTCCTCCCAGGTCAGCAACCCCAGGGAAGGAGAGTGGGAGGGCTCCCCCCTTCACATCTGCCAAGTCCTGGGATGCAACCTCACGAGGCCTACACAGGCCGTGCTCAGTGCTGAATCAGTCCCAGGAGTGGGAGGACTCCGGTGGCCTGCTGCGCTGGACCTAGGTGCCCACCCCTGCCGTGGGCCAAGAAGCGGCCCCCTTTGAGCAACAGGGACCGAGAGTAGAGAGGGGTGGCTCACCACACGGACATCAGGGCGGGCTGGCTTTGGGGTGGACAAAGCAGTGACCACCCCCTGACTTTCTGCTGCATAAGCCACCACTGGGTGATACCAGTGTGTAGACAAGGTCAAGAACACCACGGCTTAGCCAGTCCCACGAGGGCTAGCAGAGACCAACTCTTTGGCCGAAACAAGGAACAGGAGCCTACAGAGCAGTTGCCGAGCCCAAACCAGGAACCATCCATCGCCCTGCGTGCCTCCCTCACCCTCACGTCTGGTCAGCCACTGAGTTCTTTCAACCTCAAAAATCACAGCAACGTATCCTCCCTTCTCTGTGCCCCCCACCATTGCCAGTCAAACAGGATCCCTTGGATCCCTTTCTTAGGGCTGCTAAGTGCCCCCAAACTTCTGTATTCTCTCAGTTCTGGAGACTAGAAGACCGAAATCAATGTGTCAGCAGGGCCACGGTCCCTCTGGGATGCTGGGGAGAGCCTGCCTTGCCTCTCCCAGCTCCTGGGGGTGGTGGCAATGCTTGGTCTTCCTCGGCCCACAAGCACATCACTCCAGTCCCTGCCTCAGTCACCTCGTGGCCTTCCCCTGTGTGTCTGTGTCTTCACATGCTGTTTTCCTTTCTTATAAGGACATCAGTCCGATTGGATTAGGGCCCATCCCAATTATATCTGCAAAGACCCTATTTCCAAATACGGTCACATTCACAGGTACCATAGGTTAGGACTTCCAACAGATCTTTTTGGGGGACACAGTTCAACCCACGACATCACCTCTTGCCTAAACCATGGATGGCAAACTCCTAATGGTCCCTTCCAATCTTAATCTTACTCTTTCTAATCTAGTCTCCAGACTACAGCCTGAGTGGTTTTTCTAGAATACAAATCTGACCATGTTCCTCCCTTCTTAAGCCCTCCACTGGCTCCCCACAGCATCCACAGGGCAAACTCCAAACCCCTGGAGACCTAGGTGGAGGCTTGTCTGCAAGCACCCTCTCACCTCTGTTCACAAGTTCAGTTCCCCAGAATCAGGAGGCAGAGCCTACCCCATAGGGCCACACAGGGAAGCACAAGGGTCCATCAGGAGCCCGCAGGTGGGGAGAAAAATGCAGGCAAGACCCCTCACCGTGGTTTCTGAGGGAAGGAATGGATGAGGCAGGGTAGGCAGACTTGGCATTGGCAAATTTAAATAATTTCAGTGGGTTCTGGGGAGTCAGGGCTCTTCCTAGTGACTGGCCCTTGGGATTAGGGCAGGTGCATAGTGGCCCAGAGTGTGACAGCCCCATAGAGGAGGTGGTTGGGGCTTGGGCTCTGGATTGGTTAGTTTGCTAGGAAAGGCACATTCTGGGCCACTTGTTTGCTCTTCCCAGGAGCAGACCAGCCCTGGGACGGGCAATCCCTCGGGGTCAGCCAGAATCAGACGCCAAAGCCTCGGGAAGCCTGATGACTGCAGGGCTGCGGACTTGCTGTGCTCCGTGACCCTGCTGGCCGGAGTCCTCGGTCTCTTCGTTCCGGGCTGTGTTTGCATCCAAAGCTGCTACTACAGTATCTGCGACATGAAGTGATGCACACACCCACGCCGGAGCCTTTCCCGAGGCCATTAAATGGGCCACATCGGGTTAATCAACACGCCCCGCCGGACGACTCCGCCTCGCCCGCCCCAGAAACGCCGGCGCAGGCGCGCGGCCGGGAGGCCTTGCCCGGCCCGCGCCGAGTGCGGACGTAGCGCCCGGGAGCGCGCGGCGTCGAGTCCTCCCCCCGTGCGGCGTGCGGCGTGCGGCGTGCGGCGTGCGGCGTGCGGCGTGC
>NW_023270816.1:1708472-1817366 GCF_011800145.1 Mirounga leonina
GTGCAAGGCTTCCACGCGCTCCTCACGTGCCTCGGCTGTGGGTGACTCAGGGCAGTGCAGCAGAGGAATAGTATGTGTTTAAGCCGTCTGGAATCGTTAGAAGAGCAAGCCGGCTCTCAAGGCCGAAGCACAGTATTTCTGTAACGTCTCCGGGGGTAGCGGGAGGTTGGGGAATCCGCTGCCCCGGCGCAAGTTTCAGCCCGGGCTCCTCACCTTCTCACCCACTGGGATTCCTTTTCTCTTCTCGCCACGGATCGCGTGGAGCCCATGGCAAGATAATAATGATTTTATGCCCCCGTTTTCTTAGAAACCAAGCACATGCGTATCTGTTGATCTCAGCTTCTGGTCATCTAGAGGTAAGCAGCGTCTCCATGGTGAGTTTAATTCTAGCCAAAAGCAAAGGAACCTGATGTGTTGGTTAGCCCGTGTGGCGTCACTGTGAGCAAGCAGGTGACGTCCCACACACTTCGTGATATACTGAAAATAAGCCATGTACTCCCGTGGACTTAAAGGTGCCCTGGAGTCAGGAAGTATGTGCTTGGGAACCGCTGGACCACAGCTGGAAGGACCCGGAGCAACTGAGCCCACGTATCCCTGACTGATTAAAAACAAAAAACAAACAAAACCCCACCATCCGCCAGGTCCTTCAGAGTAAGGCTAACCTCACAAGCACATTAATAATATCCGTATATGCTCCACCCACCATGATACTCCCAGGCGTTGCTTCAGAGAATCCTCCTATCAGGCTTGCAAAACAGGCTCGTGGAAGTACAGAAAACCCAAGGTCCCTGGTGAATGTGGGACCCCCCGACCTCAGAGGCTGTGCTCTAACCTCTGCATTTTGCTGGAACGTGGGCTTTGAGGCTCTGTGCAGGAACCTCTCTATTAGTCTGCCTGGGCTGCTGTGCCAAACCGCCACAGGCTGGGTCAGCCTGAACAGACACTTCTTTTCTCACAGTTCTGGACACTGCAAGTCTAAGATCAAGGTGCCGTCGGGACTGGTTTCAGGTGAGACCTCTCTTCCTGGCTTGCAGATGGCCACCTTCTGGCTCTGTCCTCGGCCTCTTCTCTGGGAGTGTGAAGGCAGAGAGCGAGAGATTGAGGGAGAGAGAGACAGAAACAGAGAGAGAGAAAGAGCTCCCAGGTATTTCTTAGGGCCCTACCTTTATAACCTCATTTGGCCTTAATTATTTCTCTAAAGGCCTTATCTCCAAATACAGTCATATTGGGGGTTAGGGCTTCAACATATGAATTAGGGGAACACAATTAAGTCCATGGCAAAAATCGCTACACTTTTTGTGGATTCACCCAAGAGCCACCGCCTGGGGTATCCAGACTCTGTGTGTCCCCTCCATGTGGAATCAGGCTCACCTGAGAAGCCTGGGCACCTGGAGTCCAGGCTTATCAATATGGAAAGGTGATTTTCTAATCATAATTCAGATGTTTCTGGCTTCCAGAAAAAAAACATGAGTTTGCAAGCAGAAAAGACTTCTGCGCCAGGGAGGCTGAACAAACATAAAGAATGTGGGTGTTGGATTCTGGCAGCTCTGAATTCAAGAGCCAGTTCGGGTGCCTATAAGCTGGGTGACCTCAAGTAAGTCACTCAGCCTTTCCGAGTGTCAATTTTTCCATCTTCAAAATGTCACCGCCAGCCCCTGCCAACTCTCACAGGGTGTTGTGACGGAGTGTAGATGAGCCAGCTTGCATCGTGCACCTGACCCAGAATAAAAACTTAGAAAACATTGGCCAAATGTTAGATTATTAGTTGCACTACGGGCCCCCGATGTGAAGGTCGAGAAGGACACCTTCTCACACTTGGCTCTGTGCTTCAGGACACCCAAACAGCATCTCTGGGTCCCTCTCCTTAGAGTCACCAAGGCGTCGCGATAAATGCAACAGCTGCCCATTTTGTGAGCCTTTGGTTGTCCCCATTCAGTTAAATCAGAGTGGCATTTGTCCCTCAGGACCATCAGGTGTTGGGTAGAGGCAGCATCTACTGGCAGTTGGTCTAACTTGGGACCCGCTCCGGCCAGACGTGTCCAAGAGACCATGCTATCACCAGGGCAGGCGCAGAACATCTGAGTTGAATAACTTGTCCAGTCACTGTCCTGAGTGACTTACAACTGGCCTTTTCCATCTCTGGGATTCTGCTTCCTCAGCTATGAAATGGTGCTGGGGCCCTTGGTTCCCACAGCTATGGGGTACGTGTGTGGCTCAAGACACTGCCCCCCACTTCCTGGGTCTGAGAACTGGGGTGCTGGCTGACTGAGCAAGTCTGGCTTCTCCACCTTCCCACACCCCTGGTCAGACTCCAGTGAAGAGCAGGGGGGAGGTGGGCTGGCAGGCAAGGGTGGGCTCTGGCACCATGGGAGGAGGTGCCCCCCAGTGAAAGAGGGTGCTACTTACGGACCGACCAGCCGCTGGTGGGCTCTGAGCTCTACCTCTTACAAAGTGTGTGCTCCTGAGGTGAACTACTCTGTGTCTACAGGCCTCAGTTTTCCCTGTCTGTAAAGTGGGCACAATTCCATGTTCTCTGCAGTATCACTTAAGGGGTAGAGAAGGCCCATGCGAACACATAACTAATGTGTAGCTCTTAATAAGTAGTAGCTATTAGTATCTCGCTATTGTGATTTTACAGTTCTTAGGGAGATGGGCTGTCAGATGGGAAGAGAACTGAAGCCCAGTCCCTGGGGATGCTCTAGGATTTCAGGCTGGACAAGAGGACAAGGGCTGAGCACTCTGAGGATGCTGGGCTTCTCTGAACTGGCATCTTTTAGCATGATAACAGGGCCCTCTCCAACAAAGGGTCCCCTTCGTGAAATGCCTGGTCATGGACATAGAACAGGCCAGCAAGGCAAACACATGGGTTGAGCAAACTTTTCCCTTTACAGTTAGTGTGTTTCCTTCAGTAAGATGGAACTTTCCAGCATCCTAATCTCCCTTTGCTGGTTCCTCCACTGGAGAGCAAGCAGTTATGCATGAGGTAACTAGGGGAGAAAGGACATGTAGAAAAGAGTGTTTCTCTTAGACATTCCTTCCTGACCTCTGCTGGGTTCCATGATGTTCCCTGAGCTCCCACAGATTTTAAAGACTCTAAACAAACCTCTGAGACCCTGAGACTAGATTTTCAGCCACTACAGGGGCTGACCATCCCATGGCAACCAGAAACAGGTTTTCTGGTGGCCATTTCTTGCTCATGGATGGAAAGGGAAAGAAAAACAAAGCAAGAATGAAGCATAGTGGGAAAAGTTTATTCAAAAATGGCTCACCCCAGAACATGGCCCCACTAGACAGTGTACCCTGCGTGGCTTAGCCTGGATTGATGAACCAGTCATCGACAAGCAGCATGCAGTTGCCATGATCGGTTGGGCTCATTGGAATCCTCCTCTGACACTTGGATTCTGTTAGGAAGCAGGAAGGGAGCAGGTGTGGCTTTTGGGCAGGTGACTGACAGTGTCTGCTACCCAGTCAAGGAAATCGCCTTAACACGGGAGAGAGTCATCTGTACTGAGCAGGAGCCTGTGGTAGCCAGAAGAGACCCTTTGTACAGGGGTGTCTGTACCTGGGAGAAGTACAGGTCCAGGTAATTTGCACCTGTGGACCCCTCCATGCAATGTCAGGGTTGGGGAATGATCTGGTAGGCTCTTGGGACTGAGCCCATTACCATCACCCACGGCTGCTGTGGTGCAAGGAACACCTGCTTGACTGGGAGGGGCAGGGAAAGGGCCAGGCCCTCGACCCGCCCACCTTTCCCTGTCCCTCATTCTCTGGTCCACCCATTCACCCTTCCCCTGTGAAAGCTCAGCCCTGGAAGAGAAATTCTGCCTGCCAGAGGCTCCATCAGATCATCCTCAATCTGGAAAAGGTGCCAGAGGACAAAGGTGTCCCCTCGAGGGGACTCTAAACAGTCATCATCCCAAATGACAACAGATGTCTGCTTCCTGCCTGAATGAGCTTTGCTTTGCGCAGAAATGTAATACCTCATTGACCTGTACTATCTTTGGAGTTACAGTGGTCTAACTCATTGGGAATGTACAACTTCAGAAAACAATTTTGCCAACTCTTCTAACACAATTTTCTAGGTCGACCGCTATGTGAGAAGCAGCTGGTGGTTTACGTTTTAGGAGAGAACAGGTCATTCTCTACCCTAAGGTAGCTGACCACATTTTATATATCCAGGCTCACACAATAGTCTGACCTTCAGGATGGCGACTAAAATTCATCCCTTATGTCTACACTGATGGGTTGTTGGTACCCAGAGTATTGGGTTGACAAGGGTTCAGACTGCACCAGAAAGAGTCCTGTGTGACCTTCGCAGTGGCTGCCATGAGCAAAGCACAGGAATGGTGGCAATAACGTGAATGTGACATGGCCAGTCTAACCTGCCATGCTTCAAGGGGCCTCCATTGTATATTCCAAGATAAAGGAAATACGTGCTCATACACTAGCTGGATAGAGGCTTCCAGAAAAAGAAACCTGTGCCCAGGCTGAAGAAGCCGAGGTGTGGAGAGCAGGCGTAGGAGCAGAGGGAGAAGCAGACTCCCTACTGAGCAGGGAGCCCGACACGGGGCTTGATCCGAGGAACCTGGGATCATGACCTGAGCCGAAGGCAGACACTTAACCGACTGAGCCACCCAGGCGCCCCAAGGGTATTTTTTTTTTTAATTAAGCCTCTTTCTAAGCCCTCGGGAACGACTGGCATAAAGGAGCTAACCCTATCTCTCTGCTTCTGTTAGTCTCTGTTTATAAAGATTATGGGTTCAATGATCTATAAAAAGGGGAGAAAGAAAAGATAAAGTCTAGAAAATAGGAGTCCTGGCTCGATTTGGTCAACTCTCTTGTATTCTTGCCATGTGACTCATCCATGAGAAAAACTCAAATTACATTAAATTTATGAGTAACTTGATGGTGTGTGACCAAGGAATGAAGAACTCTTGCAACACAGCTTTGTTTTCCAGGCCTGCGTTCCCCGGAACAGTGCGTTGGAACAACTCTCATGACCAAACTGGCAGGGCCTGGAATCCTGGCTGGCCCAGTCCAAGCTCTGTAGGGAGAATCCTGGGGTCTGAGCAGCAAGGGCGGGCCTCTGTTATTTCAGCCTGGAAAACAACCCCACCCCACCCAGCCATTCCTGAAGGAGGAGACTGGGAGGCTGGGAACCCCTCCCTGTCTGAAGCTTTACTGAAAGCACCCCCACCTGAAATACCGCCTAGAATTGTGTGTTTGGCTATTTAGTGAAGCAGGGACATTCTTTCGTGGTTTCTGTCCCGCTCATGGATAGAAAGGAAGGAAAGGAAGAGAAGGATAAGGCAGCAATGGCTGCCTCTGTCCTCTGTGTGAGGAAGCAGTGGGTGAGGGAGCAGGGGATCTACATGTAAAACAACCGTCATGATGGCCGCCTTGTTTCAAGCAACCACTGTAAGGCAAGGGCTCCCTTAAGTTCTTTGTAACATATTCCATTATAATTGCAAGGTTCACTGGATGAATGAGAACCCTGTAAAGGCTCCCGTTGTTTGTCTGAGGTCCCACAGCTGGAGCAAGAGAGCTGGGGTCACGGCAAGGCTGCCCCATGCTCTCTCCTCTGCACTCAGAGGTAAGCTCTGAGGCCGTGACGATCAGCAAGCAGACAAGTGGTCAAGGCCTCATAACAAGGAAGAAGGAAATCTTTTAGCTCGAAGATCTTACTTCGAAAATGTTCAAGCTCGTGTGTTTGCTGCAGGGTTTTTTTACCCCCTGATGCATTACATTCTAAATTCAATGCCCTAGAAGATATTGAATAGACAGGACAAAATCCATTAGGCTTGTTGATTTATAGCTTTTTCAGCATTTAGAAGGAGCAGCTTTCAATGTGAAATTGATTGCATGCTGCAGCCCATTTTAGAAATTTGTCTCTTTTTGCCCATAAGTGATTTATGCCACACTCCCATTGTTGCCTCTTTTTGGAAGGAGGAAAAAATAACAACACAAAGCAAATTCAGTGTCCAGTATCTTTGCAAATCCTGCTCAACACTCCCATGGCCCATCTCCGCATTTTATGGCCTGAAGAGTAGTAACAGCTGTGTTGCTGGGGTGTCTGGTGCGTGGTCACCCAAGGGGGCTCCAGTGGGGGGCCATCCTCCAACGCACACTTTCTGGCGTCAACAAGAGGAGAGCGGTGGAGGTTGATGAGGGGTTAGCTAGGGTGACTCTTGATCCTGCTCTTGCCTCCTCCCCCACACCTCCCCCACGCCTGGCCAGTTCTCTGTGGTCGCTCCATCCTTGCATCATCCTTCTATTCACTGCCCGATGGTCCCCTGATGGGGCGTATCCAGAAGGCTGCAGGTTTGTAATGAACAACTGTGCATCTCCAGCCCCTAGCACAAGGCCCCGCACACAGCAGGTGCTCCCCACACGCTTAGTTGAAACAACAGTTCAGAGCCGAGTAGCTGAGGCTGAGCAGGTCTGTCGAAGGATGGAGCCGGATGCCGGAGTTGTGGAGACACCTCTGTGGAGTTTGTCACGGGCCTCTTTGAACTGCAATCCCAGGTTCTCTGTGCATTCTAGAAAGAGATGGCATGAAAGATACAAAAGACTTTGCCCAGATAAAGAAACTCTACATCCATGAGTTTAGAAGACCTGAATTAAAAAATACAAGATGGATCAGTTGAGCATAACTCATACTAGATACACGTAGCTAACTGCTCTGTTGAACAAACTTAACTTAGTATTGAATGCTAAACAAATATGAAATGGCTATATCTGCTCATACATTTCCAGTCCTTTAGCGATCTTATTCTGAGTCCTTATTTCTTTCGTGACACAAGGTTATTAAAAAAACGCAAGTCTTGTCCAATCCATGTTAATCCACTTCTGTTTCATATCCCCCCCTCCTCCCAGCAGTGATGAGATCCTCAGTTCAAAAGGTGGGCCTGAGGCAGGGGCAGTGTTGGCTCTCTCCACCCTCTCCATCTCGTTCCTTCTTCCACTGTGCTGTGCAGAGGAGGGGAGGGGGTCCAGAGTCTTTGCCCTGTTGGCGTCATCCTGGTTCTCCCTTGGCTGTCGGTGCTGCTGACAGGTACTTTCTCTGCAAGGTCCTGTAGGAGCCTCCTCACTTACAGCCCCCCTGGCTTGGCCCACTCGGACCCACCCCCAAGCCCTGCCCCCAGCATACATCCCACAGGCCCCTGCTTCTTGGGAAGTGGCAAAGGGCTCAAGGATGCCTACCTCGCAAGTGTCCCTTAACCCACCAGACTCACCTCTTGGCGAGAGACCAGTGACTCTCCCACTGACCGCTCCTCTGGCCATTCATTTCAAGTAGCCACAGCTGAAATGATAATATAACAAGATTCTCCAGAGTGGCTCCAGAATCAAGAGAAAAACATTGCCTCCCCTCCTTTCCAAGCTCCGGGTAAAAATGTCTAGGTCTTTCATAACAATTAAGAGCTTAGCTATTACGCTAATGGAGGAGAGCCAAAAGGACATACAAAATAATGGTCAATCCTAAAGCACTCACGCTTTATTTTGGAATGAAGCCAAGGAGTCAAAGACAAAGACAAACACACTTAGATGCTGAGACAAACTAGACTCAGGTGAGTCTTTTCCCGACTCAACCTCTGTGTCTCCTGGGCCTGAGCAGAGGTTAACTCAGCTTAGAAAAGAACTCAGTGAAGATAATGTGAGAGCAGAGTCACTATTAAGGAAAAAACATAACATCCTACCAGGGGCTTGGTGCTGCCAAAACCATAGAAAGAAAAAGAGGTGAATTTGAGCTTCCAAAATGAATCTGAAGAGTCAATACTTAAGTCTCCTGATTCTTGGATGTTCTTGAATATTCTTGAGTAAGTCTGGTCACAAAGATTAGCTGATGAGGTATAAGTCATAGGGATCTTGCTCTCCTTTAAAGATAGAGCTCTCCCCTCCCTAATCGTTACCACACACGTGAGAGTGATCTGGCTGTGACATCTGTCATTGGTCACCAGGGCTGATTGGGCTAATCTGGCTGGTTAGGCAGGTGTTCCTCCCTCCCTCACTGTCCCATGTCTGTGTGTCTGAAGCTGAGCACGCTGTTGAAGAGAACAACCTTCCCTGAAAGAGGAGCGTTCTTCTGTCCAGGGTATATGCTAGAACCTCCAAACAAGCTCCCCCAAACTCCTCACCAACAGAAGAATCCTAATGGCCTGTGTCGTATGCCTTTGCTGGTTGCCTCTAGAATCTCCTCCCTTTTTGCTTTCTTAAGGGAATTCAGATTTTCATTTGAGTAGCCTCCCTTCACCTCCTGCAGGCTTAGGGAGAGGTGGACCCCCAAAATCAGGAGGGCCCTGATTAGTCTAAGACAGACAATGGGGTAACGCTATCTCACGCCTCACAGTGACGGGGTCAGACCCAGAAAATGGCATTCAGACAATCACAGCATTGGTTTAGCAGTGGTCCATGACCCAGGTTGGGTTAAGGAGACACAAGCAGAGATTTGCTGGAAGAGACCGTCTCTCCCTCTGGACGGTGTATTGTGTGGATGCAAGCTCTGGGGACACTGAGACCTTGTTGTCCCAGGACAGACACCAGACTGAGGAGGATGCTGACTCTTTGTGGGGCAGAGTAGAGGCACAAGGAGAACCCAGAATCATGAAGACACCGTGGAGCCAGGTGACCGGCCAGCCCTGAAGCTGCCCTAACTCTGGCCTCTCCAGGGAGGAGAACGGGACATCCCCTTCCTGGCAAGCCAGGCTGTTTGGTGTTCTGTAACAGCATTTTAAAACATCCTAACAAGCCTGATCATAGAATTCATTGCCCAACCCAGCCACTTTTGAGAGCGAAGGGGAGTACTATTAATAATCCCACTAGGGCCACAGATATGAACTGGGACTGTTCCAGCAAATCGGAATGTGGGGGTCACTTTGATCATAACTGACAGAAACCATAGCATTATCCAAATTAATCACCTAAGCTTGAAGACAAAGTAAAATCCACGTTATTTAAAGGGATAAAGCAACCTGACTGGGGCCCAGCTGTAATTGCTTCTCCAAACTGCAGCCAAAGTGATCTTTTCAAAATGCAGATCTGCTCATGCCTCCCCCCCTCCCCCCCAGCCTACCGCACTGCAATGGCTTCCTCTTCTCTTGGGGTGCAACCTAAGAGCCTTTGTGGGGCATTTCTCCTCTCCCGCCTCCCAGGGGCTTGGCGTGCACTCTACAAGGAGCGTCCTTCCCTCTCACTTACCCACCTGCTCCAGCGCCTCACCCCTGGGAAAGTCTGCCCAGCTCTGCCGCCCATCCCCCCAGCCTCCTCCCTGCCCCGGGCCTCTGTTGTAGAACCTGTCAACCCTGTTCTCGCCCTTCCTAGTGCTTCTGGGCTCTTCAGCGTGGGTACTGGTGAACAGGAGCGTACCTGCTCTTGTTCTTTGTGGTGTGAGCCCCGTGCACAATGCCTGGCCACGCAGAGATCCTCAAAACACATGTGTTGATTGAATCAACAAGTCCTAGGAATGCAAGATTGAGGCACAGTGGAAATCCTGGAGGACCCATCTTCAGAGTTCCAAGCGGTCCCTGTGCTGTTCAGTGGAGCCATTCCAGGTTGCCAGGGAGGACAGAGCAGCTCTCCCTAATGATGCCTTTAACTGCAGGTGCTGAGGTTTGCGGCCCCTCTCCCCCGGAGCCAGCGCGGAGCACGTGGTTTCCAAGCCTCTCCTGCGAGGGGAACAGGGCACTGGCCGAGGTCCTTTATAACCACTGAGTCTGATGCAGCCGCTCGAGGCTCAAGAGGTAAGGTGCTGTGATGTTTTCTTCCTAAACCCTAAGCTGCAAAGGGGTAATTTTTTCTTAACTTTCAGTATCTATATTTTTTTAAGATTATTTATTTATTTATTTATTTATTTATTATTTATTTGACAGAGAGAGACAGCGAGAGAGGGAACACAAGCAGGGGGAGTGGGAGAGGGAGAAGCAGGCTTCCCGCCGAGCAGGGAGCCCGATGCGGGGCTCGATCCCAGGACCCTGGGACCATGACCTGAGCCGAAGGCAGACGCTTGACAACTGAGCCACCCAGGCCCCCCCCCCCCAGTACCTTTTTTTCTTTTTAAGATTTTATTTATTTAAGAGAGAGAGAAAATAAGAGAGAGCACAAGAGGGGGGAGGGTCAGAATGAGAAGCAGACTCCCCTCTGAGCAGGGAGCCCGAAGTGGGACTCAATCCCAGCACCCCAGAATCATGACCTGAGCCGAAGGCAGACGCTTCACCGACTGAGCCACCCAGGCGCCCTAACTTTCAGTATCTAAAGGTCCAATCTATTTCTCCAGTGGGCAGAAGTGAAGGTAAAAATCAAGCTTTTGTTATTTCAGCCTGAAAACAAGCTCCCGAACCACGATGCCTGTCGGGATAGTGGATATACATGCTCTGGACAGAAGATGAGAAGAAAATCCTTTCAGGACTTGCCGGGGGCTGTGTTCATCACACCCTCTGTGGTTACTTGTGTTGCAAATTCACTTTTCTCTCCTTGTTCTCATCTCCCACTACTACAGCCAGCAACTCCTGCAGCCCTTTCCTCTCTCCCGTACAGCGAAGAGAGGCTAAGTGTTTCTCTTCCCCTTTGTTGCCTTGTGAGGCTGGCAGGGAGCCAGTGAACAGAAGCTCAGGGAAGATACAAGACTGGTCATCCTGCAAGGGAACACTGACGCTCACGTTTCCTGTATCGTTCACAACACTGCCGTGAAGACAGCGTTCGAGGTACTAGCTAATGCCCCTCATAAGAAGAGTCACCCAAGAAATCGCTCATAAAATTCAGTTCCTGGAAAATATCCATCTCTCTAGAAGGTTCTCTCTAATCAGGCACCGTGAACTATACAATCTGTCACAGCACCTTTATGTCCTGAATTAGTAACTTCCAGAATGAGCACTAAATTTATCCACCTCACCCTTCGCCCCTGGCTTCTGAGTGCCTCTTATCTCTACTTTCCCTGCCCTACTTAGTACACGCTTTCATATTTTAGGCTACCTCAAAACTCTTTAAAGTTGACAGGACGTAAATGATAAAAAATATTTTTCCTCATATTAAAAGTTTCCTTAATCTTAGGAAACCATATTCTCTTAAAAGAGTAGTTCAGAATCACATTAAAAAAAAATAACCCCCAAGGGAGCTAAACTCTCACCGAGAACTAATAACTTCAGATCTGTTGTGCAGCAAACTCCATTTCCTGTCATGTAATTTCCTCAGATTCTGGATTTGGGCCTCCTGTGCCAGATCTATCATTTAGCCTCAGTGGTGGGAGGTTTCCTCCAGGCACCAAGAGAACCAACCTCCCAGAGGCTGCCGAGAGCCTGGCAGGCTTTTCCTGTTTGGGTTTGAATGAATATTTTTTTTTTTAAGTTTTTATTTATTTATTTGAGAGAGAGAGAGAGAGAAACAGCATGACAGGGGAGAGGGGAGAGGGAGAAGCAGGCTCCCCGCTGAGCCGGGAGCCCAATGTGGGACTTGATCCCAGGACTCCGGGATCATGACCCGAGCCAAAGACAGTCGCTTAACCAACCGAGCCAAAACCTCTGAATACCCTCCAAAAACTGAGGCAAGGATGCAGAGTGGAGAAAGGAGATTTCGTTCCCAGCACAACCCAAGAACGAGGATATCTGTAGCCCTGGGGAGGTTCAGACCACATCAGGGACAAGTGTCTGTTTGACATCCACCCTCGGGGACAGGGGACAGGCCTCCCGCCTCCTGTCCAGGGCCCCTGGGTGAAGCTTCCATGGCATGAACCATCTCTGGCAGGTCAGAGATGCTATATTCATTTTGTTCCATCAATTCTCAGCAGTATTTTCTTGAATTCTTTCAGCAGTGATTAGAATAATCATGCCACAAGGACAAAAGAAGATGGAGCACATTCAATCAGAGCTTGTTATAATCACAACTTTAAATTAATGACATGGTACTATGATACGTAATCATTACTGTGCATCTAGTCCTACTGGGCTGTAGGCTTCGTGAAGACTAGACTTATCTTTTCTTTATCCACAGCAACACGCAAGCACCTGCAAACTGTGCACGCTTAGTTCATGTTTGCTAGAAAAAATGATCGTGGTAATGAGCAGGAATAACCATCAGTTCTCATCTATTACTTTTCCACAGTAAAACCAAGTTTTTAGTTGTATCTTTCTTTTTCCACTTTCATCTCTACAAATGGTACCACTGTTGGTAGATTTCCTGATGCTGAAAACAGGTTGATTCTATACAGTCATTGACCCAGGCGCGTGCACGCGCGCGTGCACACACACACACACACACACACACTGACTCAGTAAGAGATAAGCATCTTGGATACAGTTCCCCAATATTCAGGATGTCAGGTCATCCCATGTCTCCCCTTGTAGGTGGCCTGAGTTGACACTCCCCAACCTTCAACACAATCATTCTAAGCATAGACTCTGGAACCAGATTGCCTGGGTTAAATCCTCTCTCCTTCACTTACTAGCTGTGTAATCTTGGGCAAGTTATTTAACCTACCTGTTACTGTTTTCTTATCTGTAAAATGAGGATAATCATAGTATTTGTGGTAGGTTGGAGAAATGGTCACAGATTCTTCTCTCTGTACCTACTTGCTTTGACAGTACCCTCCCACATTGACTCTGGGCTTGGCTATTGCCCTACTTTAGCCAATAGGATAATAGCAATACAAACAAGCAAGAGACTTAAAAAGCACTCTCCCACTGGGGCTTGCTTTCTTACTGCCTTGGAACACTGAGGCCATCATGTTAAAAGCCCAGGATAGTCTGCTAGAGGATCATAAACCATATGGACATCCTAGCCATTCCACCCAGACATCCTAGCCATTCCACCAAGCCCATCATAAACCAACCAACCCCCAGTCACCTGCCAACTGAGCACAGAGGTGTAAGTGAGCCCACCAAGATCAGCTAAGCCTAGCTGAGACCACACAAACTGCCCAGCAGAATCATGAGTTAAATAGTTGTTGCTTTAAGATACTGGGTTTTGGGTTGTGTGGTAGTGTTGGAATATGTCCTTGAAATTCTTTGCACTCTTCCCATCAGAAGTGGAGTCTATATCCCTTGAATCTGAGCAGACTTTTGACTATTTCAACCAATAGAGTACATCAGAAGCATTACTATGTGATTTTCAATAGTATATGTAGTGAATAATAGTGAATAGTACATTTATACTTCTTTGTATGTCTGGTAATTTTTGCTTGGATGCCAGGCATTGTGAATTTTACCTTGTTGAGTACTGGATATTTTTGTATTCCTGTAGATATTCTTGAATTTGTTCTTGATAAGGTAAGTTACTTGGGAATAGTTTGATTCTTTCTGTCTTGCTCTTAAAATTTATTAAGTGGACCAGGGTCATGTTTAATCTAGGGCTCATTGTTCCCCAATATTAAGGCAAGACCCTGGGGAGTACTCTACCCAATGCCCAGTGAATCATGAGTTTTTCTAATCTGGCTTACAGGAAAGGGACCTATCCCTGGCCCTACCTCACTATTTAACTAAAATATATTTTTTTAAACACAGGGGTTAAATAAAATTGAGAACTATCATAAGGTTGCTTTCACCAGGAATTGTACATGTATCCAGTAAAATGTTATTTACCAGCTAACACTAGAGTTCCACTCATGAAAAGAATTGCCTTTGTTTTCAAAAATACCTTAATAGGTCAATCTAGTTGGGAGGTCAGTCTTCATTAGTTTGTCTGGAAGAAGATAGTGGGAAAAAACGGGAGCCAAAGTGCTCTGCATAAGAGGTTAGGAGAAAGTGAGCAAGGGGAGAAGGTCAGGGAGGGGAGAGAAGAGACAAGATAGCAACGGAAGTGGGCAGAAATATGGGCAGTGAAACAGAAACCCTTGATGAAATGGGACAAAATGCCAAAGCAAGGATGTCAATAATTTGGTTTTAGATTTAATTCAGGTTTAACTTTGGATTTAGATTCAGATGCTATAGATATAAACCTCTCCATGGCCTCAAACTATCAGTAAAAGTCAGCTACATACATAGCCTTGGATGATGGCATTTTGGAAAATGAAGTTATCAAGGTCATGGCCAGTTAGGCCAGTGAGGCACAAGTTGGGATAAAGAGATGTTTCATGAACCAAATTAATTTTGTGGAATCAGGATTTCAAAGCTGGAGGTAACCAGGGGAAATATAACACATATGGCCCTCACCTGCAAATTCCCCAGAGTGTAAAAAGAATACTAGGTCTGCAAGTATACATGGGATGGGAGTACAAGTCAGTTTTGCTCAAAACTTTAAGCACAGGGTTACTTCAGTTGACATGAGGTTAAACATAACTGATTCTTAAATGGGTGGCATCAAGAATGAGCGGTAAGAGTTCAGAGGCAAGAGTCTGTCAATAAGGCATGTTTTAGCTCCTTTAACCTGTATCTGAAATAATACTTCCACCTTTGCCTTTGCAAAAGTTGTTTTTTAGCACTTGCAGGATATAGTAAATTCATGATACTGTCTGTTCTCCACAGCAAATATGACATCATGACATAGCCCAGAAGCAATATTACTTTTTCCCCGTCGAGGTTAGATTGTACCAATGATTCCTTGCTCTAGTCCCAGAGGCATGGATTCCCTGAGATTCGCTTAGAATGCTGTATTCCTATTTACAGCAAGTGGAAAGGTTTCTTCTGAAAGGGAACCCCGTTGTCTCCCCCAGAACCACTTAATGTTCTAAGGAAGGCACAGCTGACACTGGGCACCAAGCAGGTTTTAAAGCCCTTCCTGCTTCTTAACCAGGAATCCTAGAAACAAATGTTCAACTTTGCCCTCAATTATTTTTCCTGGTGGAGAAGATGAAGGTGTTGATGCTATTTCTTCTTGCCTACCTCTTCATAGATCTTCCGAAGGTGATTTCTTTAAAATACTCTGTTAGAAACCTGATAGCGGTTACAATTTTCAGTTACTCCCATGTTCACTGAGCCTTGAGCAATCTATACTCAAAGTCAGGGGCAGCTGCGCCTCCCAGCACCATCATGCTGAAGCAGGACGTAGGTTCAAGTCCCAGCTTACAGGACACTATTGCAAAATCCTTCCGGACACTATTGCAAAATCCTTCCCTTCTTTGCCTTTTTAACTGGAGACTCCCTCAATGAGATGGCCGAGAGTGTTGATATGTACACTGGAATTTAGAATGTGATAAAGATAGAATTCCCATCAGTGAAGAATTAAAGAGAGTAGGGAAATTCAAAGTCACGCTCACCATAGTTGCTTCTTACGTATATCAAAATAAAATCCAAAGCAAAGATTTACACATTAAAAAATATACCACAAAAGGATTAGAAGAAAATGTGATTGATTCTTTTAGTAGAGAATGAGGAAGGTCTTTTGTAAGATAGCCGGTCTACCCCTGCCCCATGCTGCAACATGGATAAACCCCGGGCACAGGAAGCTAAATGAAAGAAGATGGTCACAAAGGAGCACCTGATGTATGATGCCATTTATATGAAACACTCAGAATAGGCAAGTCTACAGAGATAGAAGGTAGGTTCATGGTTGCCTAGGACTGGGGTGGAGGTAGAAATTTGAGAGGTGAATGCTAAGAGGTACAGGATTTGTTTTTGGAGTAATAAAAATATTCTAAAATTGATTATGGGGATGGATACACAACTCTGAGAAAATACTAGAAGCATTTGAAGTGTACATCTTGAATGAGTCAACTTCATGTGAATTATATCTCAATAAAACTTTTTTTTTAAATGGAGGGATATAAGCCAAATTATCTATAGTGGTTACCTCTGGGTAGAGGGCCAATGGATGATTTTCACTTTCCTTTTACTTATCAGTATCTTCAGAATTTTTCTCCAATAAAGAGGTGTTTCTTTAGAAAGGAAGGAAGGTTCTTTTCCTAAGAAGCAAGAGGCAGAATCCATGATCTGAGTCTGCACATGGCTCTGATGACTACTTGCTTATTATAATGAAGAACATGTCTCTTCAACCATGTAAATAAAGAGCAGGGTTATTACATGATACTAGATTGGTTTCTGTATCAAATTGATAATATGATTTAAGAAGATGTTTGTCTGAATGAGTTACTACTTGTGGGAAGAGTAAGTGTGACCTCCTTGAGCGCACCTGCTCAGATCAAGTGGTGAAACTTTGGAATGATCCCCTGTTCAGTCCAAATCCTTTGGATTGTACTTAATCTCTCTTCTTCTAAGTGTAAGCTTCTGTTAGATCTTTTGTTAGACTCCAGAGAGAATGTCATTCCCTGCTTACAGAGATGTTCTTCCCATGTCTTGTGCTTAACTGTATTTACTTTCTACTGGTATCCCAACTGGGTTTCATAATGGAAATCGTGGTTGTATGGATGGCAATCTAGTCATATATGATCCCTGCCCTCAAGGACCTCACAGTGTGATGGAGAAGACATGAAAATGCAGGGCGGTGTGGGTTAGGGAGGCAGGAACCCAATCAACAAACACCACAAGTGCTAGGGTGAACATGTGGACTTCATCCTTTGCCAACAGGGCTGTGGAACCCCGTAGAAAGGGTTTCGAGCAGAGAAGACTTACTTATATTTGAAAAGACCACCTTGACTACTGGGTAGAGAGAGGGACTGGTGTGGGGGGAGCCTGGAGGCAGGGAAGAAGGGAGACCACTTGGGGGTTTCAGCACTGAGATCAGATTGCAAATTGCCAGGAAAACACCACATATTCAACAGCTGAAAGTTGTTGGTTCCTCTCCCCAGGAATATAGGACTCCACCAAGTGTTCTCATAGCACTTAGCACCTTCCAACATTCTCTGCCCCACTGCATTTATAACACCCTATTGGCTGAGGCCTGGGTTGCCTGCTTGACCCTGGCAGCTTGGGTAAAGCTCTATTTAGGCTTTTAGTTCTGAGAGTGGGTCAGGGCCTTATTGCCCAGAAAGAACTCTGGGTGCTGTTTCTGAAAAGGGGGCAATCACAGCTGGTTAACCAAAAAAAGATAAGTATTCACTATAGAGGACATAAGAAACTGCTATTCTGCCCTAAAACAAACCTTTTTTAAAATAAAATCCTGGAGCACCTGGGTCGCTCAGTCGGTTAAGTGTCTGACTCTTGGTTTCAGCTCAGGTCACGGTCTTGTGGTCGTGGGATCGGGCCCTGCATTGGGCTCCATGCTCAGTGTGGGGGTCTGCTCTGCTTCAGATTCTTCCTCCCTCCCTTCCTGCCCCTCCCCACTTGTGCTCTCTGTCCCCCCTCTAATAAATAAATAAAATCTTCTTTAAAAATAAAATAAAAAATAAAATCTTGTTGTCATCTGGTCTTCATGAGCCTCTCCCAAGTGGGGATGTCTTGGTTCCCATATATCCAGCCAGAGCTGTTGGAGGGCGTTACCCTCAGTGTCCCCCAGCCATCAGCCATTCCAGGGTTTCTTCAGAGAACTTCGAAAATTCTGGGGTTGGTCAAGTGGGCACTGGCCCTCTCTATGCCTCGCAGTACAGTTCTAGCCCTTGGTGGCCCCCTGAGGGAACTTAGAAAATCTCCCAAGGCTCAGACAGAGGTCCTCTGTGCTCATGTCTGTGGGCAATGGCTGTTCTCAGGCTCCTAAATTGACTTGGAAAAAAAATCTGGAGGCTCTGGTGGAGGGTAAAACCACCTTCTGGCATTCTAGGTAGAAAGGAGTGGTCCCAGGGCGCCTGGGTGGCTCAGTTGGTTAAGCGACTGCCTTCAGCTCAGGTCATGATCCCAGGGTCCTGGGATCGAGTCCCGCATCGGGCTCCCTGCTCTGCAGGGAGCCTGCTTCTCCCTCTCTCACTCCCCCTGCTTGTGTTCCCTCTCTCGCTGTGTCTCTCTCTGTCAAATAAATAAATAAAATCTTTAAAAAAAAAAAAAAAAGAAAGAAAGAAAGGAGTGGTGCCTCTGCCTTCAAGCTTATTTAGAAAAAATATAGAGTCTCAGGAGGGCCAAGGACACCATTCATGACCCCCTTGGGCTTGCAGGAATGGTTCCCAGGCCCCAAGTTGACTTAGAACACTGTGTGTGGGACAGGTTTCTGTCCTAGGAGGGCCTGGCTGTAACCTGCAGGCCTGCATATGTGGTTGGTAGGATGAGGAGGGGAGGCTTCGACATGTTTCCATAGGCTCAGGAAGGCCCAGGCACCCTCCCTAAGTGTCTTCTGCAAGCCTGGGCTGGTCTCCCTGCCTCTGGAGGGACCTGGAACATTTCAGAAGCCTCAGCCTTCAAAGAGGTATGTGAGGGTCACAGTGACAGCCAGCGATGGGTGATACGTACTTATGTCTTTAGGGGAACTCTCCGAACCCTCTTTGTTAAATCAGACACCATGTGTGAATAGAGAAACTCTATTCAGTGTTGCACCACAACAAATTTCATTGATGATCCACGATAAGAGTGATCATCGTAAAAACAATGATGAATAACAACAGTAATGATCGTGATGATCCTCATCACGACATAAGTAATAACAATCATCATGGCAATAATATTAGACCGTGGGGAGGAGATGGAAAATAAACAAGTGCCCAGTGGTAGCTCTCCCTGGGTATCAGGATTCCTTTGGTTGAGGAGTTATTCTTTGCCTGTGGGCTCTGTGACGATTTCTTCATTCTCTGCCTTGATCCGGCTTCGCACTAATTAAGGAGGAAACTTGTATTTTTAGAAACCATTTAAAATTGTTTGCCTCTGTATTGTATTATGTGGAAACCCGGATTGAGGCTAACAGACTCCAGAGGTCTGGCTGAGGCCTGCCGGGAAGCTGAGGGTCAGCCGGGTCGGGGAAGCTTCTGGTTTCGGAGCCAGGAGGGACAGGGGATCTGAGTTCTCCGGTCCTGACGAGGAAGCTGGCTTTTCACGAGGAACATCCTGAGGAAGTTGACAACTGAAGGCCGGGGGAGAGGACGAAAGCTGATAGCGGGGGGCTTTGCCAGCTGGAGGCAGGAGGCCGGGCAGCCAGCAGAGGCTGGGTCAGCCAGGGCCTGGCCGCCCCCCCAGGCCCTCGGTGACCCGGAACGGCTCCGTCCAAGCTGCCAAAGATGACATGAGGCCTGGGCCGCCGAGGTCCCGCCTGATCCTCCCGCAGATTCCAAACTGAGGAGCCTTAGCCTCTTGTGGGGGCTTTGGCGTAAACTGACTTCAGGGGACACTCGAATTTGGCTTTGGCTCAACAGGGAGCCCCCCGCTTTCACCAGCAGGCCTCCTGTGCCTCCCTTCTTCCATTGACGTGAACCTGTAAACTGGGGATTGGAAACACCAGGTGGCTCGGGTTTCAGTGGGTGGAGGTGTGGTCCTACCCACGGCACGGCCCTGGGAGCAACTGCTGGGGGTCCCTTGGCCTGCTTTCTGTGTGAGCAGGATCCCTCTGCGGTCCCGGGGGGCTGTGTCCATGGAGATCCCAACACGCCGGCATTCCCGATTGTCCCGAGCACTGGCCTGGCCCTTTCCTCTGGTACAGCTTGGACAGCTCGTGATAAAGAAGGAGTCCCTCTCAGAAACCTCCAGCAGATTTGCTCTCGAATCTTCATGGAATTGGGGCAGATGTCTATTGTTGAAGCCCAGGCGGGCAGAGTGGAATTCCCGTCTAATTTGGCTAACTAAGGACCACACCTGGGGGGCGACAGCGAGGCTCCGTCCCTCCTGACGCACAGTCACCTGATACTGGGAGGGGAGCAAATGGGTGTTGGATGGGTTCCCAATGGCATCTGCCCCACCTCGCTGCTAATCATCAGAGTTTCCAAAAAGATGAGTGTCCAGGGATAGCCAAAGCACCGGTATCTGAGCCCAATGGGGTGCATGGACTCCGAGGAGCTGTGAGCCCCCCCCCCACAATCAAAAGGAGAATAGATCCAGCAGTTGTTGGAGAAGAAAGTTCACAAATACCACGGGTTTCCCACGAAGTCCGGGCCTCTGCCAGGGGGCCTCCCGCACGTGTTCAGGACTATCTCAGCTTCCACACACATCACAGGCCGATTCCACGGGCCTCCGCGGGAAGATGGGGACCTCTTGGAAAGGGAGCAGGGTTTAGTGTTAGATGGACCTGAGTTTGAATCGTGGCTCTGCCGTTTCCTGCTTGCGTGACCTCAGAAACGCTATCAGCTTCTCTCAGCTTCAGTGTAAAAGTGCAGATGACAGGTTCTATTTCATACGATTGTTGTGAGGATTTTTTTCTAACCAGGATCGAGTCCCTAGCACATAATAGGTCTTGACTGATCAGTGACTCTTCAACTTTGGAATGCTTAAGAATCACTGGAGAGGCTAAGCTAAGCATGCAGATTCCCCGGGCCCCTCACCTCAGGCATTCCGATTGCCTGCATCTGAGCCCCGTAATCTGCATTCTCAACAGCCACCCCTTCCCACTGCAGTGATTCTGACGCCAGTGAATCACCAGCCACACATTGAGACACTCTGCATTACGCTGCTGCTGGTGTGTTATACTGTGCTGTTAACAGGCGAAATCGGAGGACGACAAATATTTCACGCAACAGGAAAATTCCTCTCGATTTTTATTATCTATCTATAATTAGCTGTGTTCCATTAAAAACAATGAAATCTGCAGTTTCTGCGGTATACGGCGGGATGCCGAATAATTCTGGTGGCATTCTCCTTCCACAGATGAACCAAATGCACCAACCTCAAGGCGAGGAAGGCCTCCCCCAGGGAAGGAAAGCACCCCCTCTACCTTCGCAGCCAAAATAAGGCTCTTACTAAAAATACCAAGTGTCACATTTCCAGCAGACAGCATCCTTCCAACCTCCAGCCTGGATTAGTGAAGAGTCAGGCCCCACCTGGCTCTAGAGCTCTGTCTGTTCACCTGACTTCCTGCCTCAGGAAAGGTAATACACCCAGAAGACCAAAGGTGAACCTCCCTCTTCCCCTCCTCCCTCTCCCAAACAATTTGGCCTCGCTGACTGGTCTCAGGAGGATCTAACACCGTTTATTTCCTGTTTCTGGTCTCTTGGCTTTTAGCAATTACAGCAGTCTCACCCGGAAATCCCTGCTACTGCCCGTTATTGCAAAACTGAAATAGAAAACATTTTGCAGCAACTGGGACTTGGAGCAAGAGAGCAAGGAAGACAAAGATGTTCCAGCCGGCATCTGAGAGTTCAGAAGGAAATTCAAGGACAGTGCAAAGAATGAGGCTTGGTAGGGGGTGGGGAGGAGGTGCTGGGACATGAGTTCTTACAGATGGGGAGAAGTTTGAGAAGGAAAGGGCTGAAGACGGAGCCATGTTTGATTGTGTTGTGAATGGCCTTGGGCTTATCCTGCCTGGCTAAGAAAGACTTGGCAGCAGTCAAGTTCATGAAGAAATGTGGTGGAGAGGAGGGTGATCCGCTGTTCTTTTCCAAGAAGGCGAACCAAGAGCAAAATGAAATGAGAGGAGATAGGAGGAGCTCTGATTATAGTCCAGTGGTTCCCAAATCTACCCAGCTGCCAGACTCACTTGGGGCGCTGGTTAGAAGACCCATTCTCAGGCACAACCCTGACGCTCTTCCCCGGCAATTTGAATGATCCAGTAGAATTCAGAAACACTGTTTAACCAGACATGCCTGGCTGGTGGCCTCTTGGGACAATGGCATTTGTTTTAGATATTTTTCATAGTAGTTAATGCATTTTTCTGTAATTCACTAGTTACCTATATAAAGCCCTTAATCCAGGGGCATTTTAAGGTCTCCCTGAGTCCTCGGCCTCTGATTTTTGTGGCCCCCACATCACAGCAAACCCACTGAAATGTGCCCACATCTCACTTTAACTAGAATATTATTGTATTACTTTGAAATTTTTTGTTTTGTTCAAGTAACCAATTTAGGGTCAGCAGTCATGTCTTGGAGATAATCTAGATATTCAGGAATTTTTACAAAGTAAAAAGAAATTTAATTCACAAATCATTTTCTGACATAATGAAAGTTTCATAAACACTGAATTTAACAACTAAAAGAGTTTCAAACATTTGGTTAAATTCTTATTAATTTTGACTTTGAAGCTTCATAGAAGCCCTAAGCACTGTGCTAGTAATGTCTAATAGACCAAACACCATGCCAACAAAAGCTCTGTGAGGTAATATTACTTTCGAGGTGAAAAAAGCCACCATCCATGTAAGTGATTTCTCTACACACAGCAAAGAAACACCTCCAGGACCAAACATTAAGTCTTCGAATTCCCAGTGCCGTACTTATTCCACTGGCAACAGAGAATGTACTAGATGGCTCTGAGCACACTCACTTCCTTCGACAACTATTACTTCCTACATCGTAAAAGATTCATGGGAGTTGGTGTCAGAGGCCAAAGGCCTGGGCAAAAGGCAGGCTTGAAAATTGGAGAGAAGTCTAAGAGTCAGTAAAAACAGTAGCAGGCGAACTCAGAGCTCACTGATCTGGTGGTTTCAGCCAAAGTACATCATACACTGTTCACAATAGGAATTGATCTCACAGGATCCACAACCAAAGGTATGCACATTCAAAGTTTGTTAGAAATGGAAAAGTTACTATCCAACCAAGACACTCAAACAAAATAAAGCAAAATATAAAACAAGTAAGAAGGAAACACAACTTAGGAGCTACATTATGCCTTCCTTGGATGGGAATGGGATGCAGATGGTAGGAGTATGGATGGGGGCAATGTGAGAGTTTCAAGGAGGAGCCAGCCAAATTCTCCTTGAAAGGTCAGGAGAGGCTTCAGACCACACTGGAGCTCAGCCTTCATGGCTGAGAGTGGGTCCTCAGGCAGCCAGGAAGGGGGCAGCCTGAGTTCTGATAAGACACCTGCCCAGATCCCAAGAGACAGCCCTGTGGAGATGTCCAGTAGATAGTAGGTTATTAGTGCTGGGGTCTTCCCTCCAGGGTCATAGACTCCATGTTCTCCTATGTCACAGAGGAAACAGAGCAATCTAGTGTGTCCTTTTAGAATTTGACACCTGGCAACTGTCAGTGTCGTGGCCGTATGAGATGTAAAGTCCCAGGCTTGAGGTCCACGGAGACATCTGACTAAGGGTGACACACAGTAAGCATCCCCCTCTTTGCAACACCTTCACGGTTCTCTCCAGATTCAGCAAACCCCCACCATCACCCCCAAGTAACCCATCCCGTAATAAGTAAAAGGAGCCTTACTCTGCCAAACTTGCATATGAGAATTTCATCACCAGTTTGAAGGCGTTTGCCTTAGAAGTCACCTCCATAAGCACCATCCCATGAACCTCTGAAAAGTCTTAAGAGGGATCCAGGTGCATCTGAGATTTGGGGTTTGAGAATTTCACCTAAATCCTGTAAATCCCAGCTTGGACTTCTAACAAAATCTTGATTTCAAGAGGATACTGGAAAATGGTAGGCCTGGGATGGTTCTGCTCATGGATAGGGAGATGCCAGATGGTAGAGAGTCGTGGCAGCCCTGCCCGGGCACAGGGCAGAGGTACGATGAGGGAGTCATCAGCATAGGGATGGCAGCAAAGTCAGTGGGATGCGCGGGTTGCCCGAGGAGAGTAGGCACCCTGAGCAGCCAAGGTCCGACCCTGGGAACAGCAGCACTGTAGCAAGGGGAGGACAGTAGAGGATCCCTCCTCAGGGGAGACTCAAGACAGTCGCTCAGACAATAGGAAGAGGACATGGAGAGTTTTTTTAAAAGTCAAAGGAGTTAATGTTTCCAGGAAGATCTGTTTCTTACTCTCTCTATCTTTCTTCCACTGCAATTACATTTTTAACAAGGCACATTGCCACCCAGAATACAGAATGCATTTCCAAGCTTCTACTGCAGCTAAATGGTGCTTTGTAATTTACGATTGCTTTCTGGCCAGTGGGAAAGAAGCAATCGTGGTGGCATAGCAATCGGCAATATCTATCAAAATCAAAAATACATAAATCCACTGATCCTGTATATGTTTAATAATGTAAGATTAGGAACAATGTAAATATATGCATCGTTAGGGGACCAGATAAACAAATTATGGCACATCCATACAAAAACATACTTTGTGGCAATTTTTTTAAATGAAGTATATTTGTATGTACTAATGTGGAATGATTGCCAAGTGTTGACATTTAAATGAAAAAGCAAAGACCTGAGGAGAACGTATAGTATGCTACCATTTATATACAAATGTGTGTATACATGTACTTATGTACTTCGGAATGCATTAAAAATCTCTGAAAGGTGGGGCACCTGGGTGGCCCAGTCAGTTAAGCACCTGACTCTTGATTTCAGCTGGGGTCATGACCTCAGGGTCATGAGATCGAGCCCCTCATTGGGCTCTGCGCTGGGTGTGGAGCCTGCTTCGGATTCTCTCTCTCTCCCTCCCCCAACCCCACACGTGCGCTTGCGTGCTCTTTTTCTCTCTCTTAAAAAAAAAAAATCTCTGAAAGGACTCACAATAACATATGGGAGAGAGACACTTAGCAGCTGGGGGACAGGAATGGATGCAGACTTACCTTTTATTCTAAACGCTTTTGGGCTGTTTGGCTTCTTTCCTACCATGGACATGAATTACCTATTTTATTTCTTTCTCTTCATTTTATTTAATAGCAGGTTTATTAAGATACAATTTACATACCATAAAGCACACCCTTTAAAAATGTATATAATTCAGGGGCACTTGGGTGGCTCTGTTGGTTGGGCAACCAACTCTTGATTTCGGCTCAGGTCATGATCTTAGGGTTGTGGGATTGAGGCCCGCATCAGGCTCCGTGCTCAGCGTGGAGTCCGCTTGAGATTCTCTCTCTCTCCCTCTGCCCCTCCTGCTCGTGCTCACTCTCTCTCAAATAAATAAAATCTTTTTAAAATGTATATAATTCAGTGTCTTTAGTATATTAATGGGGTATGCAGCCATCACCACTGCCTGATTTCAGAACATTTTCATCATCCCAAGGAGTACCCCAATACCTCTTGGCAGTCGCTCCCATTACTCCTCACCCTTGGCCCCTGCCAACCAGTCACCTGCTTTCCGTCTCTATGGAGTTGCGTGCTCTGAGCATTTCACATGGAAGGAATCACACAATGTATGGTCTTCTGTGTCTGGCTTCTTTCACTTGGCATACTGTTTTCAAGGTCCATCCCCGCTGTTGCACATGTCAGTGCTCCGTTCCTGGTTACAGCTGAATAATATGCCGCCGTATGAATAGTTGCAAGTCTACGGATCCTCAAGGCTCCTGAGGAGCTAAGGGGAGAAGGGGCTGGAATCGGGCCAGTTGAAACTCCACAAAGATCACTGTTCTTACCAAGATCCAGACATTTTTCTTGAATGAAAGTTTCTGATATTGTTGTAAGCCTTTGGTTAGCTTTCAGAGCTCTGAAAGAGTGGATTTTGACCATTTTTGACTGTGTTTTTGTTGCTTTAATGGAGACTGGATTCTCAGAGGTTTTTACCCTGCCTGAAATACCTGTTTTAATCATAAGTAAATCTCTTTCTTTTAAGAGTGAGTTGGAGGAGGGGTCATGCGAATTAAATGATGGATTGTATATAAAACAACTAATATAACCCCTGCAATATGGTAAATGCTCCATATGGAAAACAGAAGCTATTCTTTTTATATTGTCATGATTACTCCTGGCTGGCCCTGAGTAGTTGAGAGGCGGAGCAGAGACTAGACCACCCATCTGACTCCCAGGCCAGGGCCTTTGTGCACACACACCCCACCTCTCCCTCTTCCCCACAAATGATCTATATATTTAAGAGGCTCTGATAGCCCCTCTACTATATTGCATTAGTCTCCAGGTATAATCTTTAATATAATTTTAGGACATGACTCATGGAATCTGTAAGAAAATGTGTAAGAAAATTTAATTCCACTGACCATTTGCAGATTGGTGGGGGGTAATAATTAGCAGAAAATTTATTTCTCCTGCTTCCAGGATTCTCTCAAATGCAATCAAATACCCCATGGGAGCAGTCCTGACATCCCAGTTCCTTATTCAGTCTCCCTACGCCACAGAAGATTCATGGCATCTCCCCACCACTTGGGACCGAGAAGGACCTGGAAGACCGTCCATCTGAGCACTTCATTCCATTGAATCCTCACTAGTGTCCCAATGGGGTAGCAATGGCACTTTCTTGGCTCCATCTGGATTGTCTTTCTTTGCAAGTTCAAGGAAAACAAGAGTCTCTGCAATAAGCAAAAACAGAATGCTAAATAGAGAGCAAGTTTTGCGGTGCCTGAGTGGGTCAGTTGGTTGGACGTCTGACTCTTGGATTCAGCTCGGGACATGGTCTCGGTGGCCTGAGATCAAGCCCTACATCAGGCTCTGCACTCAGCTGGGAGCCGCTTGTCCCTCTCCTTCTGCTCCCCTCCCCACTCTTGTTCGCTCGCTCTCGCTCTCTCCCAAATAAATAAATAATTTATCTTAAAAAAAAAAAGAAAGAGCAAGTTTTGAGTCAGGCAGAGGTAAGTTCAAAGCCCAATTTTCACTATTTACTGGTTTTATGATTTGGACACGTTCAAACTTCTCTGAGCCTCTGTCCCCCTCATCTATGAAGCGTTTATTTGAGGAATAGAAATTATATATGTCAAAGGCCAGGTATACAGTAGTTGCTCAATTAGTGGCAGCAATTATTATAGCTGCGGCCAGGTGTTTGTGAAGTCTGCAGCAGGCAGGTAAAGATGCCATTTTCCCAGGACCTAGATTTTTATATTTGGCTTTAGAAACTTTTCTTCCTTCTCTTCTCCCTTATCCAGCCTAGTAAAGTCCTCTGTGGGCACAGAAGCATTTCCCGTATATAAAATGATATTGTTGTTGCTCCCTCTATGATTTGTTGATCCAAGAAAAGAGGATTTGATCCTCCCCAGCCCCTGTTTGGTTCAGGAAAAGCTGACTTGGAAAGTTCCGTGTTTCCATTCTACCCGGTGGTGAGTTTAGCCTAAAGTAGGCGAGCTAAGAAAAGGCGAGTCACTGAAGGAGCAACCACTTCAGTGAATCCAAGAACAAGCATATGAAAGATGTGAGGGGGCAAGTGGAATTAAGAAATGTGTGACAAGTGGATCCCATGCTAGATGCTTGTCCCAGGTGGGGAATCAGGGAGGCTTTTTAACTACAAGAAAAACCTGTAATGAAAAGCTTTTCTTTTATTAATTCCAGCAGTAATTGTGTTCATTACTCATTGACAGCAAATTTCAATACCGCTGCAAACTTCAGCTTATCTTCAAATGACAAGGCTGTCTCATCTGATTGTGACACCTCATCCACTGTTACTTTCAACGACTGCTTGCTCACAGCGTTTGCTTAAATATAAAGCTTGTTCACCTTGACCTTGGACACAAAGTATGGAAATTATTAATCCCATTCAAATCACACTTACGGAGAATAGGAATCCTCTTAATTAGTGTAATTAGTGTTAATGAAGTAAAACAAGTAATATTAGGGGCGCCTGCATGGCGCAGTCCATTGAGCGCCTGACTCTTGGTTTTGGCTCAGGCCACGATCTCAGGGTCGTGAGATCAAGCCCCACATTGGGCTCCATGCTTGATGTGTAGTCTGCTTGAGATTCTCTCTCCCTCTCCTTCTGCCCCTCCAACTTGTGCTCTCTCTCTCTCTCTCAAATAAATAAAATAAATCTTAAAAAAAAAAAACAAGTAATATTAGTAGTAGCAGTACTACTTTTTTTGGCATACTAACATTTATTGAGCCCCTATTATGTCCTAGGCACTGTGCCAGCTAATTGACAGATAGTACCATCTTCCTAAAACTCCTTCTAGAACTCTCGAGATGAGTGCTATTATTATCTCCATTTTCCTATTAGGAAACCAAGTCTCAGAGAGGTTAACTAACTTGCCCACAGTCACACAGCCAGTAAGAGGCAGAGCTGGGATTTTAATCCTCAAACTGGAACCTGTAAGTAAAGGACCAAACAAGAGTTTCGCTCTATATATTATTAAACCCAACTTACTTTATTTCGACAAAACAGTATCACCCATCCTATTAAATTAATTTTACTAGTCTGAACTTTCTTGGTTTTGTCATTATGTTTTTATCTAATTTATAAATTTATCTTAGTTCTATAATGGTATTTGATCTATAAGGACTGGTAGACCATATTAATTTTAGTTTGTAAGTTGTACCTAGTCTTAGTTTGTTCATATTTAAATAACATAAAATATAATTTAGGTTGACATCAGATATCTGCAAGAAATTTTTCCTTGAAAAAAGGGCCCATTCTTTCCATGTTTTATAAACACCAACGTAAAATAGGAACAATGTCCCCTTACTTAACACAACCTTACCTTCTGTCCATTGTAAAATCTTGAGCATTAAAACATATTTGATGGGTAGCTGCCAATTCATCTGATTTCTCATGTATATTTCCACAAAGCCTTTTCTCCTCAGACTTTAAGGAGCAGTATGGAAAATTTTCAACAAATTATCATGTCCCATTGCACTATCAACACCCAGAGTTGGGAGGAATTATTAAAATCACATTAACAATGGCCTGGCTTTCGGTGTATTTTTCCTCGCAATATTGCAAAATGCTTTTAGATACATTATCATATGTATCTTCTCATATCCTGAGGAAGCAGCAGTGGAAAGTCTCTTTGTCATGAGCTCACAAATAGAGAATCTAAAGTACAGAGAGGTTAAATAAAACTCACAAGAGAATTCATGTCAAGCCGTGAGGTTTATATACTCCATTACCTTTAGAATCTAATTAGATTTCACCTCTCCCAGGGAACTCACGTATTGATTCTGAGACACCGTCAGGCAACGAGGTCTCTGCCCCATGTATATGTGCTGTTCCCGTGATGGTAGAGTTGCAAGGTCAGGGTGATGGGTAAGGGCGCGACCAGAGTCTGTCTTGACCCTTAGTTTCATCACTTGCTAGCTTTGAGACCTTGGGAAAACTACTTAAGTTTTGGGCCTTGGCTTTCTTACCTATCAAATGGAAATAACAAGAGTCCCCACTTCGTGGAGGCATTTCACAATGAAATAAGACAGTGTAGGCAAAGGGTTTGGTGCTGGCCTCACAGAGCGGATACTGAAGGGATGCGGGTGGTTACCATCAGCAATGAGTATTTCTGTCCTTCAAAGTGAGCTTCAGGCATGGAGAGCCTCCCCAGATCTTAGAAGGACTCCTGCTCAGATGGAGGGTAAAAGAACTGCTCTGGGGAGGAGGGGATACAGCACCCTGTGAACAGGGACAGTAGTTGGGTATGGATTATTGTTTAGGATGCTTTCAGATTAAACCCAACATGGTCTAAACAAGGGATTTAATCTGATGACAAGAAATTCCAGGGTAGAGCTGCTTCAGGGTTGATTCATTCAGCAACTCCAAAGTCTGCAAGGATCCAGGCAAGTTTATATTTCTTCAGTCTAGCGTGCTCAGTAAGTCAGTTTTGACCTTAGGCTAGTTCCCTTCATCATCACAAGATGGCTGCCACATCCCAAGATTACAAACAGCTATAACAAAGTCCAGAAGAGGATGAGGGGCTGTTCTCTTTCTTCTCTGTATTTTAAGAAACAAACCTTTCCCAGAAGCCTCAGATTCCCCCCACCATGTCTCATTGGCCAGAACTAGTCATATCTTCACTCTAAACCAGTCATCGGGACTACCAGTCCCAGAGTCATCAAGATTCTGCTTCTAGGGTTGGAAAGGAGAAACCCAGAGAGGACAGACACCTGCACAAAATCAGGGTTCTGTTAGCAAGGAAGATGTCCGAGTGCCTGTTGGGTAGACTACCAACAGTGTTTGCACTTACCGGATGCTACTGTGATTTGAGACATAAACATGCTTTCTTGAAACTGGGTCTACACATACATAACATTGTGTGAACTGGGCATGCATTTTCATAGTAAAAGTCGACATTAACACATCATAACTCTGCCTTACGCTTTTGGGTTTCCGCAGCAAATTTTCTGATTAAGAGCTCTCTCTTGTAACTACGCAGCTTTCAGAACCTCAAAGCATCCAATGTTATAGTCAGATAAAAGTGCAGGGGGGAAAGGGGATATGCAGCCATCCAGGAAGGTAGATATACTACTAGGGACATGTGTTAAAGGCTCATCCCTTAACAGATTGGAACCCAAGACCCCCAGAACTAAAAAGACCCAGAGACATAACTGAGGAGATCTCTTGCCTGTCTCCCCACTGGACACCTCACAAGCCTCACTTTTGCCCCAAAATTAAGCATCTCCCCTGGTCTGGCTGTTCTCCAGTTACAACTTCCAGGAAACTATTTCAGGATGCTAAGGTATTTCTGGAAAGAGCAACAATCTCAGGGAAAGGAAACTCTGCCCTGTACCTGTTGTTTCTGAACTTTAGGGACCCCGCTGGTCTCACAGGGAAGACAGATCCTAGAGAAAACAAACTCTAATTGTCCTGCATTCAGCGGCCAGCCCTCTGAAAGTAAGGTCAGAAGATCCATTTTACTTATAATGTTCTTCTGATTGCAAACCAGAAGACTTTAATTTTGGCTAACTGTATTTTCCCGGGGGTTGAGGTTATTTGGGCAATTTCACTGTGATTCCAGGGACTGCCCAGATGTCCTGAGGGGATCTCTCCACTGTCCTGGAGAGTCATGGAGAGACTCACATCATGGAGAGAGACCCAACAAACATCCCCTCCCCTGCTTGTTGATGGGACGGCTCCTGGAATTGAAGAATTTTTCCATGAGAACATAAGTTGTCTGCATGTACATAACAGGTATGCCCTGCTCTCCAAATTTTGAGTACAAATATAATTACATCTCTCTCTCTCTCTCTTTTTTTTTTTTTTTTTGCTTTCATTTAATCACTAAAGACCCTCTAAAGGAAGCAGCAAGGCCTCTGATCTGCCTTAAACCAGAGAACAGCTGGTCTGGCTATCAAATTTTCCAGAAACAGTATCCAAAGTGGTGGTTAACATCCCAATATCCATTCTACCTCCCCCGCCAAAGAATTGTCCAAACAAACTCCCTGGCCAGTGGGAGATGCAATCAACATGTGACCCAGCCCTGGCCACAGAAATGTGAGGGCAAGCTGGGAAAGATGCTTTGTCTCCTGAAAAAGAGTGTTTCACAATCTCCAGGGGGAAATTCTCTGATTTGTCTCTCTCTCTTTTAGTGGCTGCTCTTGGCACCATATTCCTGAGGGTTAGTCACTCCTCACTTCTTGGAGGGGAAAAGATTACATCTGGGATAGAAAAACACCAGCTCAACGTGTGTGGACGTTGAATGTTTGGAGCAATAGAGACTACTGATAGAGACTGTTCAGCATAATTTTGGAGATCCCTATCTTTTTTCTCAAAGATTAAAGGAAGAAAAGGACCCTTCGCCACTATTTGGTTTAACTCACTCAAATAGATTATGATGTGACAATGCCACTGTGATTTAAGCTTGAATGTGAGGGATTTTTTTTTTAAACCTTTTCTCCCTCTTTTTTTTTTAAAGATGTTATTTATTTATTTGACAGAGGGAGACACAGCAAGAGAGGGAACACAAGCAGGGGGAGTGAGAGTGGGAGAAGCAGGCATCCTGCCTAGCAGAGAGCCGGATGCGGGGCTCAATCCCAGGACCCTGGGATCATGACCTGAGCTGAAGGCAGACACTTAACGACTGAGCCACCCAGGCGCCCCTAATGTGAGGGATTTAAAAGCAATTGCTTGAGAGTTGTTTTGCATCTTTAAAAAACCTCATGACTTCAGAATAATTTTGATTTTCCATTCCTATGAATATATGAAGCTAAATGCTTTTAATATGGGGTGCCTGGGTGGCTCAGTCAGTTAAGCACCCGACTCTTAGTTTCAGCTCAGGTCATGATCTCATGGGTCATGAGATCCAGGCTCCGTGCTCAGTGGGGAGTCTGCTTAAAGATTCTCTCCCTCTGCCCCTCCCCCTGCTCATGCTCTCTCCCTCTCTCTCTCTCAAATAAATAAATAAATCTTTTTGAAAAAATAAATGCTTTTAATTCTAAAAGTGCCTTCTCATAATTTCTGAGATCACGGTTGCAAGGCAGAAATTGAAAATTATCCACGAAAGGCCTGTCCAGGCATCACATCTGTCTACCTCATGCTTTGATCTTTCCAGACGCTCCTGCAGACGCCAGAGGAGAAAGCTCAGGTACTACAGAAAAGTCATGTTGGTGAGTCATACTCATGGGGACTTTTTTTTCCCCTCTGAAACTACCCTTTTTTTCAAGTGTGACCTTTGCGATGAGACATAATATCGGTTGACTGTCTAGCAGTTGTCAGTAGTCACATCCAGGGCCAATGTGATGATATTAACTGTCGGTCTCCCAACAAAATGTTTATTTCATTAATACCATCGTCACTGGTGTGGTTGAAAGGGTCAAACAAGAAAATGCACGTCGCAGTTCCCTGTGAATTGCAAAGCTCTCTCTAAATACGATTGCTCGCCCTCGTTCATTGCAATCCCCGTCAGGGCACAATAACCCCTCTATTGTTGTACACAGAGTTCTTCAGCTTTCCAGTCCTGGCTGACGCTTTTCCAGATTTATCAAGGTGTCCAGTTCCTTGAAGGGAGGGGTCACTTCTGCACCCCTCTAGTTGCTGACACAGCACACAGATAGGCGAGCTCTAGCGAGCAAGTCAATCATCATTGAAAACTGGGCCTGATCCCTAGGGGGCAACATCGTCAAACACATCTGGGAGGTCGGACTCCAGCCGACTGTGGGCGGCGGCAGGAAGCGCACCTCCCACCCGGGAAGGCCGCGGAGCCAATATGCAAATGAGGCCAGCCTCCAAGCCCCGAGGCAGTTGGAATTGCCAGACAATCCGGAGGGTTCTGACAGCCCTTCCGTGGGGTTTTAGCTGGCATGGACGTGCGCTACCTTCGCTCCCACATCGCTCGTGGAGCCGAAATCCATCTCTCCCACCCACCCCCGCATCCCACCCCGCCCACTCCGACCCAAGAGCTGCCAGTCAAAAATACCTGTAACATCAGGATTATGCCGCTTCTCTAGTAAAAATCAGGAAGGTTAAAATAACAATAAAGCGATGGAGGGAGACCAGAAACGTGAACTGTAAAGCACAACAGAGAAGGAGCTTGGGCACCTGCAAATATTCCATCATTATAAGAGTTGCCAGTTCTTCGGTGTGTGCTGGCTGGAAGCTGGACAGCCACCCTCCTCCCTGAGGCCTCGCACTCATCACAGGAAGTGACTGCCCTGCGGAGTGACGAGCCCCAGCCGCATGACCGGGGAGAAGCAGCACTGGGTTTCGCTCGGGGGTCCGTGCCCTTGGCTACCCCTGTATTACGTTCACTCAACCAACATTTATGGACCATTTACTAGGGACCCTGCATACTCCTTGCTGTCAGGGATACAGACACGAAAGACCCCATCCCCTCCTTTAAGAGCTCGTTTTCCAAAGAACCTCCGGGACTAATCAACAGATGATTTCAGGATGGTATGACTCGGCCATGACTGACAAGAGCCTCCGAATGCGGATGGGGAGGCCCAGCAGACACTTCCCAGAGGACCTGACAGGAGCAGCCCTGTTGATGGTCTCAGTGGCACTCCGCACTTGACTACCATATACACTCGACTACCATATGCCTTAAAATTGTCCTGATGATCTGTGCCGACTACAGGTGTGCATGGCGCCCCTCCCTTGCTCTGCAAGGCCCCCTGCACAGCCATCCTGGCAGACTTGCATCAGAACAAGTTTTGAAAGATAAATGGGGAGCAGGGAGTCAAAGAAGGGAATGGGGTGGGGTGGGGTGGGAGGGTGGAGGGATTCTAGGCGAAGGGAATGGCCTGAGAAAGGTCTCTGTGACCAGAGCCTAAGTCCCAAGAAGAATGGGGACGAGAAGACCAAGAGGTAGACAGGAGCCGGGTAATACAGAAGACCCTTTCTATCATGCCAAGGGGCATAGATTTTGTTCTAAAGGTTAGGAGGGTGTTTAGGATAATGTTATACAGGGAAATAGCGATGTCATAAATGTGGTTTCTGAAGTCTCATTATGCCAGCATTATGGAGGATGGGCTGGGATGCAGCAGTCCCTGGATGAAAAGGCCAGTGAGGGGCTTCCTGCAGCATCCAGAAGAGAAAGTACAAGGACCTGAGAAAAGATGGTCATGGTGGGAGGAAGAGGAAGAAGGATTCCAGACTTGTTTCGGAAGTAGAAGAAGAGCTTAGACTTACTGACCAAATCATTGTAAATATGCAACGTGGGAGGATGACTCCAGGATTCTGGTTTAGGTCACCAAGTAGATGGTGACGCCATTTCTTTTAGGTGAGGCCTGGGACAGTGGCTTATTCAGGGCTGCATTATCAGCACAAGGCACAGTGACAAGCACACAGGAGGTAATAAATATTGATGGAATGAATGAGAGCATGAGTGCCTGAGTGTGGAATATTAATAAAGAACAATGGGAGGGTGGGGTCTGGCTGGTGGTATGTGTGGACTATGAGATGCTCATGATATGGTTGTACAGGAGACACTGGGGTTCAAAAGAGGGATCTGGGCCAAAGGTCTGGACTGGGGAAGCATCCATGTTCATATTCAGAGTAAGGAGAACGGCAGATAAAAGAAGTCACGGTCAGACCCTGGGAAACATGGACAGTTTCCCCAGAAGAACAAAGGCCCTTGGAAAGAGATAAAGGTAAGGCAAGAAGGAATGGTGGGGTAGAGTTCCAAGAAGGAGGGCCTGTCACAGGCCCCTGGACGCCCAATAGAATGCGAACTGGGATTTATGCATTGAACTTGGCAGCCCGGAGAATAGAGGCCCCATGGCCCTGGCTAGTAGGAATGCTGAGATCCTGCGCTGCTGGTGAAGTGAGCTGAACAGCAACCATGGGAGGCCGGGGCCCGGGGGTCACACCAGGCAGCAATGTGTGGGAGCGGCTTGGGCAGGCTCAAGAGAACCAACTGCTCAATGTTCAGGAATTTTGCAAGCTGGTGTTAAACACAGCCATTATTAAAAGTTAAACTATATAAACTTACACATTGAATATACCAAAAATAGAAGCAATAACCACCGGAAACTCATCACTTCCTCACTATTGACATTTTCGCTATGCTGTTGAGGTGATTTACATTGACTGTATTTGTTTAGCGCAAAGACTTTATCCCTGTGTGTCCCCACACATCTCTTCCCAACTCTGTGCTCAGCAATGTCAGGGGGACGGCTTGAGATAGGCCCCGGTGGGAATACGTACACTGCATAGCAAACCCTACAATTCAGGGCTCTTTTTTTCCAGAGAGTTGGTTGTTCACATTTACGCACCCCGCTGACTGCAGGCCCCCTCCTACCAGGGGAGGCCCCCTCCACGGTTGCCTATCAGGGAGCAGCATTGATCTCAGTCCGGTGAGGCTGGTGTAGGAAGAGAGGCCGACAGCAGAAGGTTTGCACAAGGACAGTTCTTAGCTTCAGGAAATGCCAGTGTCACTGTCCTAGGGAGTTCTGTCCAGGGTGATGCAGGGGTCAGCTAGTGAGGATACAGAGGACCAGGGGACAGGGAGAAAGTAGGTGGCAAGGACGGGGTAGGGGGGGGCACGGAAATGCCAATTTCCTGGCCTGACACTCAGTGCTGGATTTCAGGGCCAGAAAAAAACCAGGATTGGGGCAGAGGCCAACCTGGCAGACTGCTCAACCATACCGTGCTTGGGTGGGAGTGGGAGTAGCAGACGGACCCCAGTCCCCACCCCCTAATGGGGAGCGGGCGTTCGTTCTCACTGCCTCAAGCCTGGCTGATGGGAGCCTGCAGGCAGCTGAGGGGAACCAGGCTGGGGGAGGCAGGATCTGGCAACCAAGCAGAAGGAAGTAAAATGTATTTATTAAAAATAAAATAAAATAAAATAATTTTGAAAAACTCTGATCTGATGGGTAACATGAATCACTGGTTATACTTGGTGGTGTACTGAAGAGAGAGGAGGAAGCGAGTCACATGGTCTGTAGAGAATTTTCTTTTTTAAGATTTTATTTCTTTATTTGACAGAGAGAGAGAGCACAAGCAGGGGAAGTGGCAGGCAGAGGGAGAAGCAGGCTTCCCACGGAGCAGGGAGCCCGATGTGGGGCTCGATCCCAGGACCCTGGGATCATGACCTGAGCCGAAGGCAGACGTTTAACGCACTGAGCCACCCAGGCGCCCCTGGTCTGTAGAGAATTAAAACGTAAGAAGAAAACCAACCAGTCGGCCCCTTTTGTATTATCACCACACGTGGCAGTTCTAAGCGACAGTGGTGATAAGACGGTGCTTCAGGGCAGGCCACCGCCTCGGAAGCCCTCCGCACAGAGCGGCACTTTTGATGGGGTTCTAGGTAACCGGCTGATTGTGTTAGAACAGGTGACACGCTCTTCTTCCGTTCTTCTTTGTCGTTAGTTTCATAGAATCCCTTATTTTTAGAGCGTTGGAGGCATGTCTTGTTTTTCCTTTCGGACGACAACACGCATCAAGCGTCTGTGGGGTGCTGGCTGTGTGCGAGGAGTTTAAGAGCACTGTTAGAGATGTAATGTGTTCTCTGGAAAAAATTGGTAGACAGCCTTATTTTGTACACGTAACAAAAGAAGTCAGAAGTTAGCTATGAGTCACCACTTTCCTATTATTCTAGCGTTGAACCCTGCAGAGCAGAAAGAGGTTTGACGCATAAAAAAGGGCTCTTTAAAAAGAGATGAGCATGCAGATGTAGAAGCTTTGACCTAGAATCAAGTTCTGGGGCATATCAACTGTATGACCGTAGAACTATTCTACTTAACTGCTCTGAGCCTCGGTTTCTCCATTTGTAGAATGGGGCTAAGAACACCTGGCCAGCTACTTCCCAGGTTATTTCTAAAAGTCCAGTGAAACCAGGTATAGGAAGGGGTGATGCATATTATAAAGCATGGTGCTTTCCAGGATTCAAGAAGGGGAAACGTGGAGCCCAGAGCAAGCATATCTGTGGAGGTTAAATGTAGCTTTAGATCTGGAACTTTAATTTCCACTGCAAATACAGTGTGCTGAGCAAAGTTTGAGGACACCAAAGTGAACATGTGAAATCTGGACACTGGATAAACAGCTCAGTGTGAAAAGGAGCCAGGCCAGGCCTCTTCCGGTGTGGGGCTCACTCCAGGAAGCCAAGTGAAGAAGAAGATTCCAGAGAACAGGGATGCCGTGGCTGAGACTGCGCATCTCACAAGTTCAGAGTGGCTGTGTCTGGTTGAGAAGGAGAAGTCGGGTCCACAAGAAGCTCTTGGAGCAACATCTCCCATACCATTTGCCAACTGGCAGATTCGATCTGTAACCAGAAGCGTCTTCTCTTTCTGTTGGCTTTTTCTTTACTAGCTGGAAGTGGATGGAAAGTTGCTCCCAGAGGTTACTGATGTTGGCATCATGACGATGGGTGATGGGCTGTCAGCCCTCCCAGGCACGGTCCACCTGCCTTCTTTGGTGCGGAGTGGGGGCTGGGGCCCCTCTGCCAGAGCAGGGGAAGGGGGGAGGGCTGGGGAAGTGCTCTGTGCTTCTAGATCAGACCCTCCTGGAATGAAAGAAGCATTTCCACGCAGATCTCCAGGCCTTCCCCATGGAATTTACGTAACTAAAGGCAGAGACGGGTCACTGCAGAAAAGTGTCTGCTCCCCCTGCTAACTAGAGTAAGGCTGAGAACAGGACAGATTGGATTTGAAGGAACGAGCCATTGAGATGATCCTGGGGTTCAGATGTTGACCCAGGAGCAGGTCAGGCAGGGAGCCATGAATCTAGGGACTTGTTCTTCCTTCCTGTTGACACACCAAGTGAGTTTCCTTTCCAGGTGGAACCCTGCCTTTTCCATGAGTCACCCCCTCCCTGTGCATTTGCCCGATTCCAGCAGCCCAATCCACCATCTAATGAACCACTTATATTTTCCCAGCCTTCACAAGCTGTCTCATTGGCAACTCCTCAAAACCCCAAGGTGAAGGAGTGTGAATTTTATCCTGGAAAACTCTGCAGGTTAAGAAACATGGCCAGGGGCTCCCAATGAATTACTGGCGAGTCTAGAATCGGCCTCATTACGTTTCTAGCATGTTTCATGAACCGCCCAGCCATGCTGCTTCTTGTTCTTTAAATATAATATCTATGAAGAACCTCACCAGGCGGGATTTTTAGAGCAGAGGAAGAAAACAAAGCAGGTGTTGAGGTTCATTAACCTTACCTTCTTCCCTTTCTAAAAATGGACTCACTGAGATGTCCAGGCTGCCTATGATAGAAAATTATTCTTGCTTTGTATATGCATTTTCAGGTCTATTTTTGAGCCAGTTGGTACACTGAATCAAGAGAGTTTAAACTCTGATATTCTGGATCTCAAATAATCTGGTGCAGCGTTTCCCATCCCTGTGCCCCTCTCTGGATCTGTTTCCAACTGGTCACCCTGCTCGTGCTCATTGGCTTCCACATTGGACCGGCCAATGACTGCAGAGAAACACAACCTTCATGTCTAATTGAGACCAGGAAGGCCTTTTCCTTGTAAAACTGCGGGGAAAGTATGAATTGCAGAAGCAGTAACCAGCAAATAGACCTGCTCTCAGAAGCTAGCTCTCCCCCAGCGATGCGCCAAAGTCTCCACTATAAATATGCAGAGGAAGTAAACCTTAACCACACCGAGGCTAAAAAAAAAAAAGACTAGTTTCTGTATGTGGCTTTTGTAAATCAGTTTAATTGCGTCACACTTCCACCTCGAATGCATGACAATAAGGTCCTGGTTACCCAGTAGGAGGCAGAAAAACCCCCAAATGTATCACCGTACAGCACCTTCCTCCACAGTCTGTTTTTCCCTGGGAGCTGACAATGAATCACTTGTTGACAGCAGGGGGCGGTCACGTGGGGGGCGTGAAACACCTCCATGCAGGGAAGCCATGCCCAGCAGGAATGTTGCCGGAGCAGGATGCCCCCCCACTTCCTTGTGGAGGCCACAGATATGACTAAAGATATGACTAAGCCTCTCTGTACTGTATGGAATTAAATAACCATGTGGCAAAAAGTTACGGCTCCCGCCTTGCAACACGAAACTGTAAAATGTGTTGGCAGCGCCTAATACCTCTTGCAAAATATAATTACAGATCCTGATGCTTTGAGAGTTGGCGTGGAAATCATCCCAACCAACTTAAAATAGTAGCAAAGGCTGAGTGTGAACCTGTGGCGGAGATTCTCTGAAAAGAGACCAGGAGGAAGGCCAAGCTTTAAACAGCCTTTTAGGAGCAGAAGAAGATTGCCCCTGCTCCACGATAACCGTCACCCTCAGAGAGAGCTATCCCTCTGACTCGGACCCCATTCTCCTCCACAAGGAATTAGATCTGAAATCCTTACGGGCCAGCGTGGATGTGTCGATATTCCCAGTCCCACCGCATTTCGGGAATGAACTGGGGCACATAGCTAACAACCACCGGGGTTGCAGGTGTTGTGCTTTTTGTTTTATCATCTGAATATAGTTCAGTAACTTTCTGGAGAGAAAGGACCTGGGGTGGATTGGGCAGCATCCATCATCAAGAGCCAAATATTTCACATCTGCTAATTTTCCATCTTGACTCTCTTGCAAAAAGACCGTGATATTTATTCACAAGGGAACTTCAGGAACAAGGAGGATCTTAGCTGGGAAAATCTATCACAGCAGACTCCTTTGTTCCAGAAAACATATTAAAAGTCTTGGGCCCATCCACATGATTGGATGGAAGTTATATTAGCCCATTTCACCCACTAAGTTATCATTACACAAATATAAAATTAAAAAAAAAAAAAACAACTTTAAAAACAGTTGATCACAAAGACAATATTTATGGTACATACATGTTTTCTGGAAGATTTTAATGAGATAAATAGCTGGTTAAATATACATTCACTAATGTAAGCACTGTTTAATTGGACCATGGCTTTTGTCTAGATGTTTTTTCTACTGCTTCGTTCTGACTTGAGTTCTGACACCTGGACATACACACTGGGTCATATGCCCAGCTTACTATGTGATTCCCAGGTCTCTGGTAACCCTCGTTCCCCGGTCCCAAAGGGCTGGGCTGGCCTTGTTTGTGCTGTCACCTGCCTCCTGTCTACAGCTGTGGGGACAAGAGGCACATACTCTACCCAGACTTGGCCACTCACTGGTCCTTCTCCCGGAGAATGAAATGGAACAAAGAAACTTTTCCCAAGCTGGACTTAAAATGTGTAAATGTGGGTGTGGCCAGTGGCCATGTTCCACCCATTGCACTGGGGAGCAAGGGAAACTGGTCTACAGAAACCAGAGACAAAGCCCTGATTTCTTCCCAGGCTGAAGTCTGGTACCTCCCCAAGGCCCGGCTGCAAGCTCATTCCAGCTTCTATTTGACATTTTCTGAAAACTTACATTTTCCTTATTTGTTTAGCTCTGGTGATTTCTGCCCCGTGCAACCAAGAGATCACTAACTGGTACGAATTCCTATCTCAGAGGCACATCATTCCATGGAGTTATGGGCTCTGGGCTGATTCAACATCGAAAGCCTTTCAGTGTCTCACGGGCACCTGCTTGGTGTTCTCTGTGCAGAGGCTACTGGCCATTGGGTGTGAGCTCCAGCTCGGCGCCTTCAAAGCGTGAGAACTTAGCAAGTCCTTTAGCCTCCAAGCGTCTCTGTTTCCTCAGCTGTAAAATGAGATAAATAAGCTAAGAAATGACCATGTGATAAAGCACAAAAAGCTTGAACGTTGGGGTTAGCCTGGGACAAAATGCCAGTTCAGTCACCTCCCAGAGCCTCAGTGTCCTCATTGGCATGCGACGAGTCCTGCATTATGGGCACATTTATTAATACTATTGCTGTCATTACTGCTGCAGCTCTTCCTTGTCGTCTCAGTGAATGTGAAAGTTCTTCCTAATCAATAAAGAACAATTGAGGGGCTATAAGACGTGTAGGAAATAGAGTTCCCCACCCTTTGAAGAAAAGGAGACGTGGCCAGGTAGGGGTGGGAGACAACCAGACCTGGATGCCTGTCCTCAGGCCACTTACTCTCTCTGCGTCTCTCTCTGTAAAGTGGGATGCTGACGTCATCTACTTCCTGGGATACTGGACCCCTTCGGGGTGGTGTATATGAAGTGGGACACCACATTAAATATCTTAATGACAGCCCTCCCTTAGAAGCTGCCCTAACTTTCCTGTCTTCACCCCCTGCAGCAGAAATAGAATCATCACTCCGACAGCTATGAGTGTGTCTCTGTGTTAGCATGAACCCCGACGTGTTTTTCCTCGATCAGCAATTTTCCTACTAGGTCATCAGTTTAGGAAGAGATAAATCAAACCTCCTTCCCTTAACATTTATTACCTTATTTGGGTTTTTTAGGAACTGAAATTTGCATTGAGTGCAACTTAAAGGGAACGATTTTGACAGTTCGAATGTATCAAAATCTGAGTTCATACCAGGATCCTGTTTTCTCTGAAATCACAAACCATTTTAAAACTAAAGTTAAAGGGGTTTCATTTTAGAAAATGAAAAACTGAGGGTCACGCTAAAGATGAAATTATGGTCTGGGTTCCCAAGTTCAGGTCAGAGTCGATTCTCAAAACTGCCCTGGAAAATGGTGGTACTATGAGCTCTTCGTGGGGAGTGTTGGGGGCCAGAGGCTGAGCCAAGAGGCAACACGCGGGGGCGGGGCCCAGAAGAGGCGGGGCCCACAGGGGGCGGGGCCCAAGACAGGCACTGCCTGGAGCCCCGTCTGCTTTCTCAGGAGTCATCAGCTCACTCTGGTTTGTCCAGGATCATCTCAGTTTTAAGTCTGGGGTCCAGGTAACTCCTCGGTCCCAGGCAAACAGGGACAGTGGGTCACCCCATCTGGCGCTGGTATAAACTGCTTCATGTTCATCTAACCCCTTAGCCTTATTACACATTCTGATCCCCGTCTAGTCTATCCCATAGACTTGTCTTAAATTTGTTTCTTTTCCTTTCTTGCCTAAACAGCAGAAGACAAATATAACAGAAGGAAAAAAGTGTTTGAGGATCGATAATCCAGGAGGCTAGAAACCACTGCTCTGACAGCCATGGTCTTGGAGTTGAAGGCAATTGTCCCCCCTTTTCTCAAAGCTCAGGACCTCAAGAGCAGTAAACGCCATCCCTGGGGATCAGCAGCTTTATGGCTATGTTTGTTCTCTTACTTTCATATAATTTTTTATACGAATATTAATTGGTGCCATTGACACCATACTTAACTTCCTCTTCATACCCCTTCTTCTGCAGTGTGTGGAACAGGGGAGGAAAGATGTTTCCCCTTTCCAGCCAGAGGAAACACATTTGCAAAGAAAATGAACCCCTGTAGGAAATTCCTCTTGCCTGGTACTTTTTTTTTTTTTAAAGGAAATTTGCTGGGGAGGGGTGGTTCATCATGGTTATCAAAGTAGTATCTGCATATTGTCACAAACTAGAAGAATACAGAAGGAACCTTAAAAATCATACATAATCCCAGGATGGTAGCTTTTCAAACATACTGAGTAGCAACACAAGCAGTGGACTCTTCAGTGAGCAATACTCCTTCCAATGGGTTACACCGTCTTCCGCGGGAGCTGCTAGCTGATCAGAAGGTCTGTGTTCTACAGCCTTTTACAGAGAAACAGCCAGAGCATAAACAGCTCCCTTGTTACTAAATGACAATAGTTCTTTTTCTCCAGGATGCTGAATTTGAACCACAACCCATCCACCAACAAATCTCTGCAGTTTCTATGAGGGAGCAGGCACCCTGGGACCCCACCTTCGTGGGCAGGAGACACACTGGGTGAGCAGACTGAGTTGTATCAATGAGCGGAGAGGATGCCAGGGAGTGGGCAGCCAGGGGATCTGTCCTGGCCTGGGAGGCAGAGAAAGCTTCCCAAGGACATTATACTCACGCCAAGACCTGCCAGCTGACTAGGAGGGGCCAGGTGAAGACAGAGAGAAAGACCAGGGGGCAGCCCCGGAGAAGGCAAGGAGGCTGGAGGAGTGTTCCGTCAGAGAAGCTACACGGGAGAAGGCCAGGGTCACTAAGATACCGGCATGAGCCGAAGATGCTAGAGGAAGTGGGACAGAAAGGGTAAGGTATGAGGGTCTAGGTGCTTGTTTTTGGCTTTCCACCAAGGGCAATGGGAAGCCTCCCAAGGCTCATCCACAGGGCAGGACAGGACCTCTACAGTGAGCAAGCCAGGCTGCAGAGAGCAGGGTGGGTGTGGCAGAGAGTGACTGGAGGTAAGAGGCATCCGGAGAGGGAGAGGGAAAATGGGTATGTTTGCGATGGTCAGAATCAGCCTCAGTGACTGATGAAATATTGGGGTAGGAGGAAAGGTCCAGATGGCAGGTGGCAGAAGGAGGGGTCTGAAAGCTGGAAGGACAGCCCCCCACAGGTGTGTGGCTCGTGCAATTGCCCAAGCCCATCCTCAGAGGGCCCAGTCCTCGGCTTACTGCTCTGTTGTTGCTGTCTCAAAATGCTTCATCATTTTTGAACAAGGGGCATTTTCATTTTGCAAGAGGCCTGCAAATTACATAGCTGGTCCTGCCCAGAGCCAACTGTCTTTTGCATGTTGGTGCAGAATCTTCGCTCCGCTAATGGCATTTGGACTCCATCCATGAAATTGTTGATTTATCCTGTCAGGCAGGACATGCGTGTAAAGAAGGGTCACTGGACCCCGTTCCGTGCAGTGTGTGTCTGTGAGCATATCAAGGATGGCCTGTGATTAAAGTTCCCGAGAGCAAGGAGACAGAAGACCATTTACTGGCTTTGGAGACAGAAGACTGAGGGCATTTTAGTAACACGAGCTTCGAATTTGCTGCTTGAGTAAAAGAGGGATTTCCCTCACCCCAGTTTCATTTAGTTTAGTAATTAAAGCTAAAAAACTTCATTTAAGCCGAAGCTAACTGGATATTGTTTGGCAGAAAAGACTTTGAAAAAATGAGTAATTTATTATTTTATTTGGCTAAGAATTTCATAGGATGCCTGAAGCTCATGCAACACCAGATTTGCGTTGAAAGAGAATTATTATTCAAGGGTTTAAAAGAAAATATATGAATATGTCTGTACTTGAACTTCAGGGAAGAAAAAAGAGACAGTCCTTTACCAAAGCTATAACACAATGCACTGATTATTCAGGGAACTCTCTATAAATTTACCAGAATTGCTATACAGGCTTGTAGGCTCCAGACCAACTAATAACTGTTACTTTTACTACTAAGTGAGAAAATAAACTGTCAAGAATAACTGAGATATAGATCACCATTCTGAATTTCTTTAGGTATCTTATATCCACTTACAGCAGCAAATGTCTATAAAATACTAAAATTACAGAAAGAATAGGGAAAATTTGGCAAGCCCTTCCGAATATTTACAAGGCTATTATCTTTTGAAGTCGATTTAGTAATATAGTTTAAAGGAAGGGCTTTGAAGTCAGATCGTTTCAGATTCAATGCCTGGATCCATCTTGGGCAAGTTGCTTACCCAGCTAAGCTTCAGTTTCCCCATATGCAAATGGAGGTGATCCTTACTTTCTGTTTGTAATCTGCATGTTGTAATTATTCAATAATTTATATTTTTTTCAAGCTGTACTTTTTGAATAACTGCTCAAGGGCAATTGAGTGCACAGTTATCTGTGTGAATCTTCATCAATTTCCTTCAAAATGAGCCTCCACTCCTTGGATAAGTCGCTCAAGTGGCTCTGAGAGCAGGCCCAGTTGCTGCTGGTCTAAACTGACCTGCAGATGACAAGAAGGTGAAGGAATTGGTGTTTTTCCCTCAGAGAAGTTGTAAGCAAAGGGACGGAGGTGGGGAGGATGAGGGAGAGGCAGGTGAGCTGGTGCGCTGGTTTCACCAGAGGGGTAACTGGGACCTGAGGACATCAGCCCATCCTACACCAGTATGACTTCGTCTTAACTAATTACATCTGTAAAGACCGTATTTCCAAATACGGTTACAGCTATGGGGGTTAGGACTTGAACTTGTCTTTTTAGGGGATACGATTCAACCCACCACCGGCATAGACACAGTGCAGCTAGAGGTGACCAGCCAGGGGACTCTGCTGTCCCCGAGGGACATCACATCCGGAACCCATTCTCAGCACATCACTTTGGAAAGCTCTGGGGTAAACACGCCTCTATCCCACTCCCACCTCTCCCCTATCTCTGGTAAAGTTTATACTAAACGCACACCTCATACAGCCACACGGCCTGTGACCCGATCCAAGGTGCAGGACCCATTCAGGCACCTCCGGTGAGGACCGATCCTGCCCAAAACTCACCTGTCCAGGCGGCACGGCAGGTACGTCTGCAGGATGCAGAAGGACATCCAAGGCTGTTCGGCCTGGTACCACTCAACGTGGAAATCGTGAAACAGATTCTCCTTGTCTGACTCCAGGCTCACAGGATCTTCTGACACCTTACCTTTCCAGGTGGCAGGACCAGGAGAGTGTGGGTTGGCTGGAGGACCCTGGTGTCTAGCACTTCAGCTCCTACTTAGATCAATAAAGTAGCTTTCCTGCTACAAATGATCAAAGCATGAGCCTGGCTAATAAGTCTGTCCCTGAAAGATGTGTTCTCTCTCTCTCTCTCTCTCTCTCTCTCCCCCCACCATTAACTCTGCACCGAGTTAACTCCACCTTGTAAGGCTGTTTGGGAGATGGCCAGCCCCCGCCATACCTGGCCAGTGCCCACCTTCCTGACCTCATTTCCTGGGGCCTGATTTCCTGTGGCAGATCCCTTCTACTAGAATCGGGGTCTCTAGAGGCACAAATGAAAGTCAACTAACTCAGCCCAGGGGTGGGAGGGAGTGGGAAGCATCCACGAGGAGGCAAATGAGCAAGAGAGCAGAGGCCGGGGGATTGTGGGCAGAGGGAACAATGCTTGTGAAGCGTAGGAACTTGAAGGTGTGGGGGGCTTTGGGGGGTACCCTGGTACTCCTGAGACCACTGCAAATGAAGACAGGCCCGGAGGTTAGCCCGCAGGGGAAATCAGGCTCCCGATTTGATCCCAAAGACTGTGGGAGCCATTTGGAATTCTAGGCAGCAGATGCCATGACAAAATTCACATTGCACCAGGCTCCCTGAGGCAGCTGGCTGAAAGAGAAACCCACAGGACAAAGAGGAAGAGAGAGGGGGCCCCTGGGGTCATCCAGCTCACTTAGGGACAGAATCAAGACAATGGGATGGAGGAGAGATGTTTAAGAAATGCAGCAAATGGCCTGGGATGTAGAAAGTGAAGGAGAGGGAAGGGAAGAGACAAGAAGATAGTGGGACTCAAGTGGGTAGAACTGTGTTCCCCAAAAAGATACCCTCAAATGCTAACCCCCAGCACCTGTGACCTTATTTGGAAAGAGGGTCCTTCTAGACACAATCAAGCTAAGATGAGGTCATACTTGAGTAGATCCTAAGTGAGTCCAATGACCGGTGTCCCTGTATGAAGAGAGAAATCTAGGCACAAACAGTAAGACACACGGGGAGAAGCATGGGACGCCGGAGGCGGAGCGAGGGTGCTGCGTCTTCAAGCCAAGGACACCAAGGTTTGCCAGCAGTCGCCAGAAGCTGGGCTGAGGCAAGGAAGGATCTTTCCCTAGAGCCTTCTGGGAGAGCTTCGGTGTGCTGGATGTTTTCTGGGTGTGGGTGGAAGAGTTTATGCAGAAAATGGTGCATGCACTTGAGTCAGGCCAGGCCCGCTTTGAAGGCCTCCTCCTCTCTTCACAGCTGTGGGTGTTCCAGAAGTCTCTCTTACCCTCTGAGTTACGCTTGCCTGTCAGCAAAGTGGGGACAGTCGGAGCGTGTGGGCTGGTTGTGGAGATTAAATTCAATCCGATATGTAAACTCCTTGGTACAGGAGATAGTCAGTGTCGACTGCTGTTATTACAGGTGGAACGATTCTGCTGCTCTTACTGTCTTCCTTTTCCAGGCACTGACAAGAACATTCACCTGTGCTTGGAGAGAAACAAAGGCTGGAGAAGCTAGTCCCGCCTTTGGGGAAAATCATCTGTTTTCAATAGTTTCCTTTCTACACGTATTTGTTCTGGAGCTGTTTCATTTACCAACAATGGAGCTGTTCTGAACGGGAGTTTTCAGACAGCTCAGAGCATTTTCTTTATTCCTTTCGTCAGTTTTATTTGGGCCTTTAGGTTGCTAGGACCAGCCCTAGGGCAAGCTCACCTGCAAACCCATAGCACAGGACGTGAGGCCACACCCGACTCTCCTCTCCTGGCCTGCTGGGCTGCCCTGTGAGTCAGCCTCCTCCTCTGTCGCTGTTTACTTCATTGCAAAATGAAAGTAGTAGAAGTATTTACCAACCTCAACAGGATGCTGTAGCAATTAACAAATGAATGATTACAGAGCATACTCACATACAAAGCTCCTGATAAAGCTAATTATTATTTTTATAGGAGCTCTCAAAAGGAAGATTTTCTTTATGAGCGTCCACTCTCCGGGTGCCTTGTGAACTTGGCCTCCCAGCCGGGGATGCCTGCTATCTCCCAGAGATGGAATCACATGAACATCCCAACTGGAGGCCCATTTCCCTAACAGCGTAGATTTCCAGGGCCAGAACTCTGTCCTCTTTGGCAGCACCTAATGGAGACCATGGAGTTGCCAGGTAAATTTGCAGGTAAGTTTGAATTACAGATCAATGGCAAATAATTTTTAGTATAACTATGTTTCAGGCAATAATTGTAAAAGAAGCAAAACATACACAAAAAGTTTCTGTTGTTTATCTGAAATTCTAATTTAACTGGGCATCCTGTTTGTATTTATCTGGGTTTTTGTTTTTGCTAAAACCTGGCAACACTAAATCCACATTGTTTTTTTCTGGGTTTTTTTTTAGCTTATAAACAACAAAAATGTATTTCTCACAGTTCTGGATGCTGGAAGTCCTAGATTAGGGAGCCAGCATGGTCAGGTGAGGGCCCCCTTTCAGGTAACAGATTTCTTTTTTTTTTATGTTAATCACCATACATTACATCATTAGTTTTTGATGTAGTGTTCCATGATTCATTGTTTGCGTATAACACCCAGTGCTCCATTCAGTACATGCCCTCCTTAGTACCCATCACCAGGCTAACCCATCCCCCAACCCACTCACCTCTAGAACCCTCAGTTTGTTTCTCAGAGTCCATAGTCTCTCATCGTTCATCTCCCCCTCCGATTTCCCCCCTTCATTCTTCCCCTCCTGCTATCTTCTTCTTCTTTTTTTTTTTTTAACATATAATGTATTATTTGTTTCAGAGGTACAGGTCTGTGATTCATCAGTCTTATACAACTAACAGTGCTCACCATAACACATACCCTCCCCAGTGTCTATCACCCAACCACCCCATCCCTCCCACCCCCCACCACTCCAGCAACCTTCAGTTTGTTTCCTGAGATTAAGAATTCCTCATATCAGTGAGGTCATATGATACATGTCTTTCTCTGTTTGACTTATTTCGCTCAGCATAACACCCTCCAGTTCCATCCACGTTGTTGCAAATGGCAAGATTTCATTCCTTTTGATGGCTGCATAATATTCTATTGTATATCTATACCACATCTTCTTTATCCATTCATCTGTCCATGGACATCTTGGCTCTTTCCACAGTTTGACTATTGTGGACATTGCTGCTATAAACATCGGGCTGCACGTACCCCTTCAGATCACTACATTTGTATCTTTGGGGTAAATACCCAGTAGTGCAATTGCTAGTTCATAAGGTAGCTCTATTTTCAACTTTTTGAGGAACCTCCATACAGTTTTCCAGGGTGGCTGCACCAGCTTGCATTCTCACCAGCAGTGTAGGAGGGTTCCCCTTTCTCCACATCCCCACCAACATCTATCGTTTCCTGACTTGTTAATTTTAGCCATTCTGACTGGTGTGAGGTGGTATCTCATTGAGGTTTTGATTTGGATTTCCCTAATGCCAAGTGATGTTGAGCACTTTTTCATGTGTCTGTTGGCCATTTGGATGTCTTCTTTGGAAAAATGTCTGTTCATGTCTTCTGCCCATTTCTTGATTGGATCATTTGTTCTTTGGGTGTTGAGTTTGATAAGTACTTTATAGATTTTGGATACTAGCCCTTTATCTGATATGTCATTTGCAAATATCTTCTCCCATTCTGTCAGTTGTCTTTTGGTTTTGTTGACTGTTTCTTTTGCTGTGCAGAAGCTTTTTATCTTGATGAAGTCCCAATAGTTCATTTTTGCCCTTGCTTCCCTTGCCTTTGGCGATGTTTCTAGGAAGAAGTTGCTGCGGCTGAGGTCAAAGAGGTTGCTGCCTGTGTTCTCCTTTAGGATTTTGATGGACTCCTGTCTCACATTGAGGTCTTTCAACCATTTTGAGTCTATTTTTGTGTGTGGCATAAGGAAATGGTCCAGTTTCATTCTTCTGCATGTGGCTGTCCAATTTTCCCAACACCATTTGTTGAAGAGACTGTCTTTTTTCCATTGAACATTCTTTCCTGCTTTGTCGAAGATTAGTTGACCATAGAGTTGAGGGTCCATTTCTGGGCTCTCTATTCTGTTCCATTGATCTATGTGTCTGTTTTTGTGCCAGTACCATACTGTCTTGATGATGACAGCTTTGTAAGAGAACTTGAAGTCTGGAATTGTGATGCCGCCAGCTTTGCTTTTCTTTTTCAACATTCCTTTGGCTACTCGGGGTCTTTTCTGGTTCCATACAAATTTTAGGATTATTTGTTCCATTTCTTTGAAAAAAAGTTGATGGTATTTTTTTTTTATTCTTATGTTAATCCCCATACATTACATCATTAGTTTTAGATGAAGTGTTCCATGATTCATTGTTTGTGCACAACACCCAGTGCTCCATGCAGAATGTGCCCTCCTCAATACCCACCACCAGGCTAACCCATCCTCCCACCCCCCTCCCCTCTAGAACCCTCAGTTTGTTTTTCAGAGTCTATTGTCTCTCATGGTTCGTCTACCCCTCCGATTTCCCCCACTTCATTCTTCCCCTCCCGCTACCTTCTTCTTCTTCTTCTTCTTTTTTTTTTTTCTTAACATATATTGCATTATTTGTTTCAGAGGTACAGATCTGAGATTCAACAGTCTTGCACAATTCACAGTGCTTACCAGAGCACACACCCTCCCCAGTGTCCATCACCCAGTCACCCCATCCCTCCCACCCCACCCCCACTCCAACAACACTCAGTTTCTTTCCTGCGATTAAGAATTCCTCATATCAGTGAGATCATATGATACATGTCTTTCTCTGTTTGACTTATTTCACTCAACATAATACCCTCCAGTTCCATCCACGTCATTGCAAATGGCAAGATCTCATTCCTTTTGATGGCTGCATAATATTCCATTGTATATATATACCACATCTTCTTTATCCACTCATCTGTCGATGGACATCTTGGCTCTTTCCACAGTTTGGCTATTGTGGACATTGCTGCTATAAACATCGGGGTGCACGTAGCCCTTCGGATCCCTACTTTTGTATCTTTGGGGTAAATACCCAGTAGTGCAATTGCTGGATCATATGGTAGCTCTATTTTCAACTTTTTGAGGAACCTCCATACAGTTTTCCAGAGTGGCTGCACCAGCTTGCATTCCCACCAACAGTGTAGGAGGGTTCCCCTTTCTCCGCATCCCCGCCAACATCTGTCGTTTCCTGACTTGTTAATTTTAGCCATTCTGACTGGTGTGAGGTGGTATCTCATTGAGGTTTTGATTTGGATTTCCCTGATGCTGAGCGATATTGAGCACTTTTTCATGTGTCTGTTGGCCATTTGGATGTCTTCTTTGGAAAAATGTCTGTTCATGTCTTCTGCCCATTTCTTGATTGGATTCTTTGTTCTTTGGGTGTTGAGTTTGATGAGTTCTTTATAGATTTTGGATACTAGCCCTTTATCTGATATGTCATTTGCAAATATCTTCTCCCATTCCGTCGGTTGTCTTTTGGTTTTGTTGACTGTTTCCTTTGCTGTGCAGAAGCTTTTTATCTTGATGAAGTCCCAATAGTTCATTTTTGTCCTTGCTTCCCTTGCCTTTGGCGATGTTTCTAGGAAGAAGTTGCTGCGGCTGAGGTCAAAGAGGTTGCTGCCTGTGTTCTCCTTTAGGATTTTGATGGACTCCTGTCTCACATTGAGGTCTTTCAACCATTTGGAGTCTATTTTTATGTGTGGTGTAAGGAAATGGTCCAGTTTCATTCTTCTGCATGTGGCTATCCAATTTTCCCAACACCATTTGTTGAAGAGACTGTCTTTGTTCCATTGAACATTCTTTCCTGCTTTGTCGAAGATTAGTTGACCATAGAGTTGAGGGTCCATTTCTGGGCTCTCTATTCTGTTCCACTGATCTATGTGTCTGTTTTTGTGCCAGTACCATGCTGTCTTGATGATGATAGCTTTGTAATAGAGCTTGAAGTCCGGAATTGTGATGCCGCCGGCTTTGCTTTTCTTTTTCAACATTCCTCTGGCTATGCGGGGTCTTTTCTGGTTCCATACAAATTTTAGGATTATTTGTTCCATTTCTTTGAAAAAAGTGGATGGTATTTTGATGGGGATTGCATTGAATGTGTAGATTGCTCTAGGTAACATTGACATCTTCACAATATTTGTTCTTCCAATCCATGAGCATGGAACGTTTTTCCATTTCTTTGTGTCTTCCTCAATTTCTTTCATGAGTATTTTATAGTTTTCTGAGTACAGACCCTTTGTCTCTTTGGTTAGATTTATTCCTAGGTATCTTATGGTTTTGGGTGCAATTGTAAATGGGATCGACTCCTTAATTTCTCTTTCTTCTGTCTTGTTGTTGGTGTATAGGAATGCCACTGACTTCTGTGCACTGATTTTATATCCTGCCACTTGACTGAATTCCTGTATGAGTTCTAGCAGTTTTGGGGTGGAGTCTTTTGGGTTTTCCACATAAAGTATCATATCATCTGCAAAGAGTGAGAGTTTGACTTCTTCTTTGCCAATTTGGATGCCTTTGATTTCTTTTTGTTGTCTGATTGCTGTGGCTAGGACTTCCAATACTATGTTGAATAGCAGTGGTGATAGTGGACATCCCTGCCGCGTTCCTGACCTTAGGGGGAAAGCTCTCAGTTTTTCCCCATTGAGAATAATATTTGCTGTAGGTTTTTCATAGATGGCTTTTATGATATTGAGGTAGGTACCCTCTATCCCTATACTCTGAAGAGTTTTGATCAAGAAAGGATGCTGTACTTTGTCAAAAGCTTTTTCTGCATCTATTGAGAGGATCATATGATTCTTGTTCTTTCTTTTGTTAATGTATTGTATCACATTGATTGATTTGCGGATGTTGAACCAACCTTGCAGCCCAGGGATAAATCCCACTTGGTCATGGTGAATAATCCTTTTAATGTACTGTTGGACCCTACTGGCTAGTATTTTGGTGAGAATTTTTGCATCCATGTTCATCAGGGATATTGGTCTGTAATTCTCCTTTTTGATGGGGTCTTTGTCTGGTTTTGGGATCAAGGTAATGCTGGCCTCATGAGTTTGGAAGTTTTCCTTCCGTTTCTATTTTTTGGAACAGTTTCAGAAGAATAGGTATTAATTCTTCTTGAAATGTTTGGTAGAATTCCCCTGGGAAGCCATCTGGCCCTGGGCTTTTGTTTTTTGGGAGATTTTTGATGACTGCTTCAATTTCCTTAGTGGTTATAGGTCTGTTCAGGTTTTCTATTTCATCCTGGTTCAGTTTTGGTAGTTGATACATCTCTAGGAATGCATCCATCTCTTCCAGGTTATCTAATTTGCTGGCATAGAGTTGCTCATAATATGTTCTTATAATTGTTTGTATTTCTTTGGTGTTGGTTGTGATCTCTCCTCTTTCATTCATGATTTTGTTGATTTGGGTCATTTCTCTTCTCTTTTTGATAAGTCTGGCCAGGGGTTTATCAATCTTGTTAATTCTTTCAAAGAACCAGCTCCTAGTTTCGTTGATCTGTTCTACTGTTCTTTTAGTTTCTATTTCATTGATTTCTGCTCTGATCTTTATTATTTCTCTTCTCCTGCTGGGTTTAGGCTTTATTTGCTGTTCTTTCTCCAGCTCCTTTGGGTGTAGGGTTAGGTTGTGTACTTGAGACCTTTCTTGTTTCTTGAGAAAGGCTTGTATTGCTATATACTTTCCTCTTAGGACTGCCTTTGCTGCATCCCAAAGATTTTGAATAGTTGTGTTTTCATTTTCATTGGTTTCCATGTATTTTTTTAATTCTTCTTTAATTTCCTGGTTGACCCATTCATTCTTCAGTAGGATGCTCTTTAGCCTCCATGGATTTGAGTTCTTTCCGACTTTCCTCTTGTGATTGAGTTCTAGTTTCAAAGCATTGTGGTCTGAAAATAGGCAGGGAATGATCCCAATCTTTTGGTACCGGTTGAGACCTGATTTATGACCTAGGATGTGATCTATTCTGGAGAATGTTCCATGGGCACTAGAGAAGAATGTGTATTCCGTTGCTTTGGGGTGGAATGTTCTGAATATGTCTGTGAAGTCCATTTGGTCCAGTGTGTCATTTAAAGTCTTTATTTCCTTGTTGATCTTTTGCTTAGACGATCTGTCCATTTCAGTGAGGGGGGTGTTAAAGTCCCCCACTATTATTGTATTGTTGTCGATGTGTTTCTTTGCTTTTGTTATTAATTGCCTTATATAACTGGCTGCTCCCATGTTAGGGGCATAGATATTTACAATTGTTAGATCTTCTTGTTGGATAGATCCTTTAAGTATGATATAGTGTCCTTCCTCATCTCTTACTACAGTCTTTGGTTTAAAATCTAATTTGTCTGATATAAGGATTGCCACCCCAGCTTTCTTTTGGTGTCCATTAGCATGGTAAATGGTTTTCCACCCCCTCACTTTCAATCTGGGGGTGTCTTTGGTTCTAAAATGAGTCTCTTGCAGACAGCATATCAATGGGTCTTGTTTTTTAATCCAGTCTGTTAGCCTGTGTCTTTTGATTGGGGCATTTAGCCCATTTACATTCAGGGTAACTATTGAAAGATAGGAATTTAGTGCCATTGTATTGCCTGTAAGGTGACTGTTACCGTATATTGTCTGTGTTCCTTTCTGGTCTATGTTGCTTTTAGGCTCTCTCTTTGCTTAGAGGACCCCTTTCAAGATTTCCTGTAGGGCTGGTTTTGTGTTTGCAAATTCCTTTAGTTTTTGTTTGTCCTGGAAGCTTTTTATCTCTCCTTCAATTTTCAATGACAGCCTAGCTGGATAGAGTATTCTTGGCTGCATATTTTTCTCATTTAGTGCTCTGAATATATCCTGCCAGTCCTTTCTGGCCTGCCAGGTCTCTGTGGATAGGTCTGTTGCCAATCTAATGTTTCTACCCTTGTAGGTTACATATCTCTTCTCCCGAGCTGCTTTCAGGATTTTCTCTTTGCCTCTGAGACTCGTAAGTTTTACTATTAGATGTCAGGGAGTTGACCTATTTTTATTGATTTTGAGAGGGGTTCTCTGTGCTTCCTGGATTTTCATGCCTGTTTCTTTCCCCAAATTAGGGAAATTCTCTGCTATAATTTGCTCCATTATACCTTCTGCCTCTCTCTCTCTTTCTTCTTCTTCTGGGATCCCAATTATTCTAATGTTGTTTCGTCTTATGGTATCGCTTATGTCTCGAATTCTGCCCTCGTGATCCAGTAGTTGTTTATCTCTCTTTTTCTCAGCTTCTTTATTTTCCATCATTTCATCTTCTATATTACTGATTCTCTCTTCTGCCTCATTTATTCTAGCAGTTAGCGCCCCCATTTTTGATTGCACCTCATTAATAGCCTTTTTGATTTCTACTTGGTTGGATTCTAGCTCTTTTACTTCTCCAGAAAGGGTTTCTCTAATAACTTCCATATTTTTTTCAAGCCCAGCTAGTATCTTTAAAGTGATGATTCTGAACTCTAGATCTGACATCGTACTAATGTCCGTATTGAGTAGGTCCCTGGCAGTCGGTACTACCTCTTGTTCTTTTTGTTGAGGTGATTTTTTCCGTCTCGTCATTTTGTGCAGAGGAGAATAGATTAATGAGAGAACAAAATGCTAGCAGAGTAACCACGTCCCCAGAAAATATACTTTAAACAAATCAGAAAAGACCTGAAGCAGTGGGATAAGAAAGGGAAAGAGAGAAAAAAGGAAAGAAAAAAAAGAAAAAGATAAAGATAAAAACAAAAACAAACAAAACAAAACAACAACAACAAAAGAAAAACCAGAATGTGATCAAATATGATCTATATGGTATATAGATCAGTGCCACATACTAGATTTGGGGTGTATTTTGGTCTTTTAGAAGAAAGTGCCTCCCAAAATTTTAAAGAAAGAAAAACTTATATATGTACAAAAATAAGGGTTGATATGATGAAGGGATGGAATATGACTGTAAAAATGGAAATTATAAAAAATTTTATAAAAGGAATTGATAAGAAGTTGTTTGAAAAAAGAAAGAAGAGGATTTAAAAAAAGGAAAAAGAAAAAGAGAAAAAAAAGGGAGAGGATGTGATCAGGCAGGCGAATAGAAAACACAATATACTAGAGATTTAGGGTATATTTTAATCTGTTAGAAGAAACTATCTCAAAATTTTAAAGAGAGAACAACTTATATATATAAGATAAAAATATGGGTAACTACTATGAAGGGATAGAATATGACTCTAAAAATGAAAAATAAAAAAAATTTTTTTTTAAAAAGGGATTGATAAGTTGTTGGTTGAAAAAGGGAAAAAGAAAAATTCAAAAAGAAATAAAAAGACAAAAAAGACAGTTAAAAAAAATTAACTTTAAAAGACTAAAGAATCATGGTAAAAAAGCTGTGACTTCTATGTGCAGTAGTCCCCTAGTGCTGGAGTTCTGCCGTTCTCATTGATCGGTAAACTTGGTCTTGGCCGGCTGTTCTCGCTGATCTTCTGGGGAGGGGCCTGTTGCCGTGGTTTCCAAATGTCTCTGCCGGAGGCGGAATTGCCCCACCCTTGCCGGGTCCGGGCTAAGTCATCTGCTCGGGTTTGCTCTCCGGGCTTTTGTTCCCTGCGAGCTTTCCGTCCAGCTTTGGAGGCGGAGAGTGAAAATGGCGGCCTCCCAATCTCCGCCCCGGAGGAGCCGGGAACTCGGGGCCCCGCTCCTCAGTGAGCCCCCAGAGAAAAGCCGTCAGTCACTCCCGTCTCCCGGTCTCCGGCCGCCCTCCGTGCTCCCCCGGCCTGTGACCGCGCGCCTCTGTCTCTGGCACCGACCCCGGGTGGAGTCTCCAAACCCAGCAGATCCCTGCGGTGCCCTCCCACGCGGCTCCTCCCGGGGAGGAAGGTGAGTCTCCCCGGATCTGCCGCTTGTTGGGTCCCTGCTGGAGGAGCAGGGGCCCGACTGGGCCGCGGATCACGGTTTATGGCGACCCCGAGCTGAGAGCCCGCGCCTCGGCTCCGCCTCTGCAGCCGGCTTCCCTGCTCCGTTACCTGGGAGCTCTGCCGCACTCAGGCACCCCCGGTCTTTCTGTGACCCCGAGGGTCCCGAGACCACACTGTCCCGGAGGGTTCCACCCCCCGCTTAGCCACCAGAGTGACGTCCCTCGGCGGAGCAGACTTTTAAAAGTTCCGATTTTGTGCTCCGTGGTTCTATCACTCGCCAGAAGCGGCCGACGGAGGCCCCTCCCCCGCCGTCTATCCTCCTGAATATCGCCTCGGATTCACTTCTCCGCACGTCCTACCTTCCAGAAAGTGGTCGCTTTTCCTATGAGAGTTGTTGCTCTTCTTTTCTTCGATCTCCTGTTGGGTTTGTAGGTGTTCAGAATGGTTTGATCCCTATCCAGCTGAATTCCTGAGAGGAGACGAAATCCAGGTCTCCTACTCCTCCGCCATCTTGCTCCGCCCCAAGTTGATGGTATTTTGATAGGGATTGCGTTGAATGTGTAGATTGCTCTAGGTAGCATTGACATCTTCACAATATTTGTTCTTCCAATCCACGAGCATAGAACGTTTTTCCATTTCTTTGTCTCTTTTATTTCTTTCATGAGTATTTTATAGTTTTCTGAGTACAGATTCTTTGCCTCTTTGGTTAGATTTATTCCTAGCTATCTTATGGTTTGGGGTCCAATTGTAAATGGGATCGACTCCTTAATTTCTCTTTCTTCTGTCTTGTTGTTGGTGTATAGGAATGCCACTGATTTCTGTGCACTGATTTTATATCCTGCCACTTTACTGAATTCCTGTATGAGTTCTAGTAGTCTTGGGGTGGAGTCTTTTGGGTTTTCCACATAAAGTATCGTATCATCTGCAAAGAGTGAAAGTTTGACTTCTTTGCTGATTTGGATGCCTTTTATTTCTTTTTGTTGTCTGATTGCTGTGGCTAGGACTTCTAGTACTATGTTGAATAGCAGTGGTGATAGTGGACATCCCTGCCGTGTTCCTGACATTAGGGGGAAAGCTCTCAGTTTTTCCTCATTGAGAATGATAGTCACTGTGGATTTTTCATAGATGGCTTTTATGATTTTGAGGTATGTACCCTCTATCCCTATACTCTGAAGAGTTTTGATCAAGAAAGGATGCTGTACTTTGTCAAATGCTTTTTCTACATCTATTGAGAGGATCATATGGTTCTTGTTCTTCTTTCTTTTATTGATGTATTGTATCACATTGATTGATTTGCAGATGTTGAACCAACCTTGCAGCCCAGGGATAAATCCCACTTGGTCGTGGTGAATAATCCTTTTAATGTACTGTTGGATCCTATTGGCTAGTATTTTGGTGAGAATTTTTGCATCCATGTTCATCAGGGATATTGGTCTGTAATTCTCCTTTGTGATGGGGTCTTTGTCTGGTTTGGGGATCAAGGTAATGGTGGCCTCATAAAACGAGTTTGGAAGTTTTCCTTCCATTTCTATTTTTTGGAATAGTTTCAGAAGAATACATATTAATTCTTCTTTAAATGTTTGGTAGAGTTCCCCTGGGAAGCCATCTGGCCCTGTGCTTTTGTTTGTTGGGAGATTTTTGATGACTGCTTCAATTTCCTTAGTGGTTATAGGTCTGGTCAGGTTTTCTATTTCTTCCTGGTTCAGTTTTGGCAGTTGATACATCTCTAGGAATGCATCCATTTCTTCCAGATTATCTAATTTGAATCCATGTTGTTTTATGAAGACCATCTCAGGATGAGGATATTCAGACATCACAATGATCAACTCCTCCCTTCCAGAAAGCACAGCTCCCAGTAATTGGTGTTACTGTTGATGCCTGACATGTCAGCCCACCACCACATCAGGTGACACTCCTTGTTAAGGCAGAATGCTTTCCATGGGGCTGCTCGCCTAGCTTTGCCTCCTAGACTTGTGACTCTCATAGGTGGTGTTCCTCCTCTCTATATAAAATAATGTAGAGAGTGTTTCTTTAGCTCTAAGACTTTGTAAAGATGAGAAAATATCCAAGGAGGATTGAAACCCACATTCTATAAGAGACCATTTGGTTGAATTTACAACATTTGTGGTTTTTAAGGTCAAAAACCAGTCAACAGTGGCCATTTCACATGGTTCAACATCTAGGCTACCATTCAAGAAACCATCAAGGATCTAAAGCGGGCTCTGCATGAGGTGCCAGTGACTCCTCAGTAATCCAATTCAGATTCACTTCTGTGTGACCACATGGTCTGTCTCCATGAGGGTATATGCTTATTGCATTAAGGCCCTGAAGGCAAAGTCTCAGCCTACACTTGCACATTTTCCCACAGTAGTGAGTGTTTGCTAATTGATTTCTTTTTTTTTTTTTAAGATTTTATTTATTTATTTATTTATTTATTTATTTATTTATTTAAGAGAGAGCACAAGCAGGGGGAGCTTCAGACAGAGGAAGAAGCATATTCCCCACTGAGCAAGGAGCCCGATGGTGGGATTCAACCCCAGGACCCTGAGATCATGACCCGAGCTGAAGGCAGACACTTAACCGACTGAGCCACCCAGATGTCCCTTGCTAATTGATTTCAATGGAGGGCTTTAATTTCCTACAAAATTCTCTGAAAAAGGTTTGCTGTGGCGATTAGGTTCTGGTAATGACAAAGTAGTTTAGTGAAAATAAGCCTTGAGATAATAAGGGAAAAATTTTTCTTTCATATTTGAAAGCAATGGAGAGTGAGTAAAAGGAGGCAGAAACTGGAGTGGACTTTACCCTTGAAAGAAGGAAACTGCACCAGTGATATTTGGAAGCTTGCAGCTTCTTTTTCTTTTCTTTGCGGAAACTTCCTGAATCGCCACACTCCTTGTAGGCAGAAAACATCAGCCTTACTGGCTTGAGGTAGATGTAATGTACACAGAACACTAAGTGTGTGCACATGTATATGTGGCCCATGGAGCTCTACTGCTGTAAGCTTCCCATGAGCTCTGTGAAGCAGGACAATATTACCTGTAAGTGGTACAGGCATGTGCCTTTACTTTATCACAGTAAAGTAACTACAGCAACTACTAAATGCAAAGAGGCATAGCTAAAGGGTCAGTAGAGGATTAAAATGGGATGTCAGAAATAGTAATGCAAAAGAAAGTCGGGAAAGATAAATAAGAAAAAGAAAAACATGTGACAGTTACAACAAATATGAAGATGGTAGACTTACACTCAACCATATCAGACAAGCAAGACCTAATTATATGCTGCCTTCAAGAGAGGCACTTGAAACAGAGCTGCCTGAATAGGATGAAAGAAACAAAGATGAAAAAATTACTATGAAAATAAGAAGGATAAGAAAGCTGAGGTAGCTATATTAATTTTGGACAAAATAGACTCAAAGTTCAAGGCAAAAAGTATTACTGAAAAAAGAGTTATTTCATAACTACACAAGAATCAATATATCAGGAAGACATAACAATATACAGTGCTTCAAACCGTATGCAGCCGAAAAATGACAGAAATAAAGGAGAAGCAGACAGATTTCCAACCGCGGTTTGAGATTTTAACACCCTTCTCTGAGAAATTGATAGACAAAAAAATATTTTTTTTAATCATTGAGGATATAGATTTGAAGGACACATCAACCACTTTGACTTAATAGACATTTATAAAATACCATGCCCAAGAGCTACAGGATACCTATTTGCAGCAAGTACACATAAAACATTCACCAAAGTATGTGGGGGGAGGGATAATGGGGTGATGGGCATTAAGGAGGGCACTTGATGCAAAGAGCACTGGGTGTTATATGCAACTGATGAATCACTAAATTCTACCTCCAAAACTAATTTTAAAAAATTCACCAAGGTAGATTATACATTGAATCATAACGTCTCAATAATTTTTTTTAAATTGAATTTTTAAGGTATGTTCTCTGTCTACACATGAATTAAATTAGAAATCAATATCTATAGAAAATCCTCAGCTATTTGGAAATTAAACAACATTCTTCTAAATAACTCCTAGGTCAAAGAAAAAAATCAAAAGGTAAACTAAAAAATATTTCAAACTGAATGATAATGAAAATATGAGATATCAAAATTTGGGGACTGTAGCTAAAGCAGTGATTAGAGGAAAATTTATAACTTCATAGGTTTATATTAGAAAAAAGGCTTAAACTCAATTATCCAAGTATCAAGTATCCACTTAAAGAAGTTAGAAAAGGTGGGGGCTCCTGGTTGGCTCAGTTGGTTAAGCATCTGCCTTTGGGTCAGGTCATGATCTCAGGGTTCTGGGATAGAGCCCCGAGTCAGGCTCCCTGCTCAAGGGGGAGCCTATTTCTCCCTCTCCCTCTGTCCTCTGCTATGCTTTCTCTCCCAAATAAATAAATAAAATCTTTAAAAAAAAAAAAAAGAAGTTAGAAAAGGTGAGCAAGATAATCCAAATAAACAAAGAGAAAGAAATAAAAATCAGAGCAGAAATCCATGAAATTGAAAATAAACAAAGAATAGAAAAATTTACAAAACCAAAAATTGATTATTTGAAAATATTGATCAAATTGATAAACTCTAACAAGATTAATTAAAAGATAATTTTTTATATCAGAAATGAAAGAGTTATCAAAGGGTATATTATGAACAGTTTTATGTCAATAAATTTGACAACTTAGATGAAATTAACAGATTCCTTGAAAAAAATAATTTGTGAAAACTGATACAGGATGAAATAGAAAACATGAATAGTCCTATGTCTATGAAAGAAATTGAATTCACACTCAAAAACTTCCCGTATGGTTTCTCTCGGGAATTCTATTAAACATTTAAGAAATAACACTTATTTTATGCAAACTCTCAGAAAATAGAAGAAGAAAGCACACTTCCCAATGTATTTTAGGCAGCCAACATAATCCTGATAGAAAAACCTGTCAGAGAACTTACCAAAGAAATTATAGACCAAGATACCTTAAGATGCTTAACAAAATATTAGCAAATCAAATCCAACAATATATAAAAAAGATAATATATCATGACCAAGTGGGGTTTATTCCAGGATTGAAAGGTCAGTTTAACATTCAGAAATCAAACAATGGGGATACCGGGGTGGCTCAGTCAATTAAGCATCTGTCTTCAGCTTGGCTCATGATTTTGGGGTCCTGGGATAGAGCCCCAAATAGGGCTCCCGGCTCAGTGGAAAGTCTGCTTCCCCCTCTGCCTCTTTCCCTCCCCCTTGCATGCTCTCTCTCTCTCTCAAATGAATAGATAAAATCTTAAAAAAAAAAAAATCAAACAACGAAATCAATCATATTAACAGAATAAAGGATAAAAAGGCTAATGTATGATCATTTCATAGATATAAAAAAGGCATTCAACAAAAATCAATACCCATTCATAAATTTTTTTAAAAATGCTCAGTAAACTAGAAATAGAAGATTACATTCTCAAACAGATGCAGAGATATAAAACCTCTTTTCTATAGAAAACCTACAGCCTACACCATACTTAATGATGAAATACTGAACACTTTCCCCATAAGGTCATGAAAAAAGTAAAGATGTCCACTCTTACCACTTCTATTAAACATTGTACTAGAGTTCTGTGGTGGTCATAAGAATATACTTTGTAGACCTTTCACTAAAGAAACTGTAATTGACTGAGGACCCCAGTCACTGAGCTCTAAAATCTATCACAGTCACAGGACTCTGACGGCTGACTTGGGATAAACTTAACGAAATATGTGCAAAGACCTCTACCCTGAAAACTATAAAACATTACTGAGAGAAATGTTAACTGTGGCTGTTGAGTCTACAGTCCCCTGTCTTTCTACCCTGAGTTCTGTGCCATGTAACAAAGAGAGAGGCTTAAAGAACCCCTACTTGATTGAATCTAAAAAAAATGACTCTCCCATTCCATTAACACATGGCTACCCTGATGCTTCCCATGAAACATCATTAAATATCCCCTATCCTGCCCTCCAAGGTCAGAAGCAGCTCAGGGGATTATGCCATCACTTTCTGCCCAAGATTGTATAGTACATAATATATATACTATATTACTATAGTATACATAATATACATATAATGTATATCCACATTAGTCACTAACAGCATCTTCGGGAATCCTGAAAATAGGGAAATATTTTATATTTAATTTCTTTTTTTTTTTTAAGATTTTATTTATTTATTTGAGAGAGAGAGAATGAGAGACAGAGAGCATGAGAGGGAGGAGGGTCAGAGGGAGAAGCAGACTCCCCGCTGAGCAGGGAGCCCGATGCGGGACTCGATCCCGGGACTCCAGGATCATGACCTGAGCCGAAGGCAGTCGCTTAACCAACTGAGCCACCCAGGCACCCCTTATATTTAATTTCTAAAAGGTTCAATTTCATTAATAGAATACTAATTATCATTTCTATAAAATTTTTATAAATTATTATTTCCTTATATATTCTTAAGAAGTCACAAATTCTATAGCATAACTGAATGACCACTGGTTTTATGAGATTTTGATATCACCTACAAATCCTAGCACAGTGCCAGACATAAGCAGTGGCCAATGAGGCCTCATCAATTGGAACCAAGCCTTGTTTGTAACATTATAAAGCTAGGAAACAAAACAGATAAACCAACTCTAATAACCACAGCTAATATTTATTGAATGCTTATGTGACAGACATATGCTCAACACTTTGTGGATTATCTTAGTCTTCACAGTAAACTTGTAAATACTGTTGTTACTCATACTATACAGTTGAAAAAATTATTGCCTACTAAGTTTAAGTAATTTGTCCAAAGTCCTCTTGTTAATAATAGAAGATACTAGAGATAACACAGAAGCTCTTAACTTGGGGGCCGAGGGACTCTGGGATGTTGTCCACAATATTCCAAAGGTCTTGGAAAACTTTTAAGTATGTGTATTAATTTTTCCAAGGGAAAACATCTAGAGGTCCTCTTAGAGGTGTATAATCCTTAGAAGATTAAAAGCCATTGCCTGGTTAGCGATCAATGAATCATTGCCTGGCTAAGGCATCGACAGTGAACTGGGGCTTGTCTGGACTGGCTTATCTGGAAAGATTGCCATGTCTTGTTTTTCTCAATAAAAGGCCTTCTACTTGAAGTGCAGTTCTAGAAATAGCTAATTCCTTTTACAACCCAGGAAAATCAGAATTCTAGAATGATATTCTATGAACAATTTTCTCAGAGTTTCTAGGTTGGCATATATTAGATCAAAACCACCAGAGACCAGTTTGATATGAAATCATCACCCTATAATGAAGGCTTAAATAATTCTCTATTAAATTTTGCTAAACAAATTTATAGGAGGGTTTATAACATACTGGAAAAGCCCATTTTTCTATAAATCAAATTATATTTTAAATATTTTAAGTGGGATGGCATGATATAGTAACTGAAGACTATAGGATTAAAATTTAAAACTTGGGCTCAAATCCTAGCTTGGCCATTTAATAGCTGTGAAACTGAGGGCAAGTTACTTAATTCTCTAGGTCTCAGTTTTCTCATCTTCAAAATGGGGATAAGAACCCTTCTAGGGTGATTATAAAGAATTTAAAAAACTCATTTTGTAAAGGGCCTAATGCCATTCCTGATACAGAAGATGTCACCAAAATTGTTGTTTCCCTTAGCATTTAGGCAATTCTATTGTCAACTATTTTCTAAAGTGAAAAATCACCCCTGGTTTATCTTTTATATAAGTTCATGTTTTTCCAAATCAGGTGTAGAGGTGGTATAATCATAGAACAGGGATCAGAAATCTTTTTCCATAAAGGGGCAAATAATAAATATTTTAGACTTTGGGGTCAACTGGTCTCTGTTGAAACTACTCAACTCTGCCCTTACAGGGTGAAAGCAGCCATAGACAATCCATAAACAAATGAGCATGGCTGTGTTCCAATAAAACTTTATTGACAAAAAGAGGGATCATCAGGCTGGATTTTCCCACCGGCCCTAGTTAGTTTGCCAACCTCTGTTGTAGAAGGTAAGACTGCACACGTTTGGGAATCATACTGCCTGGGTTCAAGTTCTGACTCTGCCATTTACTTGTGTGACCTTGAGCAAGTGACTTAGCATCCCTGTTTTTCCCTCATCCGTAAAATGAGGATGGATAATAACAGTACTTTTTCGTAGGGTTGTTGTATTAAATGAGTTAATAAGCCTAAAACTGTTAAAACATTGCCTAGAACAGAGTAAGTGCTCAAACGATGGTATCGTTTCAGCTTAAAGCAGTTTACAACTCCTACATCAGTTAAGATTAAGTCTGAGTAACAAGAAACTCAGGATAACAAAGGCTTGAATGAGAGATTTTATTTGACCCTCTGCTCAGTTATATGGTAGGGTTACTAGGGCAGCCCACAAATGGCAGGAACACAGGCACCTTCCAGCTTGTTGCTCCACCAACCTCGACGACCTGTGGCTCCCATGACCCTCGACGATGTGTGGGACTTCCCTGCAGCGGGCTGGGAAATAGAGTCACTATTCCGGGTTTCCCTTGGGAATTCTGTTACTAAGGAGGAAAAACAGATATGGGAGGAAATCAGCAGCGTCTCACACAGCTCGGCTTTCCAAAACATGCTATGTGAAAATAAAAGCTGTTAATTGAGGAAAGTCTATTGACAGCAAGTGTGAAGAAGAGTGGCTGATAGAGAAGGGGAATTTGAAACAGGAAGAGCACGAAGGGAAAAGAGGGAGAGAGGCCACTCAAGAGGTTTCTTGGATCTTGTTCATTCATGGTCAGCTTGGGAGGTTGACAAGGAAGGTCAGGGCACAGGAATCATGCCCAATGGCCCTTCTTCTCTGTCACCATTTACAAAGGACTGCAGGCATATTCCCCTCCCGGTTCTCTCCTCTCAAGCTGAGCAGGACAGCGATAGATCAGCAGGAGTAGGTGTGGCCCCTTGGAGAATTAAGGCCTAGCACTGCTTCTCAGCTCAGTTTAGACTGTGCAATTGGGGCTTGTCTCTGGAACCACACCCTGCCTCCAGCCAATTGTGCCCTCTACCCCTGAGAACCTCGCCCTCCACCTCCTCTGTTCTCAGCAAGTGGGGGTGAGGAATGGGGAGGAAGCTGCCTTTCTGGACCTGTTGGGTCTAGCTCCTAACCCTTTGGATAATCATGGGTGGATCATTTTGGGAAACCATAGAATGAGAACAAATTTTATCTGAGTCACTTTCATGCATTTTAGGTCTGTGTTGTGGGGTTTTTTTAGTAAGGCTGTTTTTACTGTTTCCTTTTGTTTGTTTTGTCTATAAACAGACTGTGTTAAGAGGATTCTTAAATGGGCATCTATCAGACTCCTGCAGTTCTAGCTTACGCTGCTGAATTGCTTTGACGTCATCGATAATTCTTCACCTTCCCAAACTGCAGATGCAGGTTAAATGAATTCAGTGAGTCTAAATTACTGATGATAATCTTCTATTACTATTGTCTGTTGCATTCGGAAGCGATTTTTGTGGCCTTAATACATACAATGGAAATTACCTTTCCTAATAGCAAAGCCAAGAATGAATTTAGTCTGTTTTTGAATGTCAACCAGTCCCTTCTGGGACAATACAGTCGGTCTCCTGACTGAGAACTTGATGTAACCATACACCGTAGCACCCAGGCCTGGTCCCTGGTAGGTTTTTAATAACTATTTCTTGAATAAATACATGAGAATCATGATTTTAAGCTAAGTGACGTTTTTGAAAAGCCAGGCTCATCTTCCTCAACAAACACACCTTCAGCGCTTGGCAAGGTGACACCTTTCTTCCTGGCACCAACCACGGGGGTTACACCAGCAATGTGACAAGCACGGGTCAGTCCACTTCAAGAAACGCTTGGTACATCTAATAGGACAAGCTCCTGGCTTGCGTGGGCGTTAACAGTGGCTTTTCTCTGACCAGTTTTGTAGCTGGAAGTCAGCACCAAGTAACATCAATGAGTGGCTAACTACTAAAATTTCTGGTCAACATTAAGAGATACCTACTGGTATGATTATGAAGAAATCATTTAACATGTTGGGGAAAACTAACCCAGCAGAAATCAAATCCCATTGAAAACACCTGCACCCAGGGGCGCCTGGGTGCCTCAGTTGGTTAAGCGTCTGCCTTCGGCTCAGGTTAGGATCCCAGGGTCCTGGGATCGAGCCCCGCATCGGGCTCCCTGCTCTGCGGAGAGCCTGCTTCTCCTTCTCTCTCTGCTGCTCCCCCTGCTTGTGCTTTCTCTGTGTCTGTCTTTCTCTGTCAAATAAATAAATAAATAATCTTAAAAAAGAAAGAAAAAGAAAACGCCTGTACCCTAAAATACTCAACTGCGGTTAACTGGGATTAAAAATAGTGAAATTCCCTCACAGTGTTATAAACCCTTAAATGTCCTTACATTTATTTATCGGTTATTTAAATTAGTGAGGGTATAGTATGTTTTCTTTGGCTTCAACCTTGCTGAAAGGATGCTCTGAATTTTTTAACTTTTAAACCGATAATGATTGTTCATATCTCCCCCCCTTGCCACTAATGCTAGTGATTACACTAAAATCACTTTTTTTTTAAAGATTTTATTTATTTATTTATTCGATAGAGAGAATGAGATAGAGCATTAGAGAGGGGAGGGTCAGAGGGAGAAGCAGACTCCCTGCTGAGCAGGGAGCCCGATGCGGGACTCGATCCTGGGACTCCAGGATCATGACCTGAGCCGAAGGCAGTTGCTTAACCAACTGAGCCACACAGGCACCCCTAAAATCACTTTTTTAAGATTTTTTTTTAAAGATGTTTTATTTATTTGAGAGAGACAGAGATAGCAAGAGAGAGCACGCAAGTGGGGAGGAGAGAGAAGCAGGCTCCCCGCCGAGCAGGGAGCCCGATGCCACGCGGGGCTCGATCCCAGGACCCTGGGATCATGACGTGAGCTGAAGGCAGACACTTAACCAACTTTATCAGCCTCAAAATATAAAGTTATATAAGGATCTTGGCTTTGGAGATATTAATGCAATGCAGAAAATATTCCCCGTCCCTCAAAGATTTTATTCATTCCCTTTGGTTGTGTCCTGCATGTACCCATCTCCCCACTCCAATCAGATTGCCAATTCTTTAGCAGGTAGGGACTTGGTCTTATTCATCTCTGCGCCCACCTCTGCCTTGGTGACCTCAGCACCTAGCACAGCTCATCTCAGTAGCAAACCTGCAATGAATGCTTATTAAATCAAACAGGAGATGTGGCCATCAAGTAATAGTACTTATTTTCTTGTGTGGCCTGTAACCTGAGTCTGGATGTATTTACTAAAATGTTTTGAGGGGTAGCAGCCTCAGGGAAATTAGTTCCCAGTACCAAAGGGCCTGCTTTGAAGAACAGCCCTCATATGGAAGCCTAAGACCTTGGTATATTTGCTGGGGAGACAAAAAGGATTTCATTGGTCTTTTTAGGTCACATATCATTATGAAATTTTAGAATGTTGCAGGTATATCTTTATCAATTAGACCAACCTTTCTCATGAAAAAAAAAAAAACAAAAAAACAAGGCTCAGACAAGGTACAGGCCTTACTCTAATCATTAGTTTAACATAAAGGCAGAACTAAACCCAGGTATCTAACTCCCTAAAGCTCTAGCTAGTATTTTTTCCTACTACTGTATCATATTGTCTTTAGAGACTGCTAAAAACAAATAAACATGTTTTTATCCTTCTTTTGACTAGAAAACTTCTTTAAGGAATGAGTAAGATAAGTCTTAATTCTAAGAGAAGGCCATCACACTTAAAGATTTGTAAAAAAAGAGAGCTTCTTTTTCTGACCCAGATAAACTTTGCAAACTCAAACATGAAACTTAAGTCATATCATCCAAAGAAGTTTTTCTCTTACTCTCCAGCACCTTACTAGCTAGATATTTTTAATGATTTACTTTTTAAAAGCACTTGGCCAATATGTATTTTATATTTAGGAGATGCTTCTTAAAAATACTAGATTTCCCCAGATACAAGGTGAGAGTCTTGCTCAGACTTACCTTGCAAAAAAAAAAAAAAAGAAAGAAAGAAAACATTTGGAAAAGTAGAAATTTTTAAAAATGGGGGGGTAGAAAAAGGGAACACATCGAGGTGAATTTTAAAATAAGTTGATTAACAGAGAGTAGAAACTGAACAATGAACCGTAATATGTGACCTTGTTTAGATCCCAAATCAAACTAAGTATAAAAATAAAAGAAAACTGCATTTTTGAGATCATTTAAATATGGACTGGGTTTCAAATGTTCTGAGAAATATATTGTTAATTCTGTTAGGCGTGATGACGGTACTATGATTACGTAAGAAAAGATCCTTATTTTGGGGGTATGTGCAGTGAAGCATTTAAGGGTGAAATGTTGGGGGGACAAAAGTTTTCCTTGTTTTTCCATCTGAGATTTAAAACACTTCAGCAAAGGGAAAAAAATAAATAAGGGATATATGACAAAATGTTAATTTACAAAATTGAAATGATATTTTTATGAGAATTCATTATATTATTCTCTCTATACATAAAATTGTTATAAGTTCTCATGAGAATAACCTTGAAAAGCACATTAGGTGAAGGAATAATCTTCCTAATTTCGTCTTAAATACTACTTCTTTGTTGAAGTGATGGTTGTACAAGTGTAACAGTAAAATTATCTTTGATGAGGAAGTACTAAGCTAGCCAGACGCTGGACGAAATTGTACTTCTCACCTTCCTATAGCAAAAAAGTGTCAGAACCTCAAAAAAAACAACTCTATGAACAAAATCGGTATTTTCTTTCTTTAAAGAGAAAGTGTGACAAAAAGTTGGCTTTCTAGGGATCAGGGAAGTTAGAACCTGAAGTCATTCTCGGGAATGATTTACGTGAGATGACAAGGCAGGTAGCTCTGTCGGTCCTCCTTCTATTCCAGGAGTTTGGGCATTTTTTTTCTTTTCTTTTATTAATGTTCCTGCACTCTGCAACATTTCCTTTTTACATGAATATCCTGCAATGCTGTTTCTATTATAGATCTCACAACCGACATTTGCTCACCTTACAATTCAATTGTGTTTGGACTTTGCATAGTGAATGTAACTTTTTTCTGTTTAAATCATATCTCTGAGACTAGAGAAGAAGGATGGGAGTCAGGATAGGCGAGGTTATGCTGCAGAAACAAGATAACCTCAAAATCTCTTTGAGGATTCATGTCTCACAAAAGTAAAATCAGGGTGTGCGAAGCAGTGGGTGGGATGGGGGAGATAGATTGGGTAGGGCACCAGGCTGCCAGAGGCTTCCCCCCTTGTAGCTGCACCATCTGGGACTTGCCCCTGCGGGACAAGAGGGACTAGGGCATACTACAGGGGCTTCTCACCAGTCACCGCTGCTCTACATTTCTTTGACAAGAACTGATCCTGAAATCCCATCTAACTGCAAGGGAGCAGAGAAGTGAAGGAAAAGTAACCATGTTTTGGTGAGCACTCTTTCTACCTCATTACCATCACTTGCTTTGTAGATGCCTAGATCATTCACTCATCCATGTGCAAAACTACTGCTGGAGTACCCACTATGTGCAAGCACTATCCTGGGCAGTGACGACACGCAGAGACTTAATTCAATGGCTGCGTTTCATAGAGGAGCTCTGTCATCCTGAGGAGATAGTGAGTCCTGCCTTTGTACTGCTCACCAGAACGTAAAATATAAACTCAAAAACAGAGGTGAAAATGTGTTTGCTGATGTATAGATGACATATATCTAGAAGGTGTTCCATATTGGAAATACTTAAATTTTTAAAAATTAATATCGAGGGTGATCTTTGGACAAAAACGCAATGGGTTCCTGTCTTAGCGGTGTCACCTACCATGGAAACTAAGGCTCAGATGTCTCCCTTGTAAGATGAATTAAAGAATAATATCATGTACCTCAGTGGACGATTAAATGCGATGATGCGTGTAAAGCGCACACAGTATCCAGACAGCAGGTGCTCTGTAGTGTGAAACACATAATTTCTAATTAAAGTCAAATAATTTAAAATAACACAAAAATGGGATCCAACTGGTTAGGAAGTTCCTGCCTCCCTACCTCCCTGCCACCCTTCCTTCCTGAATGGTTTGGTTCGAGAGCCACTAAGTGAGGGAGCAAGTAAGGCCACCGTCCACGTCTGGGGGCCTGGGAAAGGGTGTCATAACCCAGGCAGGGTGCGGAAGGCGTCTGGGAGAGGGGCGCAGTAGGCTGGTTACTTACAGAGGACACCGAAGCAATAAGGAAACATATTAAGAACAATGGGAGCCAGTTTTCTCACTGTCAGAGAAGGAAGTTACAAATATAGGAGACAAATAAACTAGAATGAACTTTGCGGCATTAGATTTGGAATTGGAAGTCTTGGTATGAATTCATGGCTTATAGTGTACAGAGATAAAGAAATAAATGTAAATGATCCATACATGATGTGTGTGGTGTGTATGGAGACATAGATTGGTAGATAGGTGGATGGATGGATGATAGATAGATAGATAGATAGATAGATGATAGAGTGAGCCCTAAGTTTATCTGAAATCAGTGATATGCTATTAACCATATGCACTCTTAGAGTCTTGATCTTGGTTTCTAATTATTCTCTACTAAAAAATAATTAGGGATTTTTGTAGAAATGGGTGATCCTGGGACTGGGACAGGGAAAGTACAAGATGGGCTTAGAACATCTTGTGCCAGAATGTTGGGAGATCTCGGTGCATGATAGGGATATGTTCAAAGGACACTGAAGCCAGTTCAAGGGGCCCACACACTGGACAAATCCAGGGCAAAATAAATAATGTGGTATCAAAACAAATAATTATAGTAAGAGATCATAGCCCACTGAACAAAATAGCAATCTATGAGTCTATACTGACACAGTGAAATGGCATAATACCTAATGGGGAGAAAAGAAAGCTTTCCTTCCAGTGAAATGCCGACTCATAAATGTACAAGGAAGGCTGGAATTAGAAAATCACTCTTTGACAACATAGTCATTATTGGCGTAGCCAGCAAACATTAATAGATGCTAAAACTAGCTAGCGGGTGAAATTTGATAAGGAATAGAGTATTTACATGGTCTCAGAGTCTTATTGATCACAAAAGAAAAAGAACAACCTGACAGTGGAGACACCCGGAAGATAGCACTTAATCAAATGATCAAAGTTAATACCACCTATAACGAACCAAATTTATACCACTTGAGTGGGTACAGCGAGAAAAATTCACCATGACTGCCAAAAAGCATAACCTGAAGTAATTGGAGGAAACACCCAGCAGATCCAAACTGAGAGACATTCTAGAAAATAATCTGCTTGTAGTCTTTGAAAGTGCAGAGAGGGTGAAAGTCAAGAACAAACTGAGGAACTGATCGACAAAGACCAAAGACAGATGGGAAAGTAAGTAGCCATCTAACCTGGCCCATGATGCCCTCGGCCTGGCCTGTCCTTTCCCGGCCCCAGCTAAACATGGCACCTCATCCTAGCCTGGGTCTTTTCCAGAAGGGACAGTGTGGAGACCACTGGCGAGCCTTAAATGGGGTCTGAGGGCCAGACGGTAGTACTTTATCAGCATTGATTTCCTGATTTTGATGGCTGTGTTGGGGTTATTTAAGGGAATGTCCTTGTTCTTAGAATTTCACGATAAAGCATTCAGGATTAAAATAATATGACAACAGCAAGCTTCTCTTTCACGAGCTTGTGGGAAAAATTTCTTTGTACTATCTTTACAACCTTTCTCTAAATGTGAATAAATGTCAAATATACAAAAGCTAGGGATGATGGTGGGGATGGTTGCACAACAATGAGTGTACTGAATACCACTGCATTGTACGCTTAAAAATGGTAAATTTATGGGAGTACCTGGGTGGCTCAGTTGGTTAAGCGTGGGACTCTTGGTTTCGGCTCAGGTCATGATCTTGGGGTCGTGAGATCGAGCCCCATGTCAAGGTCCACACTCAGGGGAGAGTCTGCTTGAGATTCTCTCTCCCTCTCCCCCTGCCCCTCCCCCTGCTCATGTGTGCTCTCTCTCTAAAATCAATAAATCTAAAAAAATGGTAAATGTATGTGTTTTTACCACAATTTTTTTAAAAACTAGGAAGATGGTAAATACAAATTAGAGAAGGAAACGGTTGCCTAGCAGACACATTTGAAACTGGTTTGTCCTCTAAACCAAAATTGCGAATGTGTGTGTGGAACGATCTGTGCGCCCCATGCTTGCCTGTGTCCTCGAGAAGAGACTCACATGGACTTCTCTACACAAGGGGTCTTCCAGGCAGCAGCCCCCTGAGGGCTATTGGGCACCTGGTGCGGACATTTTTCTATTGTGGCTGTGACGGGGGAGGGGTCTTGCTGGAACCTAGAGGGTGAGGGTGGGAGATGCCAGGCCTCCTGCAGTGGGTGGGCAGGACCGGGAGATAAAGAACTGCCCTCCAGCCATTTGTAAGGTGAAAAAGCTTTTTACAAATATCTCTGCCTAGAATGCCACTTTCCGTCTATAAATGCAAAATATTTCTTCTTACACTTTTCACATTCACTGAATTTTCCGGGAACACAACTACCATGTAAGTGGAGAGAAGATTCCTGTGTTGTGTTTGAAAGTCTACCAAGAAGCTGCTCACTATTGGGGAAAAATGAGGTCACCCCTCACAGGGCTCCCTGCCTGTGGTGTTCAAGGGGCTGGTAGACACACCTTGCTAGCTCTGCTTTTGCAATTTTCACACACAACTAGGCAACAGGGCTGTCTGGAGTCTCCTTGTAACTGCCTTCCAACCAGAAACTTATTAAATTGGCAGAGACGTGAATACAGAGATCGAGTTTAATTTCACTAAAAGGATTCTTTTAAAATACTTCCTATGATTGTTATCATATGTATATTGATTCTGTCGCTCAAGGATGAGACATGCATTGTGAAGTTGCATATTGGAATTCTTCTTTTGTGCCCATTTTATTTTCTAGTCTTTTCCTGACGCTGGGCCAGGGGTCTGCCCCAGGCCCTTTCGCCCCTGTTCCACTGTTTCTCTTTCTACTCTATCCTCTCTGCCCCGTGGCCCATCGAAGCCCACAGCCTCCAAAGTTTCATTGACTGCAGAGTGACTTTAAGGAAAACAGTGTAGCAGATAGGCTTTTGGCAACCCACTGTCCCATGTCAAAAGTCAGGAAATTATTTGACAGTATGCTTATAAGTGAATTCTTACAAGGTCACCTGTGAGAAAATCATACTTCCTCATTTTCAGAAGTCTATAATTTGTTTTTGACACATATCATGACTTTAAAGAAGGTTTTTTTCCTCTTTCTTTCATCATATATAAATAATTTTGGCCTGTTATTTCTCCTAATGCTTACTCATAACTTTACTCTTTCTTTTTCTATACTTTTTCTACAAAGAGCCACCTGATCTTCTTACTTGTTGTGACTACAGATATTTATTATAAGAAAGTGCAAATAACCACTTCCTGTGCCTTCCAGTGTAGCTCTGCATCAGCATTTACATATTAGTTTCTCATAAGTTACTTTCCCTTATTCTTCCTTAATTTCATAATTAGAACCTTATGTTTGTTTTTAAGTTATGTGTGTAGGGTAGCTACACCTGAGTATGACACAGATGAGCGGTGTCAACGCTGGAGATCTAAATCCTGTGTTTGCAACCTCCAAATGGGGTGGCAACTTAATTCCTATGTCTCGGCTTCCTCATCTGCACAGTGGAGATGCTAACGGATACCTTTCTGCAAGAGTCCTTGTGGCAAAGACTAAGTACTAAGTGGACATCAGCAATCTCTGTCTATCTCTATGAGTCAACTGCAGAGAGAAACAGAAATAAGAAGGGCGAGGTCCTAAGAACTTTCCACTTCCCTATTAAGACCCAATTACATTGTTTGCTCTTGGGTTCCATGAAGCTTTCCTGCATTCTTCTAAGATAGTTCCTTTTTTGCTTACACTAAGGTTAGTTTCAGCGAACATGAAACCACAGAAGCTTGACTAACAGAGATGAAAGAGGGCTGACTCTAAAGTGACTACTGCCAATGAAGCTAAGGACCTAAGAGGAGCTGACAAACACAGTGCCGGTATTTGGAGGTAATGTGATGGTAGATCTCAGGCCTTACTTCGTAGATCTTCTCCGAACCGTCCACTGGAATACCTGTGAAGGTATACAGAAATATGGGAACTTGTGACGTCACTGGATATTAGAGAGGGGAGAGCACGTGGGCCAGAATGGGGGGGGGGGCGGGATTTCCACTGACTTCAGAATGGATGAGGTTGGATTGAAAATTACCCTTTTGGGGGCGCTGGGTGGCTCAGTTGGTTAAGCGACTGCCTTCGGCTCAGGTCATGATCCTGGAGTCCTGGGATCGAGTCCCACATCGGGCTCCCAGCTTGGTGGGAAGCCTGCTTCTCCCTTTCCCACTCCCCCTGCTTGTGTTCCCTCTCTCGCTGTCTCTCTCTCTGTCAAATAAATAAATAAAATCTTTAAAAAAAAAAAAAGAAAATTACCCTTTTGAACCATCCCTCCCTGTCGATGTAATGGATGGCCAGTAAGACGGTAAGGAGGTCTGACTCACCTCTATTAAAAGTTTCTATTAATAGCTTGAGAACACTTCTCTGAGCAAGCCAACTTGTCATTCATGTGTGAAAGTAACAAAGATGATCTCAAATAGACAAGGGCTCAAAAAAATGCACTATTCTAATATCTTCCCGAAAGCACCATTTCCAAGAATAGGAATGCCATACAATAAGTATTAAAACCAATTGAACGTATACATAATTTGGGGGATACGGTTTCAAAATCGACAAAGCAAAAAACGATTCTTAAGAAAATATTTATATGAGCAAATATTTAACATATGTTAGGATATTACATGAAAACCAGGGAGAGGATATGGGGAAAGGAGATCTGTACATCTGTGCATCTGTTCTTAACTTTAGTAACTAGAGAAATTGATTTTAACCACGTGGCTCTTAAACTTAAAGGTAACCCCAAACAAATTTAAATGGGGTGTCTACTTCCAAAAATTTTGGAGCTAAATGCAAATAAAATACAGCATAAGTCCCAGATGGCAGGAAACAGACAAAGAAATTAAGAAGCCTAACAAACAGAAAGCATACATCAAGAAGACTGAAACAGGACCAAGAGTATCAGTAAGATAATCAGTAGTTAAGGGCACATCTAAATGCTTTAGTGATAATAGAATGCTCAGTGAATCAGCAGGATAAAATACCATACACATACGGATGCAACTGTGTAAAGCATGTATAGAAGAATCTGGAAGGAAACTGGGAAAATGTTTAAATTCATTGTATCAGGGTATATGTGAATTTTTTAGTCTTAGTTTAGTTTAGTTTTGTTTTCACCTTTTCTGGTGTTTGTGATTCGTCAACAATGAGCATGTATTATTGTATTAGGCAAGGCTCATTATTGCGAGCAGCAGAAACTGACTCTGGCTATCTTCCCTCTGCAGGGCAAGCAGACAAGCTGGAGGCTCAGGGGAGAACTGATATTGCAACTTGCAGAATTCCCTCTGCTTCCAGGGGAACATCAGTCTTCCCCTGCCCCCCCTTAAGGCCTTCAACTGATTGGGTGAGGCCCACCCACATTGTGGAGGGTGATCTGCTTTACTCAATGACTCCTGACTTCAATGTTAATCTCATCTAAAAATTCCTTCACAGCAACATCTAGACTAGTGTTCAACCAAATATCTGGGTACTGTGGCCTAGGCAAGTTGGAAATGGACAATTAACTATCACAGCATCCAATTGCTGAACCCGGGAGCTTGCTGGAATCCTGGCAGCCAGAATGTGGGGGGAGGGAGAAGCCCACCTTCACTCCTACACTGAGAAGTGGGGCTCTGTGCCTCACCAGTCCTCCCTAATGAGGGGTGCCCAGACATCAGAGGGGAAGCTAAAGCCTGCACAGCGTCAAAAATGACAAACATTTGGCGCAGTTATAAACAAAAAAATATCTTTTTCTCCTCACTAAGGGCTTTCAGGTCTAGCAGCAAGCTTTTAGTGAGATTCAAGGACCATGACTCACATTAGCAGGATTTTGTGACTTCACCCTCTAACCCAGCAGCTCCCGCACCCACAGTGATTCCCTCTTCCAGACTCTTCCATGTTGGGCAACCACATCACAAGCCCCTGGGCACCCACACCAGAAATCTGGACTTTATCTTCAATCCTTCCTCTGCCTCAGTGCCCACATTCCATCAGCCCCCAATCCTGTCATCTCAAATATCCCTCCTTTCTGTCCCTGTGGCCACCAGCCTGGCCCAGGTTTTCATCATGTCTCACCTGGACTAGAACCTGAATCTCCCAGTTGATCTTGCCTCCCATACTCCCTTCTCTGCCACCTCTAACCATCCTTCTAGGCCCTCAGAGCTGACTTCTGAGAAACGACACACACCCCGCTGTTCTGAGCCTTGCCCGTCTGCCTGTGGATCCCATCCCTAGAGTGTGGGTCCCCTCCCCGGAGTGTGGGTCCCCTCCCCGGAGTGTGGGTCCCATCCCCGGAGTGTGGGTCCCATCCCCATAGTGTGGGTCCCATCCCCAGAGTGTGGGTCCCATCCCCGGAGTGTGGGTCCCATGCTCAGAATATGGAGACAGGCAGCACCTGTTCCAATTTGCCAGATGTAGGGGACTCTTGACAGAATTTTCTGATGTTTTGAGACAGATAGAGGTGCTAGGCTGCATTGTGTCCCACCACAAATGAGAACAGAACACCTTGATGCCAATAAAAAGGTGGAAAGTACACAATTTTTTTAAATTTTACTTTTCCCACCTGAGGAGGTAAAATGAAGCTTAGAGTCACTCCACTTAGATGCACTTTCTGGATAAAATGTTCACTCAGTTAATAGCCCCTATTGTATATAACCTATTATCTAAATATATATTTATGGAACCCTATCTTGTGTTCATTTACACACATACTCAGTCACTCAGCGAAGCTTCATTGAGTGTCTCCCGTCCGTCTGGTACCATGTCAGGCACTGAATGTTCCCAGATGTGTCAGAAAAGGCCCGTCTGTTACGGTTTAGCACATACATCAGTTCTTCCTGGCCATGGGCCTGGTAGCCGGGTAGGACTATTAAGTGCCTGCCACGGTAATAGGCACCCTTCCTGCTGGGAGCCTGTGAGTCAAAAATTGTTATTTGAACATTTTATTGGAACTCCACACACACACACACAAATTAATAAAAATGTGTTTATCTCACTCACCAGTCTATTAAGAAAGATAAATGGCCAAAACAATTCTGGCCTAGAAGTAAGCCTCTCTGTAACTACTCATCATTTTAAAAAGAACAAAAAATAAAAAGTGTCTCTTTCTCTTGGCTTCTTTTTCTGCTCAGTATGGTAAATCCATCACCTAAGGTTTTTTCTGTCTCCTTATTTCCATTCTGATTTCTGCATAAGCCAGAGGTTACTGAGTGACTTATCTTTAACAGATGGAACCGTTACTCAAACTCTCCAAAATATTTGATAATTGTGGAAAGGAGCACATTTGTGAGACATTACTCCATGCATATAATTTTGGCTATGCCACTTTGAGTGGGAAAAATAAAACATCCTAAAGTTTCTCTCGAAACACCCACCCATCTCATTTTTAAAAAACACAAAGCAAATCAAACACCCATCTGTGTCCTGCTCTCTACTAAATAATCTTAAAATCAAGTGGAAAATGGCAGCAGGTAGCAACCAAACCAATACTTTGTTTTGATATAGTTGGAAGTGGATGATTTAAATCAATTGCCAAACATTTATTTTCTTAGATTCTCATGGCAACAGAACGTGTAGATGATCTGAAAATTGGGACAACTACATTTTGGGATCCAACTTCCTTCATATGTCAATCCAACCAAAATACCCTTTGTGGCTTCTGCACTGGCAAAACCCAGGACTGTGTTTCCAAAAATATTAGTAATCACCCACAAGGAGAATATCTATGGGGGATTAAACAGCTTCCCAATCAGGTTTCAGTGGTCATTCCAACTACATCCCATGGTCCCCCGTTTGGCCCTCCACTCTGGTCATGCTGTCCTACTCCCCAGTCCTTTACTATAAGCCATGTGCATTCCTACCATTTCCTTTCTTGGCCTCATCCTGGGCCTGTCCACCCTAAAAGAAGGCTCTTTACTCTTCTCACCATCCAAATAATTCCTCTCCCTTTTTCAAAGATGAAAACAGGGGTCACCTCCTCCTTGAATCGTCCCTCGACCATGCAAGTTCAGTCTTCCCTTCTTAAAGGACAAGGATTCTCCTTGAGTGAGGTGGGGGAAGGGAGACCCTTCACTATCTCATCATCTTTAAATCTGGGCTGTTGCAATAGTGTTCTAAAGGATCCTCCAGTCATGAATCACTTTCTTCTAAAATTCACTCTTAGATCTACCAGAGTGATCACTGTAAAACAAATTTGATCGTGTCCCTCTCCTCTTTAAAATCTTCAGCTGTAAATTCTAGAATGATGAAAGATCTAAAATTCCGGTTCCAGAAATATGGCATACTGAGTTAATGCAAACCTTACTGCCAACCTTATAACATTTTCACAATCACAGAGAAATATTAGGTAAAAGATAGCAGGAATTATTTTGAATGCATAAACGAGCTCAAAAGCTCCAGGTGTCAGAGTGAGTCACAAACTTACAACCTGATGTCTCAGATGTGGGGTGAGGGCAGGAATTAGATCTGGATGTGGGCCCCAAAGGCTAGGAATGGGATTTTAACACTCAAGCAAGGGCAGGAAATGTGTTCTTGGACCCACAGGAAGCAAGGAGCTGGAACCAAGATCCTTAAACAAACTGAAACCCTGAACGAGCTGTCCTTTCATTAAAAAGGGGCTAAAAAACTCTCCCTACTTTCCCAAGAAAGAAGCAATAAAGTGAACTCTGCCCAGGGTCCTGGAAAAACACCTCCTATGAAATATTGAGGTTCCAAACCTGCACCATGTAGGGGTGTGGAGTTGAAATTTATAGTACCCTCGTTATGGGGGAGTTTCCAAGCTAGATTTTAGCATGAAAATTAGTCTCAGGCTGGTGAAACTCCTAGTTGCCTAGAAGAAGAAAATATAAACTATTCTCCAGGGATATTTTCTTAGTTGAAAATACAAGTGACTTTCTCAGGGAAAAAAAAAAAAAATCCTAAAGAAATAAGCTCACAAACAAAAATTATAAACCACAAGAAAAAACTCACCAGAAATACATGAAACAGAAAGATTAGCAAGAACCTGAGATAATAGAAGAATTGGAAAGATATGATAAAATAAGGGTGTTTAAAATTGTATTTTAAAAGATGTAGAAATCATCATGAAAAAATAGGACTGTGACAAAATCCAAATAGCTCCTTAGAAATGAAAAAAGAAAATTCATTTTTGAAATTTAAAATCCAGTGGGTAGATTAACAACAGATGTTGGACAGAGCTGAAAAAAAAGTCTTGTATCTTAAAGAAATTTCCCAGACCGCAACACAGAGAAAGTTTTAGAAAAAGAGAAATCTAGACCCTTGGAAGATAAACCAAGAAGGTCTAACATATATGAGTTAGCTTTTGCTGCTTAACAAAGCACTCTGTGCTGCTTATCGACTTATGGCCTCTTGGCTCTAAATTCTACTTTTTGCCAGTTCTGTGAAAATGGATCTGGGCCCTTTATAGATTTAAGTAATATTTAAGTCTTATTTTTCCTTTGCCAGATGGCTTGATGTTAAGCTTTGTGAGCACTTGGCAAACATTGTAGAAAGGCAGAGTTATTCTTTCTGGTTCTGGCGTGCTTGCAGTGTGCATGGCTTCCCCATCCGAATCTTAGTTTTGGCTCAGGCCATGATCTCATAGGTCATGCGATTGAGTCCCGTGACTGGCTCCGTACTGAGCCGGGAGTCTGCTTGCAGATTCTCTCCCTCTGCCCCTCCCCCCCACTCGTGAGCTCTCTCTCTCAAATAAATAAATAAATGTGTTTTTTTACAACTCTTTCAAAAACAGTAATATGGGAATATTATTAACAATTTAATTTGATAATTTAGATGAAGTGGAAAAATTCCTTTAAAGATGCATATTACCAAAACTAACTCAAGGAAAAAAGAAAATATAAATAAATCTATATCAACTAAAAAATTGAATTTGTAATTTTTAATTTTCCCACAATGAAATTCCCAGGCTACATCTTTGACCCTACAATGAACTCTATCAAAACTTTAAAGAGGAAACAATACCAGGTCTACATAAAGTCTTCAAGAAAGTAAAGGTGGAGGGAACACTTCCTAACTCATCCTATGAGGTTAGTACCACCCTGCTCTTTTTTTTTTTTTTAAGATTTTATTTATTTATTTGAGAGAGAGAATGAGATAGAGAGAGCATGAGAGGGGGGAGGGTCAGAGGGAGAAGCAGACTCCCTGCTGAGCAGGGAGCCCGATGCGGGACTCGATCCCAGGACTCCAGGATCATGACCTGAGCCGAAGGCAGTCACTTAACCAACTGAGCCACCCAGGCGCCCAGTACCACCCTGCTCTTAAAGCCAGTCAACAACATTCCACGGAAAGATCTATACTAGTTATGATTAAAGATGCAAAGAAATCTTCATAAAATGTGATCACATCGAATGCAGTAATGTCTAAAAAGAATAACATATTCCTAATGAAGTGGGGTTTATCTCCACTTGCATTCCATGAATACAAGTTTGGTTGTATTTCAGTCTATTGATATAGTGCATTACACTAATTTGTAATAGTGTAATGCACTATATCAATAGACTGAAAAACTAAAAATGTGATCATATCAGTAGATGCAAAAAAACCACATTTGATATAATTTAATACCTATTTATGATTTAAAAAATCAATTTTCAGTACATGAGAAATAGAAGGGAACTGCCTCAACCTGATAAAGAGCATTTGTTTTTTTAAGATTTTTATTTATTTGACAGAGAGAGACACAGCAAGAGAGGGAACACGAGCAGGGGGAGTGGGAGAGGGAGAAGCAGGCTCCCCGCTGAGCAGGGAGCCCGATGTGGGGCTTGATCCCAGGACCCTGGGATCATGACCTGAGCCGAAGGCAGACACTTAATGACTGAGCCACCCAGGCAGCCCAATAAAGAGCATTTGTGAAAAAACTCTGGCTAACATCATACTTATGGTGAAAGAATGAAAGCTTCCTATCTAGGATTGTGAGCAAGGCACGTATATCTACACTCATCATTTCTAGTCATCATTGTTCTGAAGGGCCTACACAGTATGATAATGTAAGAGAAAAAACAAAAGACATATAGATTAGAAAGGAATAAATAAAACTGCCTTTTTCTCATGGACATCATTGTCTAATATAGAAAATGTTGAGGAATCTTTTAAAATATTCTAGAACTAACATGTGAATTTAGCAAGGCTGTAAGATATAAAGCTGGTCAACAAAAATCATTTGTATTTCTATATGAATGAATAATTCAAAGATAAAATCTAAAACGCTTATTTGCAATAGCATCACAAAATGTTGGAATGAACTTAAAAGACAACATGTAAGACCTAAGCACTGAACGTTATAAAACACTTCTTTTTTTTTTTTTTTCCGCTATAAAACACTTCTGAGAGAAATTAAAGAGAACCTGAATACATGGAAAGATTAATCATTCTTGTGTTGGCAGACTTAAGGTGGAGATGGCAATTCTATCTTATTGGATTGGTCCATGGATTTGAACAATCACAGTCACAATCCCAGAATTGTTTTTCGTAGAACTCAACTACAAATGATTCTCAAATTTATCTGAAAATGAGAACTTAGAATAGACAAGACAGTTTTTAAAAAGAAGAAAGTTAAAGGGCTTACATTACCTGATTTCAAAACTTTACATTCACTGACAATATACAAGACGATGTGCAGCACACAATAGAAAGCCCGGGAATTGCCCCACAATTCTTTGCTCAATTGATTTGCAACAAAGTTGCCAAGGCGATTCCCTGGAGGAGAGAAAGCCCCTTCTGCCAATGGGGCCTGAATCACTGGTTGTCCCGACAAGAAGTTTGAACCTCAACCTTTGTCTCATTCCATACATAAAAGTTAGCTCAAAATGGATCATGGATCTACATATAAGAGCTAAAGTCAGAAAACAAATGAGAGAATCTTTGTGCTCTTGTGGTAGGCAAAGACTTTTTTTAGATGGGACACAAACTATAAAAGAAAAATATAAGTTGGACTTTGAAACTAAAGTGTTTTGGTCTCTGAAAAATAACATTAAAAATGAAAATGAAGGGTGCCTGGGTGGCTCAATTGGTTAAGTGTCCAATTCTTGATTTCGGCTCAAGTAATGATCTCAGAGTCCTGGTATCTAGCCCTGCATCAGGCTCAACCGGGAGTCTGCTTGAGGATTTCTCTCTCCCTCTTCCTTTGCCCCTCCCCCCACTCACACACACATTCTCTCTCTCAAATAATGAATAAATCTTAAAAAAAAAAGGAAGAAAAAGAAAAAGGCGAAAAAAGTATGAAAAAGCAAAACACAGACTGGGAGAAAATATTTACAAAACATATATCTGATTAAAGAACTTGTTTCCAAAATAGATTAAGAATCTTGCCACTAAATGATGAGACAAATGACCAAATTTTAAAATGGATGAAAGATTTTAACAGACACTTCACACGAAAGAGTTATAGGATACTCAACATCACTAGTTATCAGGAACATGCAAGTTAGAATAATGAAATACAACTATCTCCCCTCTAGAATGATGAAAACAAAAAGGATTGACAACACTGTGTTGGTGAGGATGTGGAGCAACTGAAAGTCTCATGTATCTGTGTTGGGAATGGAAAATGATACAGTCATTATGGAAAAAGGTATGTCTGTTTCTTGTAAAATTAAGCATACACTAATCAGGGGCCCCTGGGTGGTGCAGTGAGTTGGGCGTCTGACTCTTGGTTTTGGCTCAAGTCATAATCTCGGGGTTGTGGGAATGAGCCCCGTGTTGGGCTCTGAGCTCAGTGAGGAGTCTGCTAGGGTTTCTCTCTCCTCCCTCTGCCCCACCCCACACTCGTGCACTCTCTCTATCTCTAAAATAAATAAATCTTTTTTAAAAAAATACACTGGTCACATGATTACTCAGTTCCATTTCTAGGTATCTATCCAAGAGAAATAAAAATGTATGTCTGGAAAAAAAAAAATAGGCTGCCATGTCCATCACAACACTACTCATTAGAGCCCCCAACTGGAAACAGCCCAAACATTTATCAACTAGAGAACAGATAAATAGTACCACGTCCGTGTAATGGAATACTACTTGGAAATAAAAAAGAATGACAGCTAACACGAATGAATTTCAAAAACTAGCATGCTAAGCTAGAAAAGCCAGCCACAAAAGACTATAACTATAGTATGGTTTCATTTATATGTCATTTTATAAATGGCAAAAATATGGTTACAAGGAGTGGGTTGCCTGGGACCGGGATTAGAGAGAGGAAATGTCACTGTAGCCAATCTGATACTGCTCCTTAATCCTTTACTTACTGTGTTACAATCATTTGCTTAGGGGTGCTTTCCCTCCACTGATTTATAAATTCTTCAACAGCACACAACCATGGCATTGTTCATCTTTTTTTTTAAAGACTTATTTATTTATTTATTTATTTATTTATTTATTTAAGAGAGAGCTCGAGCACAAGTTGGGGGGACAGGCAGAGGGAGAGGAAGAAGCAGACTCCCAGCTGAGCAGGGAGCTCCATGTGGGGCTGAATCCCAGGACCCTGAGATCATGACCTGAACTGAAGGCAGATGCTTAACCGACTGAGCCACCCAGGTGCCTCATGTTATTCATCTTTTTTTAATTCCTCAGCCCAACACACAGAAGGAATTCCATAAACGCTCACTGAATAGTGATTGATGTGAATCTGGCAATGCTCATTTAAAACTATAGCTTGATGCGGGGCACCTGGGTGGCTCAGTCAGTTAAGAGGCTGCGTTTGGCTCAGGTCATGATCCCAGGGTTGTGGGATCGAGCCCCCCCGTCAGGGTCCCTGCTCAGCTGGGAGTCTGCTTCTTCCTCTGCCCCTCCACCCCCTCGTGCACTCTCTCTCTCTCTTTCTCTCTGAAATAAGTAAATAAAATCTTTAAAAAACAAAAACAAAAACTATAGCTTGATACCACACTTAAGGAACGGCCCTTTACCGGTTCTTATCTTTCCTTGCTCCTTATTTATGAAATAAAAGAATCCTTTTCTTAAAGTGTTAAAGACGCAACTAACCTGAATGATAGCAATTTGCATCTGCATAATCTCGAGAGGGTCCTCCTGCATTCCCCAGATCTGCAGACTTGGAGTCACTATGCAGTCTATGCTAGAGCTACAATTGGGGGGGCCTCCCCACTCTGCCATCCAGAAGTTTAGAGTACTATAGTCCTGTATAAATTATATTTATATAACTCAATTAATTATAATAAATAAATGTAATAAGTAAAAGGCGTAACTGGAGTAATTAGAGATTAACTGCTACTAACGCAGGGTCAGACAATGAGGGAGGTAGAGGAAAGCACACCAGGAGAAGACAGGGAAGGATGGTAGGCTACGTCCCAAAGTGGACGCTAAAAATATGGGGTCAATCTGGACAACTGACGTTGGGACTCCCTGGGGCACCCATTTTTTAAAGTAAGAATTAGATTTCATACTTGGGAGGAGAGTATGGACGGTGACTCATTAATCAAGGTGTGCCTTATTAATTACTTTGTTCCCAGTTACTAGTACAAATTTGTGTTCATGACCTAATGCTACATAACTAATTACCCCACTATTTAATAGCTAAAAACAGCCAACATTCGTCTAGGGCACAACTTAGCTGGGGGTCTCCAGCTGGGGGTCGCCTGAGATTGAGTTCAGGCTGTCAGCCAGGGCAGAAGTCATCTCCAAGCTCACTCACGTGACTGTTGGCAGACCTCAGAAGAGCTCAGGAAAATCCCAGCTTATCCATGTTTTTGCAGGCAGATCCCAGCTCCTTGCCATGAGGAATTCTCTGGTGGCTGCCCAGATATCCTCATGACATGGCAGCTGGGATGAGAGAGAGTGAGAGAGAGAGAAAGAGCGAGTGCCAGAGCATCCGAGGTGGAAACCACAGTCTTTTTAGAACCACCTCAGTGGTGACATCCACGTCTTTGGCCCTATTCTATTCATTAAAAGCTCCTGTAAGTTCAGCCCATGCTCAAAGTGAGGGGGTTATACAAGGAAATAAATACTAGGAGCAGGGGATCACTGGAGACTATCTAGAGGCTGCCTACCATAAAAGTCCGGTGGACTCGCCACGAAAATGTGTTCAGTGAATGAAAGAGACCGGAGCAGACTGCCTTCAGGCTTGATCTGACATTCTTCCCTGAGTCTCCCCCCTGCTGGCCTACTCCATCGGATTTTGGCCTCACCAAGTCTCCACATTCCCTGGGTCAGTTCCTTAAAATAAATCTCTCTCTCTCTCTTTCTTTCCCTCTCTCTCTCTCTCTCCACACACACACCCTGTTGGTCCTGTTTCTCTGGAGAAACCTAACTAACATAGTAGGGGACAGGAGGCCTGGAACAGATTCTCCTGAGAGCCCTTAGAAGGAAGAAACCAACCCTGATGTCAGACTTCAAGCCTCCAGTACCCGAAGACAGTACACGTCTACCATGTAAGCCTCCCGGCCTGAGCTCACCAGACGCCGTCCTAACGCAGTAGGAGCTTCTTCCTCCCACAACAAAGGCCAGGATCTTTGAGTGGTATCGACTTTGTGATTCCTCACACTCCATTTTCTGTAGCATGAGAAAAAATTAGTCTCTTTTATGGAAATACTCATGATGCTGTCAAGAAATATGATACCATGTGAACGGTAGAGAAGCTTATAACCAACCCTGTAAAAACAGTTTTCAGAAGTCAGCAGAATCTTCCGGAGATGACCAAGGAAGGCCCCCGGAGCTGTGGCGATGCATCCAAGGACCTGACTGGGCGGATGACTGCTGGAAAGGGCTGGGTCGTTTGTTTCTCTTTTACTCATCCCAGAGGCTGAAATTTTTTTTTTTCTCGTGTGTCACTTAACATTTTGCTGAACATAAAAGGAAAAAAAAAAAAAAATTAAAACTCTTTGTTTATGCTAACTTTTCTCAAGTTTCATGTGATTTTAAGGAGTTGGTAATGACAAAAAAAAAAGCTAAAATAATGTTCAAGTGATCTGAACATTTTTTTTTAAAAGGTTTTATTTATTCATTTGAAAGCGAGAGAGTGAGCGAGAGAGAGCACAGCAGGGGGAGAGGCAGATGGAGAGAGAGAAGCAGACCCCCTGCTGAGCAGGGAGCCGGATGCAGGGCTCAATCCCAGGACCCTGGGATCATGACCTGAGCTGAAGGCAACGCTCAACTGACTGAGCCACCCAGGTGCCCCAATCGAAACATTTTTTTAAGTAATCTCTACACCCAGCGTGGGGCTGGAACTCACGACCCTGAGATCAAGAGTCGAGGGCTCTACCAACTGAGCCAGCCGGGGGTCCTGATCTGAACATTTCAATCAACACGTTATTAAATTATACTTCTAGGTTTAGTATCTGAAATACAATCATTTTGTGTTCAAATTGCAAGTCGATTCTGTTGCTGTCTAAGGGACTTTAGAGCTGGAAAAGACCCTTACAAATACAAATTTTTTTATTTCAATTAAAAATTTATAATTCAAAAAATTGGTTCTCATAGCATTAAAGTACACAAAGCTCCGCATCTTTAATGAAAGAGCTTGTTCCTGCACCACAGGACATATGGAAAAGCTGTGTTTCTCTCTCCACATCTTTCCTGACCTGCTAGGAATTCCTGTGTTCCTGGTCACACTACACAGAGCTTGGTCTTCGGCCCTGCTACAATGCTTCCACAGGAAATCCCTCCAACATCTCAGATCTTTGCTCTATCATCTCAAAATCTTCATTTTCAGGCCTAATTTCTCTGTAGAACCCCATTCCCCTTTCCAGACATCTCCTGAGTGTTTCCATCTTGATAACAGCTCTTAAGACGGAGTCAGGCTCAGCCCAGCCAACCGGGGGGATCTGGAGCCGAGAATTTGACCCCTCCTCCGGGTGAAGGAGACCTGGGATAGAACTGCAGGGGCTGCCCGCCCCAGGAGGAAGCCCGCTAATGCTCCGAGGCTAAAGGGAAAGCCACAGACAATAGCAGGCCAAGCAAATATCTAGCATCAGAGTAGAAGGGTCTTGTAGAAGGGTTTGCATATGGCCTCTGATAATCATTAAAATTGCACTCACTGCCATCACTGACCCTCATTTGCCATCACTGACCCTCACCCCCTTGTCACCCCCACCTCTGAGACTCTCCCTAAGTGTTGTTGGGCCATGGCACATAAAATTTTTCTTTTCAAAGATCATGTTAGTCTCAGATGTGCAGAAACCCAGCTGCAGGGAAAGGGAGTCAGACACTGGGCTCCTCCCCAGCACCTCATTTTTATTCACGGCTTCACCCTTCTCTAGCAAAGTTAGTATGTGACGCGCCAAGGACTGTCTCTGGCACCCCGTGTGTGCTAAGAAAATGTTAGCAATTACTATTATTCAGCAGTAGAACCATGGCTACCTTAATTTTTCCCTTTCCACTGTAGGAGAGCAAAATTCACCACCCCAAAATGTGTCTCTGTGGCATGTGGATTATTTAGACCGATTGTTTTTAAGAAACAGAAAGCTTAGGAAGAATCTTCGACTTTCCTCCTAACTGCCTAATAGAATTTCGATAAACGAGCTGCTCCAGGAAGGATCTAGATAACTAGAGTATAACATGAGCTAGGTATGTAGGCAGGGAGGAAATTAGCAGTGTGCTTGTTAAAATTCCACTCTCTGTCCCACTGTTTATGAATGGCCCAACAAACATTTGCTTTTTTTCATTTTCCTATGAATTATCTTCCCTCTTTTGGAAGTCCCAGACCCTACCCCCTTCTCCTTACCTTGGGATGGCATGTAAGCCTCAATTGCCTGACTGCATGGTGGCCTTGAATTCTTATGGAGCCCCCATACATATGCAATGAAATGTGATTTTTTTCCTGTTAATCTGTCTCAGGTTGATTAAATTCTTAGACCAGCCAAAAGAATCTTGAGGGTAGAATAAAATTTTTCCTCCCAACACTGCATACATATGATTGGCCACTAAGTCCTGCATGCTCTTCCCAATAAAATGATATGATATCTAGGGTTTACTAAATATAATAGGGGAGGCAAACAGCAGGTGCGTGTAGGATTGGATTGGCCATGGGTTGATGATATCTGGGTCTGGATAAGAGGTACATGGAAGTTCATTTTACCATTCTATCTACTTTTGAATGTTTGAAATTCTCCATAATAGAAATTTAAAAAACAACAAAATTATCTCTCATGATGATTCTTTTCTTCCCATGCCATTGTTCAGACATTGAAGGAAGCAAGAAGATACTTGACGAGTAGCAATGCTGAGGAGCGTATTCCCTGGGAAATGTTGGCCTGTCACACCAGAGGGCCATAGTGGCATGTTTCCTCAGTGCATCTGCCTTGGGTGCTTTGTGGCCACCCACCTCTCAGGCTCAGAAAGTGATTTGTCACCACCTTAGTCGTGGCTCTACATCAGAGGGGCAGATCTCATGAACGAGGCTCAGGAGAGTGACAGCTACTTTGGAATGCCAATATACTCGCCTATAATGGAGTCTAACTGACGAGGGTGTGGGGTACTTGAGTCCTTTTGCTACCAGCTTCTCTCCCTCTAGGCAAGCTATACAGTGTTTTATGGGCTTGGAATCGGAGTCCGGAAAGTTAATCATGCTTTGCATATGTTTACTGGCATCGGGCCAAGGTAGTCTTCCCCACAAGGCCGAGACAAGGAAGGCACCAGAAGCCTGGATAGGTGCTCCTATACCTGCCACATTGAATTCTGGGCTCTCCTTTCCTTTGTTACCAAATCAAGTCAAACGCCCCCTACTGACAAGCGCTTCCTTTCTTCAAATAATGTTAATACCTTTAATCTAATTATTGTTGAATATTGCATGCCAAGGAACAATTTTATCTCTTTAAGGGGTCTTTGGATATTTCTGCTCTTATCAGCCTTGTCTTGACCTTTAAGAATCTAACAGGTATATCATTTCTCTTAGTCCCAAGTTCCTAGGTAAGAGAGCAGGACATTGCAGAATAGTGTGGCCATAACTACTATATGAATGAATACCTTTAACTACTAGGGTTTTCTCATCTGTCTCCTTCCCTATCAGGTCCACCTGCTCCAATGCTTCCTACATATCACTGCCAGATTCATTTTCCAGAAACATTACTTTCAGACACTTCCTAATGGTTTCTCATGGCCTCCCAAGTCATAATCTACCCTTTCCCTATCTTTCAGGCTCTATTTCCCACATGACAACCTCTGCCCCAGTAAACTTGGTCTAATTGACATCAAGAGAATACAGCCTGAACTCTTTCGTTGTTGTATTCTTGCTTACACCATTCTTTCTACATTAAAAAATTGAATATTCACCTGTCTTTCAAGATGTAGCTCAGATTCTACCTTCTTTTGAAGTTTTCTGATTATACCAACCATAGGTGACAACTATCTCTTGTGGAAAAACTTAATAATTGTCAAGGCAGGCATCATTGGGGTCCAGCTTGTACAGTTGCACAGGAACCCCATGCTTAAAAGGGCCCCACACTTGGTTTAATGCTCTGCTCTTGCTGTCTTGAAATTCTTTTTTTTTCAATAAAGGAATGTCCAAAATATTTGTCAAAAATTCACACAGCCATTAAAAAGAAATTAATATTTTGTAAATTTACATTTCATGTAATTGATGTAAATTTGAGATTATTTCAACCATCTTACTCTTACCCCAAGCTTTGATCTAACTGGTTAAAGTTTCCTTAATCTCTTTACCTAAATAAGTATTTACCCTTGCTTTGAATTAAGTATATTATTATTCCATTGACCCCTCTATAAACTTGTTAGTTTTAATCATACACAAATCTTTGTGTAGTTACACTAATGACTAAATCATGAATACTTAATGGAGTCTAATAAACTATACCCTCAAATTCTAACACCTTCAAACACTTTTAATTCTATTGTTACCCTTACTGACTTTTTTATTACCCTTGTCATTCATTTTAATTCTACATATATTTTAATTTCCATGAGACATTTCCAGTATCACTTCATAAAACAGTATTCGTTTAGGGGCGCCTGGGTGGCTCAGTCGTTAAGCGTCTGCCTTCGGCTCAGGTCATGGTCCCAGGGTCCTGGGATCGAGCCCCGCATCGGGCTCCCTGCTCCACGGGAAGCCTGCTTCTCCCTCTCCCACTCCGCCTGCTTGTGTTCCCTCTCTAGCTCTCTCTCTCTCTGTCAAATAAATAAATAAAATCTTTTTTAAAAAAAAGTATTCGTTTATATTTATCTATGAATTATCTTTTTTGCTATTCTTCATTCCTTTCTGCATTTCCAGTTCAACCTGGGATTATTTTCCTTTGGACTGAAGAACTCACTCTAGTGTTTTTTCTAAATCAATGCTGTTAATAACAAAATATTTCAGCTTAAGTTTGTCTTAAGAAATCTTTATTTGGGGATGCCTGGGTGGCTCAGTAGGTTAAGCATCTGCTGTCAGCTCAGGTCATGATTCCAGAGTCCTGGGATCGAGTCCCGCATCGGGGGGGTCCTTGCTCAGCAGGGAGCTTGCTTCTCCCTCTGCCTGCCACTCCCCTGTTTGTGCTCGCGCTCTCTCTCTCTGGCAAATAAATAAATAAAAATCTTAAAAAAAAAAAAAGAAAAGAAAAGAAATCTTTATTTGGGGGCAGTATTGCCACTGGGCATAGAATTCTGTTTTACCAAGAGATTTCTTTACCACTTTAAAAATGATGCTTCACTGATGTCTCATTTTGTTTATATTGAGATCTCAGCTATCAGCTTTTTTCTTGTGTATTTGGCTTCTGTATTCTCTAAAATCTTTCTCATTATCTTTGTTCTTTAGATGATAGTGTAGTTTGTTGTTTCCTGTGTACTTACTCTGCTTAGGGGATGTGGAGTTAATTGAAAATGGAATCTGTGGATTGATATCTTTCATCAGTTTGGAACGGGCTTCTGTATTTTCTCTTCTGATATCAATTCCTCTCTACGCTCTCTACTCCCCTTTTAATCACATCCCACTTATCCTTTAACTCTGTCCTGAATTCTCCAACATTGTTCACCCAGTGTTTTTGTTGGGATCTTTGCCTTTTTTTTTTTTTCAGCTTTATTTTAAATTTTCTTCATTTGTTCCAGCTTTTTTAACTTATAATTGAGAAATTATTTGTATTTAGGGTGTACAAAATGATGATTTAATATATGTATACATTGTGAAATGATTACCACAATCAAGTTCACTAACATATCTATCCTCACATAGTTATTTTTGTATGCATGATGAGAACACTTAAGATCTACTCTTACCAAATTTCAAGTATACAACACAGTATGATTAACTATAGTCGCCATGCTGTACATTACATCACCAGAACTTACTCATCTTGTAACTAAAAATTTTTACCCTTTGACCAACATCTCCCCATTTTCCTCACCCTCCAGCCCCTAAAAACCATCATTTATTTGCTGGTACTATGAACTTGACTTTTTTTTTTTTTTTTTTTTAAAGATTCCATGTGTAAGTGAAATCATGTAGTATTTGTCACTTTGTATCTGGCTTATCTCACTTAGCATAATGTCCTCCAAGTTCATCTAGGTCATAAACATCAGGATGTCCTTTTTTATGGCTGAATAATATTCCATTGTGTCATATTTTCTTTATCCACTCATCTGTCAAAGGACTTTTAGGTTGTTTCCATAACTTAGCTATTTCAAATAATGCTGCAATGAACATGGGAGTGCAGATATCTGTTCAAGATAGTGATTTCATTTCCTCTGAATATATGCCCAAAGGTGGGATTGCTGGATCATATGGTGGTTCTATTTCTAATTTCTTGAGAAACCTCCATACTGGTTTCTATATGGCTGCACCAGTTTACATTCCTACCAATAGTGCCCAAGGGTTCCCTTTTCTTCAGACCCTCATCAATATTTGTTATGTCTTGTCTTTGATAATAGCCCTTCTAACAGGTGTGAAATGGTATCTTATTGTGATTTCTATTTGAATTTCCCTGATGATTAGCAATGTTGAATACCTTTTCATATACCCATTGGCTATTTGTATATTTTCTTTGGAAAAATGTCTATTCAGGTCCTCTGCCCATTTTCTAATCAGGTTATTTTGGATTTTTGCTATTGAGTTATATGACTTCCTTATACATTTTAGATATTAACCCCTTAGATATGTGGTTTACAAATATTTCTCCCATTTCATAGGTTGCCTTTTCATTTTGTCGTTTGCTTTGTTGTGCAGAGCTCTTTAGTTTGGTGTAGTCCCACTGACTTATTTTTGCTTTTTTGCTGTATTTTTGGTGTCAGATACAAAAAACCTTTGCCAGGACCAATGTCAAGGAGATTTTCCCCTACATTTTTTTCTAGAAGTTATTTATAGTTTCTGATCTTACATTTAATCTATTTCAAGTTGACCTTTGTATATGGTGTGAGATAAGATTGATTTCATTCTTTTGAAATTCTTAATCATTTTTGAACAAGGGTTCACACATGTTCGTCTTGCTCTGGGACCCACAAATTATGTAGCTGGACCTGATAACTGCCCACTGAGGAAAGAACTTGGATCCCTGTTTTAAGTGACCGAGGCCTGCTGAGAACATAGGTATCTAATGTAACTGTGTTACAAAATTATTCACTTCCTTTTCATTTCAATCAACTCAATCTACTGAATATTTATCAGGCTGGTTTTAAGCAAGGAACCAAGAGCCCCTTAATCCTCCCAAAAAACAATTACATTTTCAAAAGAACATGCTAAATTCATCTCTAACTGTTACATTCTAGTGGGAGACATTTCAGGCAGAGGATGATTGTGAGGCATGCTAGCTCTGGGGTGAGCATATGGGGTTTGAAGTCAGGGTAGTATGGTTTGACAGACTCCCCAGAATTGTTCTGCTTTTCACAGCTTGTCCCTTCTTTTTACTTCAGAAACCACAGGTTCTCTAAAATACAGGTGTTTCTCCCAGTGGTTCTCATGGAAATAGTATGAGACTTTTGTTTCCAGGAAGAACACAGGATGTTGTTTAGTAAGAGTAAATAGCCACGACCACCTTGAGGCCTCTGAGTGTGGTACCAGGATGGATGTCTTATTTCCCTTATATTTCAAATTCTAGGGGAACACAAAATACTTTTTGTTTTCCACAACTTTGAGCTTATCTACCATGGTTCTTTGCACATTGTAGGCTCACAATAAGTATGTTGTGAATGAAATAAAAAGCAGCTAATAGACCAAACTAGTCCTAATAAGAGCCACTGTTTCTTGAATGCCTAGTGAGTGCCAGACCTCTGCATGCATCACTCCAGTCAATGAACAACTGTCACCTGAAAACCATACCTTTACTTTGCAAATATTAATATGGACAGGTATCAGGTAGATAGTGACTGTTTATAAGAATCATATGTGTTTCTGAACAGCTCTTTATTTAATACTTTTAAAATTTGAGCTTAAAATTTCTGTTTCTATAACATTAAACTTGTCACCTATTTTGAAACTAATGTGGAGCTTGTGTTTATACGAACTATGAATTTCTATGTCCTTTTTCACTTAAAAGAATATTTTGCATTTTGACATTTTTTGACTTAATCAGAGGTTTAATTGACAGAAGAATTGCTGAGGCACCTGTGAAAATGAGGAGAAGCTCGAGATGCTAGACACCCCAGGGAAGAGATTAAGTATATCCTGGGGCTGAACGGAATAGCAGCAAGGATGAAGAAAAGAAAGAAACACCACGGCAGTGAGCAAATACAGGTCCTGGATGTGGATGATGGAAAAGCTGTAACTATTATGGAACAAAGTGTCCAGATATTCGTTATAGATCTGAGAACTGTGATTAGAAATCAGCACCAGGGCGGCTCAGTCGGTTAAGCATCTGACTCTTGATTTTAGCTCAGGTCATGATCTCAGGGTCGTGAGATGGAGCCCCACATCGGGCTCCATGGTCAGCAGGGCGTCTGCTTGAGAGTCTCTCTCTCTCTCTCCCCCTCTGCCCCTCCCCCCCACTCATGTTCTCCCTCACTTGCTCTGCTCTCTATCTCTCAAATAAATAAATAATCTTAAAAAAAAAAAAGATCATTTAGGACAGCAGACTGCTGGGTTCAAGGCAAATGCGGGGCCCCCTGCTCACCATTCAGCACTCAGCTGCTGGTGGCCTTTCTGATCATCTGATCAAAGGCCTGGGAAGGAACAGGACTTTAGGGACAGAGGCTGTCATTCGCATTTACCAGCTCTAACTCGTGGGGGTAGCAGCAACTATCCTGCATTCGTGTTAGTGAGCACTGTCATTAGAAGTGCCTCCCATGAAGGAATAGTGTGTGTGTGCATGCAGGTGTGTAAGTGCGTGTGCGTGCCCTAGCGTGTTAGATGGGACTTTTAGCTTTAAATGTAACTCCGTAGTCTGTGACTTGAGCAATGACACATGAGCTAGCAAAAGTGCTTTACAGCCCAGCTATTCCTCCTCTTGCTATCACTCACTTCTTTGTGCCCAATCCCCTGTCTATAAATATGTTCTCAGGACTCACACCAGAGTCTGTCCATAGCAGGCCAGAGAATCAAAGCAATGTCCTAGGGTGAAGTTTTAGGGTAACACAGGGATACTGGAGCCTGAGACATCGTTTGGGAAGCCAGCTGGTTAGCCAATGTTACCATTACTGCCCCCATCTCAACCTCCTATCCCAGCCTTCCTTCTGGGAGTCAGGTGCACCCACACGGAGCCAACAGGAGAGCACAGAACCGAGAGGGAACAGTCCTTGTCAAAGCCTTACTCTGCCCGGCCGGGCCACCCCTGCCATCTGTGTGGTCTCAGTGACCTCCAGCCTCTTCCTGCCCTGACCCGCCGTCCCTGCCTGCCCACTCAGATCTTAGCAGTGGGATTTTTTTTTTTTTAAACATTTCACTGTGAAAAAAATTAGTTTGGGGCTGGAGAGTTTGTGAGTTACAACAATGAAGTCGCTAATTTCTTTAGTTAAAACCACAGTGCTTTAGCTTCGTGAGTGTACAGTCACCCCAGCTAAACATCACTGAACAAACCCAGACCATCCATGGTGTTCTTCTCCTCTTGCCACCAGCTGTGTCCCTAGCACAAGCTTCCTCGGGAACCCCTATCCCTCCACCTCCCTGGCATGACAAGAGTGCAAAACCTAAGCAGAGCAGCTCTCTTGGTTGGCCCACAGGTCCTTCTTCCTTTTGAAAGGGCAATCTCGTTATAACCTCAATCTGTCTGCAAATGCCAAGCAAATTCCTTTGCTAATCAATTGTGCCCTCACCAATGTGAGCACCGGAAACTCTGGTTATCGAGGGAATGTGTGCCAGGCTCAGTGCTGGGGCTCGGGGTTCTGCGGGCAGCCCGTGTAGGGTGCCACCTCCAAGGCAGGCTGTCAAGGGAAGGAGGCGGACGGGAGGCAAGAAAGGAGCATGAATGGGTTTTTCAAATGGCTGCGGGAAACAAAAGCCGTCTACTTCGCGACTTCGCCCAGAGCCTTCCATGATTTTCCCGAGTGAAGTCAACTTTTTCGTCTGGGAGAAGCTGCTGCCCCACTGGGCACCTGGACCTCGGCAGGTAAGAGAAAACGAGGTCACATTTCTTCTGTTCTTCTAGTGTGGGTGGGGGCCTCCTCCAGGACAGGAGTCCTTGTCCTGTTTTTAACAGTGACTGTCCCTACCTTCACAAAACCCCATTCAATCCTCTCACCTAAAACATTTGTCATTTGAAAATGACATGTTTTGGAGACCTGTCATAAGAGAAGTGGGTTCCTGTCCCTGCTGTGGCTTAATTCACGGCCATGAGTGAGTCCCTCAACGACCCTGGTCTCGTTTCTGCACCTGCAAGTGAGTGGACTGGCATTTTAAAATCCCATGGACTTGGTACTTATATCCAAGACAAACAGATGCCAACCAATAATTGGAAAGTACGTAAGAGATGTGTACCTCAATGACAAGTCACACTAGAGAGATCTTGAACATAATTAAAATCTTTATCGCATTTTTAACATCTCCACTAAACACTGTTCAGCTTAGCAGCTTTATTTTCATACACACCAGCCAAAAGCAACATTATAGCATAAAATTACTTCATAAAACTTGGTAGAGGAATAACACTTCTGAAGAGTACTCTTTTTTTAGAAAAACAGGATGTTATTGAGTAATAAAATTTGTGGAAGCTCGTATTGCGCAACGGTTCACATTAGTATGCGTAATGATAGACAGTGGTTTTCAGTGTGTTCCACAGAATCCCAAGAGTTGCTCGAAAGTAGACTCAAGCAAATGCTGTATTGCTTAATTTGTGATCCATAACTCCTGCCATTCATTTATTTACTTACTCATTTCACACAGTTCTTTTAGTGGGGGCTTCCCGTGAGCTAGGTGAGCAGGGGCAGGTGTGAGACAAGAGCAGAGAACCTCCTCCCCTTAACATACTTAGAGTCTGACGGGGGAGGCAGGCAAATGGTCACTCCAATGAATTACTAACTGAGATAAGCTCCCAAAGGCAAGGAAACCAGTACTATGAGAACTTATACTGACAGAATTTGACTTAGACTGGGGGCCAGGGAGATTTCCCTGAGAATTGTAACCACCGTGACAGTTCACGGGAGCTCTGAAAGATGACTGGGAAGTTAGCTGGGATGGGGGTATGGTGGGGTGGGTGGATGGTGGGTGGCTGGGGAGTATTTCAGACAAAGGAACAACATAAGCAACATAATTTTGGAGTCCCAGCACATAATGAAATTGTGAGGCCCCTTGTTCAAACCGATTAAGAATTTAAAGATGGTGGGCGCCTGGGTGGCTCAGTCGTTAAGCGTCTACCTTTGGCTCAGGTCATGGTCCCAGGGTCCTGGGATCGAGTCCCACATCGGGCTCCTTGCTCCGCGGGAAGCCTGCTTCTCCCTCTCCCACTCCCCCTGCTTCTGTTCCTGCTCTCGCTCTCTCTCTGTCAAATAAATAAATAAAATCTTTAAAAAAAAAAAAAAGAATTTAAAGATGGTGAGAACAGAGCATTAAAGCAAGGACAGGGTCCATCTGGGCACGGTCCCTTTTGCACAGGTCACATGGCCACCCAAGAAGCTGGTCCTGGTCCTTACCCTGGAAGGGAATGTGCCGCTCAGGAGTCAGGAGGAAGGGAGAGGCCCCGGGTGGCTGAAGCGCAGTCTGGGAGGGTGGTATGAAAGAGAGGCGGAGATCAGGCTCACGTGAGGATTACATCAGTGACTACACTTCCAGGATCTATAAACAATGCCTCAAAAATATACGTGGTGATTCACTTTTATTTAACTATTCATATTGATTTGCATTGGTTATTCTGCATTTGGTGTCTCCGTGGTTACTTCCAAAATGAATCCAAGGCTATAGAAATTGTTCAAGTAGGAAAAGACCAAGAAAAGCTGGTCTTCTGGCTTTCTTGGTGCCATGTACCCAAAATGGTCAGTTGCCCAGAACTTCTCAACTGAGCGTGTAGAACACACAGGTCATAGGAGCGACCTTGACTTCCTAGCAAAACATACATTACTGAACGGCTGCAGGCACCTGAGTCCGGCTCTCAAATTTAAAAGAATATGGAAGCCTCAGAACCTATATTATTACTTGAGTTCAAATCCTGGCTTTTCCACAGACTAGTGTGTGCTTTTAGTCGTTTGTTAAAATGTAAACTCATTCTTAAGTTAAAGCAATACATCTTTATGCAAAATTTCTGACAATAGCATCTGGTGAATCTTTTTAGGAATTTCCTAGGCATAGATAATGTATTTTCATATTTTTTACACAAACGGATTGTACTATAATGTTCTATAATGTTCTTTTTACCTTTATTAATACCTCTTAAAATAGTAACACTTTCGTATGGACTCCCTTGTATTTCATTTTTGTGGCTATACCATATTTATTGAGATGGTCTTGTTTTTTTTTTAAACCGGGATTGATTGATTGATTGATTGATTGATTTTATTTTATTTTATTTGTCAGAGAGAGAGAGCACAATCAGGGGGAGCAGCAGGCAGAGGGAGAAGCAGGCTCCCTGCTGAGCAAGAAGCCCGAGGTGGGGCTCGATCCCAGGACCCCGGGATCATGACCTGAGCCGAAGGCAGATGCTTACCCAACTGAGCCACCCAGGCATTCCTAGACAGTCCTATTAACAAATATATAGTTTGCTTTCTGTTTGGGTTCTCACAAAGCAATGGTTTACTGAGCGTCTTTCTCACTTACACAAGTCGGACGGCAGGATAAATTCCTAGAAGTAAAGCTGCTAGGTCAACAGTTACGGTCATTTCCAATGTTGATAAATATTACCAAATCGGCCAAGTTATTTAAGTGAGCCTTGATTTCTTCATGTCTGTAAATAGTGGACAATAATGGCTTTCTCAAAGGTTTCTTATAAGGACTAAATGAGAGTAAGGCATGTGAGAGCCTATTATAGGGCGAGTAGGCTGTCAACAAATGTTGGTCTCCAACTTCCCTTTTACTTAGGAAAGACTCTTAGTGAATTTTGTGAAGACTATTGCTTCGGCCGTGACCTCAGCAAACATTCACAGTGCTCTGTAGCGCCATATCCTTTTTAAACTCCATTGTTGAATGTAACTGATGAAATCTCTGGAGGTCAGATAGAATATTTTTTGAGAGGACACAAATTTCACATTACCCCTAAATACCTCTTTCCCAGACTAAGGTTAATCTGATTTGTAGCTGCCTCTTTTAACATATATCCCTAATTAATAAAAACAAAATGTACTAGACTAACATATCAATTAAGATCTATCTCCGGGTCAGGTCTTTTGTACTTGAGTGAAGATCTTGCCGCTCAATTTGAGTCATTCATCATTAATAAAACCCATATGTCTACTCTGAAGAGAAACATTTTGACCAAAAAAAAAGGAGATTTTTAGACCTCTCATTTCCTCTTCAGGAAGCCTGTTGTGTCTCCCTCAAACCTCCGGGGCCCTGAGGCGTTTTTAAATTTATCGAGAGTCCAGAAGGAGGTTAATTGGACATCTCAGAATGAAATCCCCACACGTTCCGGCCCAGAAGCTCCAGCTGGGATCACAGGCTGTGGTAACCTCCAGGCTGGAGACAGAACCTCCTTGGAGGGTGTCACAAGCATTCCGTGAGGCCGTGTGCGCGACTTGTGTCTTTCCACAGGGTCAGCTTTATTCGATCATGAAACAAGGTTAACATGATTGTAAAGCAGGTTCAGGATTCCAAACCCAATGACATTTCACTACGCGTTTAACAGGGCTTCATACACGTCACACAAGACAAGATATAATACAAAGTCCCACAACAAACAAGATACCTTAAAGGTAAGAAGTTAATGAACCAAAGCGAAGTCAGTCCCTGGGCACCATTGAGAGGACTCGGTCTGGTCCGGGTCAGGCCTCCATGCTCACTGCTTATTATGTTCAGGCGTGGAGGAGCTCTTTCTGTTCAGAGAGCAAGCAGACAGAGCCCTCAGGGGCAGCTGCCTTTCCAACGGGGTCCGGCGGGGGAGGTCAGCGTCTGGAGGGTCTGACAGTTCGCTGCACAGGTCCTCCCTTCTTAAAGGAGTTTAATCAGTCCTGGGCCTTTGCAGGCCTCTTCTGGTTCCAGTGATTATCAGCCCCTGGTTCTTCCAGGTTCTGTGGCCTCACTGATTATCAGTCCTTGGTGTGGCCAGTCTGTGCTGGTTGGGGTGATAGCTGGTCTCAGCGGCGGGGCCCTCGGCCCCCTTCCTGATTAGCTCACTACTTGACATGAGTGACTCCATCTTGCTCTCTCCAGCCCACCCCGTGATTACTCATGACTAAACCATAAAGGGTCATGCAGGAATGAAATATGTTTTTAACCACATCAGCAGTATGGTTTTACTCTGCTATGGATAAAGGCAAATCTAAGTCATGTAATGATGGTTCCAGTGAAAATCAAACAAAATCAGATCAATCTCAAATCATATGAAATGTCAATTGACAACATAAAATGAAAGTCACAACAAATCAAAATGAGTTAGATAGTTAAAATTGAGTCATATAAAGGTAAATCAATTTAGAGTACAGCAAAATCAACTAAGGATTAAATCAAATATAAATTAAGTCAGGTTATAAAGTCAAATCAGAATCAAAACTCAAATTTTAAGTCCTATTTAATAAGAATTAAGTCAGAAACCAAACTAAATCTGAATTCAGTTAAGGTAAGTTAACAAATCAACAAAATCAAATGAAAATCATGTTATCAAATAGGGTAGACAGAAGTCCAAAAATATGAATGAAATCTTCGACATAGGCTCACGGCGCATACAGAAAAGAACAGGGAGGGTATGATTAATCATAGTCTTTTTGTAATCGTCCCTTCTTAAGCCTGAGGGTGCATAACATTCTAATAGCTTTTTTAATAAGATAGCCAAAATAATAGCTAAAAGCAATAGAAGGATTTCCTTAATGGATTCTCAAATATGAGTAGAGAAGTAATTGCCTCCCATCTTTAAGTATTTTAAGGGGTTATAGTCAGACCAGGAGCCAGAACAATGACATGTTTAAAAGGTTTTGTTAGCAATTCTAGAAAGAACATACATTCTGTAAATTTTGTATATCTCTGCTCAGTGCGGCCAGGTTGGTGTTGGGGAGTGCCAAGGCCACACAAATGGCCTGTGCAGCATGTTCAAAGTGGGTTAGCTTGCTGGTCAAGGTTTTGTGGGCCACCCTGAATCCTTCTAAGTTTTTACCTAGAGTTTATCAATCTTGTCAGTTTTCACCCAAGGTATCTCTGTTACTCTGGTGTGATGGGATGTTGGAAAATCCTTACATGAATATTCTGAGATAAAGTTACCCATTTTGATAACATTATTAAATGTTACATTAAGAGCATACAATATTTTTTTTTTTAAGATTTTTTATTTATTTATTTGACAGAGAGAGACATAGCGAGAGCAGGAACACAAGCAGGGGGAGTGGGAGAGGGAGAAGCAGGCTTCCTGCTGAGCAGGGAGCCCGATGTGGGACTCGATCCCAGGACCCCGGGATCATGACCTGAGCCGAAGGCAGACGCTTAACGACTGAGCCACCCAGGCACCCGAGCATACAATATTTTAATGCATCCTTTGCCGATGGTGATGAAAGTACCATGCCTCCAAGTGCGATTAAAGAAGGTGACCTCTGAGGAGTTCTTAGCATAAGTTATGCAGTTGAAAAGTGTCCCCTGTGGAAGAATAAATTTTCCATGGCTATTGTTGCTAGAGGATGAAGATTAACATTGATTTCCAGTTCATGCCAGGTATAATACAGGTAATTACATCACTGAAATATCCTCTTTTTGGGTAGTAAATATCCATCACTCCGTATGGATGTGTGGGTTGTCAAAAGTGCTATTTACATGTACTTGGAGTACGGTTGGTGTATGTGTCATATGCTAATAGGCTTTTACCCCCAGTAGTCTTTGTTTTAAAGATTTTATTTATTTATTTGAGAGAGAGAGCACAAGTGTGAGGGGCAGAGGGAGAGGGAGAAGCAGGTTCCCCGCTGAGCAGGGAGCCCAATGTGTGGCTCAATCCTAGAACTCTGGGGCCATGACCTGAGCCGAAGGCAGATACTTAACCGACTGAGCCACCCAGGCACCCCAACTCCTTAATAGTCTTAACAATGAAAGATTACATTGTCCTGTATTGTCATAATCAGATGACCTGGATGTGTCTAACTGTAGGAGAGACTCTGTCCAGTCAGAAGAAGACGTCTTCCCTGTTACAGTAATGTTTCTGATGTCATTCCATGCTCTCTCCAGTAGGTTACTGATTCTGTAGCAACTATTTTTTAAATTGCTCTCTTAGGTAGAAATGTCTAATATTGAGTGAATATTGTTGGAGGACTTGGACTTTACGGGAAATGTTATAGTTAGGTTTCAGTCGGTAGGCATGGTAATCACACATAGCTGAGACAATGGAATCTAGTTCTCTGAATGCTGAGGAGTTCTTGGAACCTAAATCACCTATTGCATTAAATAGGGGGTGAACATGTGTTTTTTAAATGCAAATAGCTCCTGCTTAAGAGTCTGGATTTCTGCTTCTTTATCCCAGAGACAATTAAGTTAGAGATGATACCTAGTCCTACCAGGAACTGCAGGAGGTTCCTAAGCCTAATTTTATCAATAGGTGGTAAATTGGGCAATTCAATGGGGTGGTCGCTCCTATTTCTGTTGCATAAATTTTACATTCAGGTTGTATATAGAACAAATTGAATTGTTCCTTTTGTTATTTCAACTCTCTGTGACATAGGTTTACATACAATTCTCACAGGACTAAGTAATACAGGTTCAAACACATTTGGCTTGAGGATTTTTGGTGTTGGTTTGGTAATGCAATGTGTCCATTGTGGTTTCCAATGGAAAGTTCTCATACAATGTGTAGTAGTCCAACATCTCTCAATAATACATGGGCCTGGGCTGTTGGGTGATACACCATATTTGTCAAAGAAAGTCCTTTAACTATGTAAATTGGTATAGATGAATCAGTTCTGATTATATTCTCATAGATAGGGTGCTGTGCCCACCATGTGTGTTCTACTCACTGTGCATCTGATGGTTGGATCAATGAGAAGAAATACTGTTGCGTACCTGGATCAATCTGTGTTACTAAGTCTGCATTAAAATCAATTCCCAGTGTTTTCCACCATGCTGGTGATCTGCCTTGTATAATTGAGGTTTTCCTAACCAGAAGGTATAAAACTGTATTGAATCTAGTTGTTCTAATGGACATACCAGTAGGATCCCTTCCTTTGTTATGTTATATAGACTGACTGCAGAGTTTGATATTAAGGTAGCATGATACGTGCCACTTATTTTAAGCCATTTACAAAAAGATGTGTCGTAGGTAGGATTAGCGTTGGAGCATTTGAGTTGTTGAGTTGTTTCTTATACCATGTAGGTGTGAAAGGACCTAAAGTAGCTGGATTCATAGCTGCAAGGCTATTACAATTATCTAGAATATGATCACAAGTAAAGCTCATATTGCCCTGTTTACCTCTTAAGTGCTGAAACTCATTTAGATATGATTGTATAGGTGTTATAGACTGTTCTGGGAACCATTTTGTTTTAACTTCGGGGTACCCAGATGTCCAACAATTAGTCATATTAACTGGCAGTTTGCAAGTTGTGATGTTAGCCTGCAGTAGGGGACTATCTCTGGAAATATTCTACCATGTAATATTGCATCTAAATTTGGGTAAGCCTGGATGATGTCCAAAAGTGTTACCACTGGAGGAGATGTCACTTCCATGAGGACGTAGTGCCATGATGATATTTTCCGTGGGGATATCTTCAATGATGGAGGTGTTATGTGGCATCCATGTGTAACTTTACTTACGCCACCATTCCATTGCATACTATATCCTGTGTTAGGCGAAGTGTAACTTAAATTCAGCTGTACCATTAAGGGGGAGCTACCTGATCATGGTGTTGTTCAAGCTTTGTGATTCCATTCCGTTATGAATTAGTCTGCAAAAAGTGTCGACAGCTGAATTTGACTCATAAGTCCTGCTCCAGAGCAATTTACTAGTCCATCAGGGTAATGCCCACACCCTGTAAACCAATGTTTTAAAGTCTGAATTGTTCCAAATTGGTAGTTTAGGTTCCCTGAATATTCTGTGTAAAAATAACCCCTTGTGTGTGCCACTGTAAGGTTCGGTGGAAAGCACACGACAATTGGTTTTAAAAGCATTCGTCTTGTAGCATTGTCCCCACGTAGGTGTGTGGTAAATTACTTTTAAAGCCTCTCGGGCATGCCCATGCCCAATTATGGCATAATTGTTCCATATAATAATGTGGGTTTGGGGGCACATGTAAATCAGGTCTAGCTTGATGTGTGAAGTGGTGATCCGGTTGTGTAAGCAAGGTTGGTCCTATTTTTAATTTCCAATCTAATTCTGTGGATGCAAATGTTCCATTTCCTCTTGTATAAAATCCTCCAAGTGTTAGGTAGGTTGATGAAGCCTTGGCATACCAAGTGCTATGTGTATTATTACATTGTGAATCTTTGTGTCTCATGCAAAAATTGCCAAAAAAATGGAAAGTTTGGAAAATCTATTAAATAATACTCATACTAGGTAATGTTGTTTGTGGATATGATGCTGTAATCCTTCGAGTACCCAGTTGGCACCGGAACTTTGTCTAGGGGTGGGCTAAAGTGTGGAAAATGATGTAATGAGGGTTAGTAGTGGTGGTGTTAGGAATACTATGAGGAGTAGTAGTAGTTTCCAGATACTCCTATTTGTCATATGCATCCTCTTGTTCCATACCCAGTTGGCACCAAAATTTATACCACATGTTGACAAAGGATTTGTATGAGTGTATAACAAGGTTCATGCATGTGCTGTCTGGATATCCCGCAGGGTATGCTCTATGTTGGGTACATACGTTTCTGCGGTGAGATTATGTAGGATGGTACTAATGTTTTTAAATTCAATGCATGGGGTTAATTCCATGTCTTCACTTAAAATTTTCTTGTTTGTAACATGAGTGGCATATTGGTATGAGATATTACTAAAGTCTTCATGGAATGAGCATAATTCTGGTCTTTCCCACTTTATCATGTTGTGTCTGCAATCATCTAATGTGTGATCTATTTTATGTATAGCTCCGTAAAGGTATGCAGTTTGTAAGCTAAGAGTAAAAATTTTGTTGGCAAAGCTTAATATCATTACCATAAGTGCAAAAGGGTCTTAAAGTTGCTTTTCGAGCTCTAGTGCAATTAAGCACGTATGTAATTAGCTCTGGAAAAAGGGAGATGTGAGTGTATAAAATATAGCCTGGCATGTGTTCAGGCAGTCCTGCTGTGGTTGGGGCATGATTTGAAAAATTGAGTTTTGGTGTGGGCTGGCTTTGTGGTGTCGTATTCAGGAGCTAAAATATTATTGGTATCTCTTGTGCTCATAGGGATAGTGGCCATATTTATGATTAAGATACATAAAACCAGCCACCAAATCTTGGCAATCATGTGGTGCATGTGGGTATGTTTCCAGCCTAAAATAATGTCCCCTATTATCTCTCTGATTAATCAGCCCTTGTATATGTTGACAATAGTGTGTGAAAAGCCAACAAATATCAATTAAGTGACCTATGTCTGTGACCTCCACTAGTCCTTGTGAAGTTCCTAATGGTACTGCTAGTTCAGTCAAGAAGCAATCATTAAAATTCACATGCCTCATAGGAGTCAGCACATCTTGGCACTCAAACCAATCAGCACGTACCTGCTGTGGCTAAGTGTCGTCATCTAACGGGTCTTCCCAGAGGTCTGAGAGATCTTCCCAGGATGCTTCCAACGCGGGGTAATTTCTGGATTGTCTTCCCAAGTTATTTGTGCCGAGTCTAGATCACCGTCAGGAGATTCTGGGGAGTCTGGTATGGTAGAGTCTGGTATTTGGTGCATCTCTGTATTGTGGAGCGTTATTCTTGTAACACTTTGTTAATTAGGCAGACTGTGTAGTTAACTAGGTTTCTGCACAATAGTTGGGTCCTGTTACCACTGTGGCAATGTCTGTGGCGGTGACAGATGAAGTATCCAGTTAGTTCAGTAAGACCAAAAATCAGGACACTATTGGTAATTATTAAAAATATTTTCCCTAGCAGCCTCGTTGCCAGGAAACTAGATCAACACTGCATATTTGTATCCTAAATGATGCTGCAGTTGGTGTGCATGTGTATCTCTTGTCTTATAATGCCAAGGGCACAAGTGCTGTACCAGTGAGCAGGAACACACGGACTGGATGCAGTATACGGCAGTTTTCTAATCTATAATAAGAGGAATGTTGTATTTTACACGTGCCTGGCATGTTTGTATAATATAATGTCCATATGAGCATGCTAGTTATTAGCCAAAGTATAATGTCATAGGCGTAGTATGATCCTAGTTCGTATGCAGTTTTCCTCCAATTATTCTTTTTTTCTTTTTTTTTTCCGAGAGAGCCTGAGTTGGGGGAGGGGCAGAGGGAGAGAGAGAATCTTAAGCAAGCTCGATACCCAGCGTGGAACCTGAGGAAGGGCTCCATCTCAGGACCCTGAGATCATGACCTGAGTCAAAATCAAGAGTTGGACCCTAAACTGACGGAGCCACCCAGGCGCCCCACTGCCTCCTCAAATTATTCTTAATGTATGCCCATGGGGGAAAAGTTCGGGATTTTCTTAAGTTGTAGCTACCCTTTGGCCCCTGAAGTCCAATAAGTGTTCCCATGTCTGTGAGCAGCAATATCCTGTAAGGAGACAGAATTGTCCCTCACTTTTGTTGCTACCTTATATGGAAGTTTGGGCGCGTCTACTGGTACCTCCCTCTTTCCTATATCTGGGGCAGAAGTGTTTAAGATCTTATGAGGATTATCTTTTTGTAATCTGTAAAGCAAGCCACATCCAGGGCCTTGTCTTTCTACCAATTGTCATTCTCTTTTTAATAATCCATTAAATCTTCCTATACATCCAGCAGCTGTAGGGTTATAGGCTTGATGATAATTTCATTCTAAGTTCCATAGATCACAGGGCTTTTTTTTTTTTTTAAAGATTTTATTTATTTATTTGAGAGAGAGAGCACATGAGAGTGGGGAGGGTCAGAGGGAGAAGCAGACTCCCTGCCGAGCAGGGAGCCCGATGCGGGACTCGATCCCGGGACTCCAGGATTATGACCTGAGCCGAAGGCAGTCGCTTAACCAACTGAGCCACCCAGGCGCCCGATCACAGGGCTTTTTAACGGAGGTGGCTGTAAAGTGAGTTCTCTGGTCACTTTCTACTGTTATTGGTGCTCCAAAGTGAGCTGCCCATGATTCCAGAGCTCTTATGATTGCATGGGCTGAGGACCTCAATGCAGCCACGGCTACTCTTAATGCTATGTATATGTATCCCCTGGCGGTGGCATGCTTCTGTTGATAACTGTGATTTTAGCAGTCCTATGAAATCTATTTGTATTATAAAATTAAATGTAGTGGGTTTGTATGTGTCTATTGGTGCAGTGTACCCATATCTGTCTATCATTTGTTTACACATGATGCATCCCTGCAATGTTTTTATTTCGTGCCCAGTAACCCTGGGACTTCTTTCTGTGAACCGTTTGAATAATGCATTTATACCTATGTGTCCTTTCTATGTACTGCCATAATTGAATGGTTTGATGAGGGGTTTTCGGCTAAAGAAGATACCCGATGTATCTCCGTACCCAGTAGTGCTATTGTGTTTGCTCCACTATCCCATACATGGAGTAAACAGTCTACATCAGATATGTCCTTGACAGAAATTCGTCCTGATCTTCTGAAGTTCAGCACGAGTATATTCACTAAGTGCCACTACTTCTTTGGGTTGTCCTTGCCTATGATTATGATCTATCACTCTTTTCCTTCCAATAATAGGTCCGCTTTGATAATCATCCCCCCATGGTGGAGTTACCATAGTCTTCTGGGTCCTCAGGATGGGGGTCCTGTGGTCCCAAGAGCGGTTTGTCCTTTAAATTATTCATCGATTTGGCCTTCCTTATTATTCTGTTAGCTAGCTCCTTGCCTTTTTTATTCGTCCTGGTCTAGCTGCAATGTGGTTTTCATCGGTAAGATGGGAACCTCTGCAGGGGAAGCTGGGGACACTAACAGTTTTATATTTTTAGGATCCTTCAGATCCATGATTACATCTCCTGGGGTCCTAGTTCTGAGCCTCCTTCTGACTTCTAGTTCTGTGGGGTACCACAGGTCTTCTAAGCAACGTATGATGTCTGACTTCTGGACCTTCCCACCCTCATTTTTAGGTGTTTGCCTAGTGCCCACATTTTTCTTCCTTTCTTATATTCTAGCAGCTGTTATAGTTTCTTGACTATATAGAATTCCATTTCCCACTTATACCTTTCCTATGATACGTATATAGGTTGTCACACAATTTTTGTTTATATCTTTCCTTTAGGTTATGGATTATTTTGGCCCCTAGTGACATGCATTTATGCAGTGTTCCTGAATGGTTTAATTTTTCGTAAGCTTCCCTGTGCCTTTCTGAGGTGGTCTCCCTTGGTTTCAGCTTTAGCTAGTTCTACCTCGTGCCGGGCTTGCAAAGGGGTAAGCCAGGCCACGGGCTTCTACTGCCAACTACTCCCTGCATAGAGCTGGTCTCCTTTTGGCCGGCCTGTGCCAACAGCTTAGGATCTCACCCCAAGCAAGACACGTGGAAAGTCTATAGTCACACAAATTTATCCCCCAACTTATTGTTTTTAATTCTTCTGTAGTCAATTCCAGCAAGACTCAAGGAGGGTTTTGTGTTTCCCCCCGCCCCAATTCTTCCAAATTTTCTGAAAGCAAGTAGTGAGTCAGTGACATATAATCCTGCGGACTAAGCCAGCTTTTGCGAGCACGCTATAAAGACCCGTACACGAGTTGTGTCTTTCCACAAGTTGTGTCTAAACACGGTTGTGTTTATTCGATCATAAAGCCAGGTTAACATGATTGTAAAGCAGGTTCAGGATTCCAAACCCAATGACATTTCACTACGCGTTTAACGGGGCTTCATACACGTCACACAAAGCAAGATATAATATAAAGTCTCACGGCAAACAAGATACCTTAAAGGTAAGAAGTTAATGAACCAAAGCGAAGTCAGTCCCTGGGCACCATTGAGAGGACTCGGTCTGGTCGGGGTCAGGCCGCCATGCTCACTGCTTATTATGTTCAGGCGTGGAGGAGCTCTTTCTGTTCAGAGAGCAAGCAGGCAGAGCCCTCAGGGGCAGCTGCCTTTCCAGCGGGGTCGGCGGGGGAGGTCAGCGCCTGGAGGGTCTGACAGTTCGCTGCACAGGTCCTCCCTTCTTAAAGGAGTTAAATCAGTCCTGGGCCTTTGCAGGCCTCTTCTGGTTCCCGTGATTATCAGCCCCTGGTTCTTCCAGGTTCTGTGGCCTCACTGATT